>NC_074686.1:25967863-26270363 GCF_029448725.1 Salvelinus fontinalis
TGAGTGGAACCATCTCCAGAGAACACGGAACAGCCAGGCAGGAACAGAACAGTCACACTGGTACGGATTTGGGGGATTTGGGATGCTGACGCAGACACACACACTTCTCACAGACCGGCGCTTATGCACGCATTCCCACGCGCACACACACACACACGCACACACACGCACACACACAGAGAGAGAGAGAGACACAGAGACATACATAATGACACACACACACACAGAGAGAGAAAGAGAGACACAGAGACATACATAATGACACACACACAGAGAGAGAGAGAGAGAGAGAGAGAGAGAGAGAGAGAGAGAGAGAGACACAGAGACATGCATAATGGCTCAAACACAATACACACTTATACACACACACACCTGCCGATAAAGACACAAACACACTTCAAAGAAAAAAAAGAAAGGACAAAGACCGAGGGAGGTAGAGAGGGAGAGAGGGAGGTAGCGAGGGAGAGAGGGAGGTAGAGAGGGAGAGAGGGAGGTAGAGGGAGAGAGGGAGGTAGAGAGGTGGAGAGGGAGGTAGAGAGGGAGAGAGGGAGGGAGGGTGGAGGGAAGTGAGTCTGTCATCTTACCTTCTTTTAAGTACTTTATCTCAGCTAACCACATTGGTTTTATTAATGTAACTCTGCATCAATAGGGGTCTGAAGGGCGGAGCAGCCACCGACTCCCTATCAGGAACTTTCTTAGCACACATATATACAGGAGAGAGGGAGGATCCTCTGTTTAATAAAGAAAAGAAAAGGAAGAGGGAAAAGAAAATACACTAGTTTATTTGATTTGATTGATTGCTTTTCCAAAAAACAAAGGACCAAAAAAAAACAGTACTGTTCACATCTCAATTGTTTCATTTTTTGTATTTATATGACTGAGGCATGGAGGAAGAAGATAAGGACAATGAAAGAATACAAGTAATGGTTTCCAGCTCTGATTTGATTGTTGTTCAAATAACGGAGAAGCTAAAAAAAATAAGGAAAAGAGGCGGGAAAACATGAAAAAGGATACTGTGACTGGGTTAGCATTTCAATAACAACACAGAATGGATGGAATGAGTAAAATAACAATAATATTCTCTTTCTGATTGGAGTTGTTTAAGGCTTAAGTCAAGGTTTAATTCCCTTAAAACAACTCCTATCTACTGGACTGTGAGAGTGGCGTTCGCAAAACCGCTTTTTCCCCAGAATTCCGTTCTTCCTCACTTCATTAGACGGGAGGGTGTTATTGTTCTGGAAGGCTTCAGAAACATGTGTCACAGACGAGTGTCTGAATGTCAAGTCGAGGCGGTCTGTCCCCTGTGGGTCCCTTTATACACAAACCTCCTGAAGCTGATTAGCCAAACGTAGAGGAAGTCACTTAATACGAGAACAAATATTAACCTTCGGATTCACATTCCGGCGTTTTCCCCTTGGTTTCTTTCTTACATGATTAGATTTCTCAATGTGTTAATCTTTACACTGTGTTACAATTGGCATTCCTTTTTCTATTCAGAAGATCCAGGTCAACAAGGAAAGGCTGCATGTACTTGCCATTTACCTGAGACACATAGAAGCACTTGTCATTATCTTTGGTTGTAGTCTATTGGTTGGTTATAAGATGATTATTTCCCTGCCATCCTGATCTTTTCTCCTATACTCATGCACATCTGGCAGCTGTTATCTAATGCGTTCTTTTAGATAGGGATAGGCATTTTAAATGATTTTACTACTAGAATAATATCATGACATTTGTTAAGATATCCGGATAGTGTAAAAAGAAAAGAAAAACATTGCTGTGACTCTCAACTAATCAGAATGATGCAAATGCTCATCGCAGAGGTAAACAGCAAACATCTTGGTTTTCTCTGATAGTTTGGCTAGCAGCAACAACGAAAGACAAGTCTGATTTTCACCATGATATAACTGATTCTGTTACCAAAACGTTTTCTTGTGAGTGTTTTGCAGTATTCTGTGTCAGGTATTGTGGAAAGTCTGTTAGGTGAGCACCTGTAATTGCTTTTTGAAGTGGGGAAAACAGCATGTCGACGTTAGGACAGGCTGGAGGGCTACATACACAGCAGTAGTGCAGCAGAAACTCAGTAGCTCAATCTACCATTATAAAAAATACATTCAAAAGTTTGTTGTTTTATTAAATGAAGACTTTAAAATGTCATGGTACATTCTCTTAAAAATGGCACAAGGATAATTTTATTTAAAAACAACATTTGCATTCTTAAAATAGGCCTAAATGAACACTCACTTAAGTAATTGAATACTAAAGTCAATTCGTATATCCAGATATTTGAATGAACATGCCCATCCCTACTGTAAAAAGGTTTTTTAGTCTTTGAATATTAGCTACTTTAACCTTACATTAACTCAAACACGTTATCAATATGTTACACTCCCCATACATGATTTCATTCTGTTTTGGAGATGTACTGCATTTTTTCTCTACCTCATTTTTATTACGGAGCAAACGGAACAAAACGGAGCAAAATGTCCTTCCTATACTAAACCTTGATGGTACAGCTTCAAAAAGGGATTCAAACCAACTGACCTTCTTCAGTCTCTGGACATAAGCCACTTCAACCTTTTTTCCCATACATTTAGCTCAAGCACTACTTTCTTCCCCATACATTAGCTGCATCTGTTGTCACCTACGGTACACACTGCACATTAGGCCGGTACTTTTACATCCATCTCCAGGTATCTACTGCAGTCGGCATCAGAACATTTGACTGTGATCGTCATCCACGTACATTTACTTTGATCTTGAATGACTTTGACTGTCATCTAAAAAAATATATTAACACTTACTGTTCCCAATTACACTGACATCGTATCTCTCTTCGCAAACAGAGCAAGCTGCACTGCTGTCTCCATGCAATCGCAGCTGATCGTACAACCCACTTCAGCTCGCATTGCCGCTCAAGGAGTTGCACTCTGTGACATGTTGATTGTTTGCTTTTTGTATCCATTTTTCATATATTCAATTGGTTCATACACGTTCATAATGTTTTCTTGTGCCTTTTATGTGTATTTTTGTTGAATCTATTATCTGCTTTTGTATTTTGCTTAATTGTAAAAAAGGTTTTGAGAAACTTTCTGTGGTAATGAGATTTTCCTGATATCATGTGACCTAACCAGGAACATCTTTGATGAGCAGCTGTAGCCTAAAATTGAAGCCCAGCGATTCCCTGGTTAATAGCTCTTGGCCATATTAACACATAAAAAAAAATGTCCTCTGTCTTCTTTTTTTAAGTGGTGGCTGTTGTTGTTGTTCCACTGATTTCATTCTGCCGGTGTAGTCGTGCCCAAGAGGACGCCGTTTGATGTCAGAATTGGTATCTCGACATTGCAACGGTGGAGGTGTGAAACAGGAAATTAGATTTGTAGACACTCTAACACCAAAAGCCTGAGGATGGGACTGATTGCTGCGTCGAGTTAGCCACTAGATTGCTCTGCCTTGCTTGTCGACACTACCTGGTGTTTTCAATATAGATTGCCTTGTTTCTTTTAACACAGGCTGTGAATTGTCAGGGAAACAAACCCCTCCGCTCCTCACCGCTCGTGACCCAGGGCCACTAATATCCAAGGCGTTAGTGAAGCTGATGTGACATTTGAAATAGTAGACTGCCTTGGAGAGATGTTGTTGCATAGTCCTTGATATGTATAAGGACTACATACATTTGAAAGCCATGTAAAAAACATGTTCAAACCCACGTAGACATCCAGAGATGAAAATGTCCACCACCGCAGGCTGATATGTCAAACCACATAGCCTGTGTTCGTTGATCTAAGTTGGCAGGCAGGGACATTCTTTGTATTAGTATTGTGCTGATGAGGACATAATAAACGGCTTATACATGTGTATTTTGTCTACTGTAAAACTCCCTACACAAATGAAGACAAAAGTATTTCAGCGGCCTTATTAATCTGGCAACAGGGGGAAAAAAGCAATATGGCCATGGAATAATGAATAATCAGCTCTCTCTCCCTCTCAGTATCTAACTTTAGCATATCACCCAAACTGAGAGAGATAACGAGAGAGTGATACTGTGTCTACCTTTAACATATCACCCACATTGGGAGAGCAGTACTGTATCTAACTTTAGCATATCATCCACAATGAGAGAGAGAACGAGAGTGGTACTGTATCTAACTTTAGTGTATAACTCACATTGAGAGAGAGAGAATGAGAGATCGGTGCCATATCTACCTCTAGCATATCACCCACATTGAGAGAGCTCACTGTATCTACCTCTAGCATATCACCCACATTGAGAGAGAGAACGAGAGAGCGGTCCTGTATCTAACTTTAGCATATCACCCATATTGAGAGAGCGAAAGAGAGAGTGGTACTGAATACATTGTATGGATAACATACCCTCCCTCTCAACACACACACACACACACATACATACATACACACACACCACTTCCTCATTCTCTATTGCTAACAGAAACGCACTGTTTTCTAAAATCACTTCAGAATCAGGAATCACTATTGTTATTTTCAATAATCCCCAACCGCTTAGAAAAATTGTCAGTGGTAACCCACAGTTTACTCGCCAGCATGACCACACAAACACCCATACACACACTCACACAACACGTAGATCTTTAGCATAGAAAAGCACCTCTTAGGCCCAATCAAGTCCTGAAAAACACAATGGTCCCATCTAGCTCGTTCTGATGTCTCTCCTCTAAAATAGATCTGAAAGTTAAAGCTTGTGAAACTATAAACAAACTCATTTTCCCTCTGCCGCAGCTGTCCTGGCTGCCGCCTGATTGCTTTGTGAGCGCTGTTTAATTGCCAATTAGGCCGGGACCAGGACAGCAATCACAATAGGTAGGTGTGTTTGTTGGTGTGAGTGTGTGTGTTTGTTGGTGTGAGTGTGTGTGTTTGTTGGTGTGAGTGTGTGTGTTTGTTGGTGTGTGTGTTTGTTGGTGTGAGTGAGTGAGTGAGTGAGTGAGTGTGTCTGTGCGTGTGCGTGTGCGTGTGTGTGCAAGAGTGTGAGTGTCAGAGACAGAGTTAGTTTGTTTAGTCCTTAAAGCACACACACACACACACACACACACTCATAAGGTGGGAGGGAGGCTTAGAGAGAGACAACGAGAAGTAAACAAAGACTCTAACAAACCCACTTACTTTCCCAATATTACATCTTAAGCTCTAAGTTGAGAACAGTGCAACTCTTGCCCAAAGGGGCTCAGACCTGGGATATGATTTATTCTGACCTCTGTGCCAAATGACTTAGAGCTGAAAATTCCTCTCTAACATAAGGTAATGGAGTTGACTATTACAGAGTGATCAACGTTCCCATTCCCTCTGTGAACATGCATCTGGCAACATAAGAGCTATCGACATCAAACACCTGTCGTCACAGCGAAGCTCTATCAGACAAACATAAGGTAGAGTATTTCAACAGTACAATGTAGGATTGTTTGTGCATCTGGCACAAGGTTTTGGATGGTAACATTGTTATCACACGGTGACAGTCCACTCACGTATTGGACAGCTTGGAAAAGATATTCATGAAATGTATTGGAGAGGATAAACATATTGGTTGGATTTGATTTCTACTTAAGTCCACTATTTCCCTGATGCTTAATTTTCCAAGCATACAGTGTACAGTATAATGGAAATCACATGCTATCTTGCCCATTGACTTTGTTGTTGTGCTTCTTTGGGATTCACCCAAAAGTTTTATACCACTTAATTATCAATTGTATTTCATTTGTGGAACTAAGAACCTAAAATGATCTATTCTACTTACAACACATTACATTAGACAACTCTGGTAAATACTAGCTGAAATAGGACTGTCAAATATCAAATGGTCCTTGTAGTTTGTTGTGTCACACCGTTTCATCACTCTCACACTTGTAATGAATGAGGATTGGTGTACTTTTAGCATATGCAGTGTGATTGAGCTTTATAATTACCTAGGCACAATTACTGTCCCCTCTGCCTGTGAGACATCAAGTTGGAAGGTACCTGTTTCAATGTAATGATCTAAGATGCACACAGTCACCGTTCTATAAAAACAGTGCTTCAACTGGGTTGGGTCAACACTTGCAATAAATGTTGAATGAGTTTGATAATGTTGTTCTCATTTGTCATATGTAGGCAACGCTAATACCCCAAATAAGTTCTGCTCGCTAGATTGTCCTTCTCACAGGCTCATCTGTCATCTGTTATAGCACCATGAAGTAAAACATGAGAATCCTTAATGAATGAATATTCTCAAGCAACTTATTTTTATGTATTTACATAACCTCTTGGGGACTTTAATGCACACAGTTCTGCTGGAATAACGTTTGATCCAGCTCCCGGAGAAACATATTGATGTGGCTGGTGGAGTGATTCCATGTTTGCCTTGAGCATGAAGCTAATACCTGATCATGTCCCAACAACGTTTGATAAACACATCTATGAACTACACAAAGATTGTTTGCTAGCTCATATAAACTCCCTACAGAACGCGTGTGAATGGGTTGAGCTAAGCAGGTAATCCTCTATAGTTTACTAGGCTGGGGCTGATTCTGTCACGCCCTGGCCTTAGTATTCTTTGTTTTCTTTATTATTTTAGTTAGGTCAGGGTGTGACATGGGGAATGTTTGTGTTTTGTTGGTTTTGGGTGTTTCTATGGTAAAGGGGTTGTTGGGTGTAGTATATGGGTTTGTGTTGAGTACATGTGTCTAGCGTTGTCTATGTATGTTTAGTTGTCTAGGAGAGTCTATGGTTACCTGAATGAGTTCCCAATTAGAGACAGCTGATTTCGGTTGTCTCTGATTGGGAGCCTTATTTAGGGTAGCCATAGGCTTTCATTTGTTGTGAGTAGTTGTCTATGTGATACGTTTGTAGCCAGTGTGTGCACATCGTTGTTTAGCTTCACGATCGTTTTCTTGTTTTGTTTAGTGTTTAAGTGTTTTTGTTTCGTTTGCCTTCTTCGTTAATAAAAAGGAGATGGCTTATTTTCCTAAAGCTGCGTTTTGGTCCGTCAATCCTCCACACGATCGTGACAGATTCCCTCCTTTTAAAAAGCATTTCCTAAATACATTTTTATAGAAAGTTAGCAAAAATAGATAAGATCTTGCTACCATGGAAAGGAAAATACCTGTCTATTTGTGGGAAAATCACCCTGATTAACTCTTTAATCATATCACAGTTTACCTATTTGCTTATGGTTTTGCCTACACCTAGTGACCTGCTTTTTAAATTATATGAACAAAAAATATTCAATTTTATTTGGAACGGCAAGCCAGATCAAATTAAAAGGGCCTATTTATATAACGAATATGAATTCGGAGGGCAGAAATTATTAAATATTAACCTGTTTGGGCTGCAAGCCCGACGTCGGTACAAATATGACAACATCCAGCTCAGCTGCAGGGCGCGAAATTCAAAATCTATTTTTTTTAAATATTTAACTTTCACACATTAACAAGTCCAATACAGCATTTGAAAGATAAACATCTTGTCAATCCAGCCAACATGTCCGATTTTTTAAATGTTTTACAGAGAAAACACCACATATATTTATGTTAGCTCACCACCAAATAAAAAAGTGGACAGACACGTATGATTATGATTATGATGTATGAATTATGATTCAAGTAGCATGCACAAGCCAACCTAAATAACCTAGAACCAACCTAAACAACCTAGAAAAAACTACCTCAGATGACAGTCCTATAACATGTTACACAATAAATCTATGTTTTGTTCATAAAATGTGCATATTTTAGCTATAAATCAGTTTTACATTACTGCTCCCATCATTGCTACATCATAGCTACAGTCTGAAATCACACGGGAGTAGCCAGAGAAAATACAGACACCAACGTCAACTACTAATTACACCTCATAAAACATTTCAGAAAAACATATGGTGGATAGCTAATGAAAGACAAATATCGTGTGAATAGAGCAAATATTTCCGATTTTTTAAGTGTTTTACAGCGAAAACACAATATATCGTTATATTAGCTTACAACATTAGCTAGCATACGGCAGCATTGATTCTAGTCAAGCGCTAGCATAGCACAGTTCGACAGATATATGAAAAAGCATCCCAAATTGGGTCCTTATCTTTGTTGATATTCCATCAGAATGTTGTAACGGGGTCCATTGTCCAGTACAGTCTTTAGTTGGGTTCCAGAACGAACTATTTCCCTCTTTGGTTAGCAAGCACAATGGCCGTGCGGCGCTAATCTGTCTTTCTTCAAAAAATTATTCCGTCGCATCACATCTAAAGTCCAGAATAAATTGCAATAATATAATTAAAGTATATTGAAAAAACATACTTTAGGATGATTTTGTGACATGTATCAAATAATATCGTAGGCAGAGGTCATATTCACCTTTAACGAGCGTATTCCAGGAGCCGAGTCCAGGTTCTGCCTCGCGCCCGGAAAAAAAATTAAACTGCGGAGGTCTCACTAGATGATGTGGTGTTCAGCCCCTGGAAGAGATATTCGACTCCTTTCTTCTCTCACTTCCGCATTACACCCAGATGAAGGCGTGTGACGTGTTTCTACGGTCCTAAGTGACATGACCTTGTATAGACAAGGTCTTAAAGAGAGACATAGCATTTTGGAAATCTCAATTCTGGATAGGAAATGGGTGTCACGATCGTGTGGCGGATTGATGGACCAAAACGCAGCTTTTGGAAAGTAAGCCATCTTCTTTTATTTTTAAAGATGACGAAAAATAAACACGACTCGAAACACTTTAACAAAACGAACAAAACAACAAACGACCGTGAAGCTAAATAACGTTGTGCACTTACACACACAGGCTACAAACGTTCTGACATAGACAATTACTCACAACCAATGAGAGCCTATGGCTACCCTAAATAAGGCTCCCAATCAGAGACAACCGAAATCAGCTGTCTCTAATTGGGAACTCATTCAGGTAACCATAGACTCTCCTAGACAACTAAACATACATAGAAACACTAGACACATGTACTCCACACAAACCCATATACTATACCCAACAACCCCTTTACCATAAAAACACCCAAAACCAACAAAACACAAACATTCCCCATGTCACACCCTGACCTAACTAAAATAATAAAGAAAACAAAGAATACTAAGGCCAGGGCGTGACATAACCCCCCCCTTAAGGTGCGAACTCCGGGCGCACCATTACACAGTCTAGGGGAGGGTCTGGGTGGGCTTCCATCCACGGTGGCGGCTCCGGCTCTGGTTGTGGTCCCCACGTCACCACAGTCCCTAACCACCTCCTAGGCTTCCTCCAAATGACCCCCCTCCACATTAACCCCATTGCATTAAGGGGCAGCTCCGGACTGAGGAATGGCAGCTCCGGACTAAGGGCCAGTACCAGGGTAAGGGGCAGTACCAGGGTCAGGGGCAGTACCAGGGTCAGGGGCAGTACCAGGGTCAGGGGCAGTACCAGGGTCAGGGGCAGTACCAGGGTAAGGGGCAGCACCAGGGTAAGGGGCAGCACCAGGGTAAGGGGCAGCACCAGGGTAAGGGGCAGCACCAGGGTAAGGGGCAGCTCCGGACTGAGGAATGGCAGCTCCGGACTGAGGAATGGCAGCTCCGGACTGAGGAACTGCAGCTCCGGACTGAGGGACGGCCCATGGCTGGCTGACGGATCTGGCTGCTCATGGCTGGCTAACGGATCTGGCTGCTCATGGCTGGCTGACGGATCTGGCTGCTCATGGCTGGCTGACGGATCTGGCTGCTCATGGCTGGCTGACGGATCTGGCTGCTCATGGCTGGCTGACGGATCTGGCTGCTCATGGCTAGCTGACGGATCTGGCTGCTCATGGCTAGCTGACGGATCTGGCTGCTCATGGCTGGCTGACGGATCTGGCTGCTCATGGCTAGCTGACGGATCTGGCTGCTCATGGCTAGCTGACGGATCTGGCTGCTCATGGCTAGCTGACGGATCTGGCTGCTCATGGCTAGCTGACGGATCTGGCTGCTCATGGCTAGCTGACGGTTCTGGCTGCTCATGGCTAGCTGACGGATCTGGCTGCTCATGGCTGGCTGACGGATCTGGCTGCTCATGGCTGGCTGACTGATCTGGCTGCTCCTGTCTGATTGGCGGCTCTGGCAGATCCTGTTTGGTTGGCGGCTCTGGCAGATCCTGTCTGGTTGGCGGCTCTGGCAGATCCTGTCTGACGGACGGCTCTAGCGGCTCCTGTCTGGCTGGCGGCTCTAGCGGCTCCTGTCTGGCGGACGGCTCAGTGGGCTCATGGCAGACGGGCGGCTTTGCAGGCTCATGGCAGACGGACGGCTTTGCAGGCTCATGGCAGACGGATGGCTCAGATGGCGCTGGGGAGACGGATGGCTCAGATGGCGCTGGGGAGACGGATGGCACAGATGGCGCTTGGCAGACGGGCAGTTCAGTCATCGCTGTGCAGACGGCAGACTCCTGCCGGCTGAGGCGCACTGTAGGCCTGGTGCGTGGTGCCGGGACTGGTGGCACCGGGCTGGGGACACGCATCTCAGGGCTAGTGCGGGGAGCAGCAACAGGACGCACAGGACTCTGGGGACACACAGGAGGCTTGGTGCGTGGTTTAGACACTGGTGGTAAAGGGCTGGAGACACGCACCATATAGCTAGTGCGTGGAGGAGGCACTGGTAGTACTGGGTTGGGGCGGGGAGGTGGCGCCGGAAATACCGGACCGTGCAGGCGTACTGGCTCCCTTGAACGCCGAGCCTGCCCAACCTTACCTGGTTGTATGCTCCCCGTCGCCTGACCAGTGCGGGGAGGTGGAATAACCCGCACCGGCCTATGTAGGCGAACCGGGGACACCATGCGTAAGGCTGGTGCCATGTACGCCGCTCCGAGGAGACGCACTGGTGACCAGATGCGTTGGGCCGGCTTCATGACATACGGCTCAACGCTCAGTCTAGCCCGGCCGATACGTGGAGCTGAAATGTACCGAACCGGGCTATGCACGCGTACAGGAGACACCGTGCGCTCTACTGCGTAACACGGTGTCTGCCCGTACTCTCGCTCTCCACGGTAAGTACAGGGAGTAGGCGCAGGTTTCCTACCTGACTTCGCCACACTCCCTTTAAGGCCCCCCCCAAGAAATTTTTGGGTTGTACTCACGGGTTTCCAGCCTTGTCTCCGTGCTGCCTCCTCATATCGCCTCCTCTCGGCTTTAGCTGCCTCCAGCTCTTCACGAGGAAGGCGATATTCTCCCGGTTGAGCCCACGGCCCCTTACCATCCAGTATCTCCTCCCATGTCCATGAATCCTGTGTAGGTAGGTCCTGTTGCCGCTTTCCATGCCGCTTGGTCCTATAATGGTGAGTAATTCTGTCACGATCGTGTGGCGGATTGATGGACCAAAACGCAGCTTTTGGAAAGTAAGCCATCTTCTTTTATTTTTAAAGATGACGAAAAATAAACACGACACGAAACACTTTAACAAAACGAACAAAACAACAAACGACCGTGAAGCTAAATAACGTTGTGCACTTACACACACAGGCTACAAACGTTCTGACATAGACAATTACTCACAACCAATGAGAGCCTATGGCTACCCTAAATAAGGCTCCCAATCAGAGACAACCGAAATCAGCTGTCTCTAATTGGGAACTCATTCAGGTAACCATAGACTCTCCTAGACAACTAAACATACATAGACAACACTAGACACATGTACTCCACACAAACCCATATACTATACCCAACAACCCCTTTACCATAAAAACACCCAAAACCAACAAAACACAAACATTCCCCATGTCACACCCTGACCTAACTAAAATAATAAAGAAAACAAAGAATACTAAGGCCAGGGCGTGACAATGGGCTGTAAAAATAGTTCTGTTCAACTTAGAGAAATAATTCAAACGTTTTTAGAAACTATAGACTGTTTTCTATCCAATAGTAGTAAATATATGCATATTGGAAGATCAAAAATTTCTTAAGAGGCCGTTTGAAAATGTGCGCATATTTTCCATTTTTTTCAATATTCACCCTGCAGCCATAAGAACATTAGACCTCTCACTAAAGGCATCAGTCATACAAAAGTTATACTTAAATCCAAACTGGTTCTCTAGTAGATTGGTACGAATGTCTCATCCTATGTTTAAGAAGGGCCTTTTTCCCTTTATTCAGATTACACCTGCTCACTTTCGGTTGCTTGAAAAGGAAATAATCTCCAAAATATCTTTATTTTTTAAACAAGCCTTAGAAAGTTGGTTGCAATTTCAGTTTAATCCACCTGAAAGGACGGAACAAATAGTACAACAAATTTTGTGGTTAAATTCAAATATAGTAATTGATAAAAAAACTGTATTTATCGAAGAAATGTTTAAAAAATGAATAATTTTTGTGAATGATATCATAAATAGGACTGGTGGAGTTATGTCACACATGCAGCTAACACAGACATATGGAAATGTCTGCTCTACCCAAAATTACAACCAATTAATTGCAGCATTACCACAAAAATGGAAGAGGCAGGTGGAAGGGGATAAAAGTAAGGAACTTGTATGTCGGCCTTATATTAAAGAACATAAATGGTTAAAGAAAAGTGTGATAAATAAAAACATATACCAATTTCATTTAAGGACCAAAAAACTTACAGCTGTGCCATATAAATTGCAAAATAGTTGGGAAGAGATTTTCGATGTACCCATTCCATGGCACATGGTTTATGAATTGATACGCAAAACAACGCCGGATTCAAAGCTTCGAATTTTTCAATTTAAATTATTGTACAAAATTTTTGCAACTAATAGAATGTTATATATATGGGGGATACAATCTTCCCAGCTCTGTAGATTCTGCTGTGAGGAGGCAGAGTCATTAGACCATTTATTTTGGTATTGTCCGCATGTAGCTCGTTTTTGGTCACAGGTCCAGGAATGGTTGAAGAATTGCAACATTTGCGTAGAACTAACGCTACAGATAGCAATACTGGGGGATCTGAAAAGCCATAGTCAATCAATCAATAATATAATAATTATTTTAGCAAAAATGTTTATTTTTAATTTACAATCCGTGGAAGCTATGAGAATGGGAAGATTCAAATCTTTTGTGAAGCATCACAGCACAGTTGAAAAATATATGGCAAATAAAAATCCGAAATGGATGATGTTGGAAGATAGATGGGAAAGGTTGAGTGGAGCTGAAGGGTGGGACTAATAACAAGATAAACAATGTAGGGCATACGGGATCTGTGAAATGTGTATAGGTGCGGGGCTATTGAGAAATAGCACAGTTACAAGTGGAAATCAAACTGGATGGACAACAGAAATAGAGGAAGGACTAAGAACAAACAAGAGAGAACTATTATAAAGCAGACTGTGTCTGTAAAATGTGTATAAGATGTATAAATTGAAGGTAAAAACAGAAATGTTTATCAGTTTACTCCAATTGGGGGATCGGTGGTAGGGTTTGCTGGGAATAATAATAAAGGTATACTCTTTAAAAAAAGTATGTATGTCTATGTAGGTATGTGTATGTATATATGTGTATATGTATGCATACGTGAATGGATATATATATTTACCCAAAAAAATATGGGGGATTGGAAATGATGCAGACAATTACATTGGAAGCAACATTCTTTCCGCAATATTAAGCTGATCCACCCCCCCCCACAAAAAAAATAAATAAAAAAATTTAAAAAAGCATTTCCTGAATGTGGATTCTCAACATTATTAAAGGTAACTTCAATAGCAGATGAAAGCTCACAGATGATCCAAACATTCCCACTTCCCTCTTCTGAGCAGTTTTCCAATGATGACATGTGTTCTAATCACTGGATCACGTCTCAACTGACGCTCAGACGAACATCAAAGGTCCCGCCAGGCAGGCGATGGAAGGTACACTATTAGAATTTTTTTTCCCTAAAGCGTTCTTTGGCTATCCCCATAGGAGAACCCTTTTGGATTCCAGGTAGAACTCTTTTGGGTTCCATTCCCCAGAGGGTTCTACATGGACCCCAACCGGTTCTCCTATTGGAACAGCCGAAGAACCCTTTAAGGTTCTAGATAGCACCTTTTTTTCTAAAAGTGTAAGAGAGGAGGGAATGGACAAACTGGATATGGATAAACACTTCCTGAATTGGGCAGAATGCAACAAAAAAATATATAAAAGGGAAAACACCATTTGGCACTTCCTCCTCCAGACCCTGATTTGCAAAGCACTCTGGGATACGTTCCTTGTCAAGGAGCCTCTCAAACACTTTGAATGGACTGATCCTTTGAGGATAAAGCACAGAAAGATATTTTTATATATTTTATATATACTGCATGTAAGAGTCAACGGGGAGACTAGGGGGAATAGTAAGAGTGTAGGGTCTCAGTGAGAACCCTGGCTGGTATGATGCATTTTTGATGATATTAATAGATTGTTGAGGCAGTGAGGAGCCTGACCTAGTTACAGGCCTGTGTGGAATGGCTCCAGTGCAGCTGTACACTACACTGTGCTGATGACGCTAAAATGTGATGTGTAGCTTGTGTAGTACAGGATACGAGATGTTCGCTATAGGTAACGAATGGCTGAATGCTGTACACCGTGCTGGCTAAATTGTATGTACTGACGGCTGTTCGCCGGGCAACTTGAATGTCTACAATTGCCGCTGTCACGACTTCTGCCGAAGTTGGTCCGCTCCTTGTTCAGGCGCCATTCGGCGGTCGACGTCACCGGTCTTCTAGCCATCGCCGATCCACCTTTCATGTTCCATTTGTTTTGTCTTGTCTTCCCACACACCTGGTTTCAATTCAATCTTTACATGTTGTGTATTTAACCCTCTGTTCCCCCCATGTCCTTGTCCGGAATTGTTTATTGTAGTGCTTGTGCACGTTATGCTGGTGTGTAATGGGTTTTGTTTACCCATTGATTTATTGTTCTGTTTACGGTGGTTTTGTTTATTAAACTGTGCCGTTGTAAATCAGTTTTTGCTCTCCTGCGCCTGACTTCTCTGCCGCCTGTACGCACCCCCTACAGCCGCCTACAAGTAGCCTAAAAATGTATTTTCTCCATCTAACTAGTTATTCAAGCATATTTGACTAGCCAGCTTTTGTAAGTACAAATAATTGATTGATCAGTTGAGTATTTTTTTGCTAATTTAATTGATTGGTTGATTGGTTGATTTGTTGATTGATTAATTGATGAGTGATTAATAAGACTTGGTGATGTTGAAATGTTCTGTAGGATGTACAAATGTGGTCTCCATCTCCAGGGTTTCCTCAATGTTCTGAGTTGTTTGATCTGTTCATCACACCCCCTGTATGTGTTTTTGCCTGAGCGATGTGCTGTACCATCCTGTGGGATGTTGTCTTTCTGTTTACTCTGAAGCTCTGTGTGATGTCTGATCATCATTTTGCACATGTCACTTTTTATGAGATGTGTGTGTGTGTATCTGTTCACTGTCTTTCAACTCGCTATGCTGTAACGGGACAGTTCATGAAAACTCAATGGGTTAGACTGGCATTATTTCATTACATACATACTTTTTTGATGAACGATCAGTTGTCTTAGTAGAAGGAAGAGGGAAGCAAGACAGGAGAGAAGGAGATATGGGAGGAAATAGGTGTAGGGGAAGATGAGGAGAGGAAATAGGAGAGATGAACATGGGGATGGATGGGGAGAGATGAACATGGGGACGGGATAGATGAACAGGGGGTCGGGATAGATGGGGAGAGATGAACAGGGGGAAAGATCGGGAGAGATGAACAGGAGGGACAGGATAGATGGGGAGAGATGAACAGGGGGGTTGATGGGGAGAGATGAACAGGGGGATGGGATAGATGAGGAGAGATGAACAGGGGGACAGGATAGATGAGGAGAGATGAACACAGGGACAGGATAGATGGGGAGAGATGAACAGGAGGGACAGGATAGATGGGGAGAGATGAACAGGGGGAAAGATCGGGAGAGATGAACAGGAGGGACAGGATAGATGGGGAGAGATGAACAGGGGGACGGGATAGATGAGGAGAGATGAACAGGGGGATAGATGGGGAGAGATGAACAGGGGGACAGATGAGGAGAGATGAACAGGGGGATAGATGGGGAGAGATGAACAGGGGGACGGGATAGATGAGGAGAGATGAACAGGGAGACAGGATAGATGGGGAGAGATGAACAGGGGGACAAGATAGATGAGGAGAGATGAACAGGGGGACAGGATAGATGAGGAGAGATGAACAGGGGGACGGGATAGATGAGGAGAGATGAACAGGGGGATAGATGGGGAGAGATGAACAGGGGGACAGGATAGATGGGGAGAGATGAACAGGGGGACAGGATAGATGGGGAGAGATGAACAGGGGGACAGGATAGATGAGGAGAGATGAACAGGGGGATAGATGGGGAGAGATGAACAGGGGGACGGGATAGATGGGGAGAGATGAACAGGGGGATAGATGAGGAGAGATGAACAGGGGGACAGGATAGATGGGGAGAGATGAACAGGGGGACAGGATAGATGGGGAGAGATGAACAGGGGGATAGATGCGGAGACATGAACAGGGGGACAGGATAGATGGGGAGAGATGAACAGGGGGACGGGATAGATGAGGAGAGATGAACAGGGGGATAGATGCGGAGACATGAACAGGGGGACAGGATAGATGGGGAGAGATGAACAGGGGGGTTGATGGGGAGAGATGAACAGGGGGATGGGATAGATGAGGAGAGATGTACAGGGGGACAGGATAGATGAGGAGAGATGAACACAGGGACAGGATAGATGGGGAGAGATGAACAGGAGGGACAGGATAGATGGGGAGAGATGAACAGGGGGAAAGATCGGGAGAGATGAACAGGAGGGACAGGATAGATGGGGAGAGATGAAAAGGGGGACGGGATAGATGAGGAGAGATGAACAGGGGGATAGATGGGGAGAGATGAACAGGGGGACAGATGAGGAGAGATGAACAGGGGGATAGATGGGGAGAGATGAACAGGGGGACGGGATAGATGAGGAGAGATGAACAGGGAGACAGGATAGATGGGGAGAGATGAACAGGGGGACAGGATAGATGGGGAGAGATGAACAGGGGGACAGGATAGATGGGGAGAGATGAACAGGGGGACAGGATAGATGAGGAGAGATGAACAGGGGGATAGATGGGGAGAGATGAACAGGGGGACGGGATAGATGGGGAGAGATGAACAGGGGGATAGATGAGGAGAGATGAACAGGGGGACAGGATAGATGGGGAGAGATGAACAGGGGGACAGGATAGATGGGGAGAGATGAACAGGGGGATAGATGCGGAGACATGAACAGGGGGACAGGATAGATGGGGAGAGATGAACAGGGGGACGGGATAGATGAGGAGAGATGAACAGGGGGATAGATGCGGAGACATGAACAGGGGGACAGGATAGATGGGGAGAGATGAACAGGGGGGTTGATGGGGAGAGATGAACAGGGGGATGGGATAGATGAGGAGAGATGTACAGGGGGACAGGATAGATGAGGAGAGATGAACACAGGGACAGGATAGATGGGGAGAGATGAACAGGAGGGACAGGATAGATGGGGAGAGATGAACAGGGGGAAAGATCGGGAGAGATGAACAGGAGGGACAGGATAGATGGGGAGAGATGAAAAGGGGGACGGGATAGATGAGGAGAGATGAACAGGGGGATAGATGGGGAGAGATGAACAGGGGGACAGATGAGGAGAGATGAACAGGGGGATAGATGGGGAGAGATGAACAGGGGGACGGGATAGATGAGGAGAGATGAACAGGGAGACAGGATAGATGGGGAGAGATGAACAGGGGGACAGGATAGATGAGGAGAGATGAACAGGGGGACAGGATAGATGAGGAGAGATGAACAGGGGGACGGGATAGATGAGGAGAGATGAACAGGGGGATAGATGGGGAGAGATGAACAGGGGGACAGGATAGATGGGGAGAGATGAACAGGGGGACAGGATAGATGGGGAGAGATGAACAGGGGGACAGGATAGATGAGGAGAGATGAACAGGGGGATAGATGGGGAGAGATGAACAGGGGGACGGGATAGATGGGGAGAGATGAACAGGGGGATAGATGAGGAGAGATGAACAGGGGGACAGGATAGATGGGGAGAGATGAACAGGGGGACAGGAGAGATGGGGAGAGATGAACAGGGGGATAGATGCGGAGACATGGACAGGGGGACAGGATAGATGGGGAGAGATGAACAGGGGGACGGGATAGATGAGGAGAGATGAACAGGGGGATAGATGCGGAGACATGAACAGGGGGACAGGATAGATGGGGAGAGATGAACAGGGGGATAGATGGGGAGAGATGAACAGGGGGACAGGATAGATGAGGAGAGATGAACAGGGGGACAGGATAGATGGGGAGAGATGAACAGGGGGACAGGATAGATGTGGAGAGATGAGCAGGGGGACAGGATAGATGAGGAGAGATGAACAGGGGGAGAGATGGGGAGAGATGAACTGGGGGACAGGATAGATGGGGAGAGATGAACAGGGGGATAGATGGGGAGAGATGAACAGGGAGACAGGATAGATGGGGAGAGATGAACAGGGGGATAGATGGGGAGAGATGAACAGGGAGACAGGATAGATGGGGAGAGATGAACAGGGAGATAGATGAGGAGAGATGAACAGGGGGACAGGATAGATGGGGAGAGATGAACAGGGAGATAGATGAGGAGAGATGAACAGGGGGACAGGATAGATGGGGAGAGATGAACAGGGAGGACAGGATAGATGAGGAGAGATGAACAGGGGGATAGATGCGGAGAGATGAACAGGGGGACAGGATAGATGGGGAGAGATGAACAGGGGGATAGATGAGGAGAGATGAACAGGGGGATGGGATAGATGAGGAGAGATGAACAGGGGGATAGATGGGGAGAGATGAACAGGGGGATAGATGGGGAGAGATGAACAGGGGGACAGGATAGATGTGGAGAGATGAACAGGGGGATAGATGGGGAGAGATGAACAGGGGGACAGGATAGATGAGGAGAGATGAACAGGGGGACAGGATAGATGGGGAGAGATGAACAGGGGGACAGGATAGATGAGGAGAGATGAACAGGGGGACAGGATAAATGGGGAGAGATGAACAGGGGGACAGGATAGATGGGGAGAGATGAACAGGGGGACAGGATAGATGGGGAGAGATGAACAGGGGAACAGGATAGATGGGGAGAGATGAACAGGGGGACAGGATAGATGGGGAGAGATGAACAGGGGGATAGATGGGGAGAGATGAACAGGGAGACAGGATAGATGGGGAGAGATGAACAGGGGGATAGATGGGGAGAGATGAACAGGGAGACAGGATAGATGGGGAGAGATGAACAGGGGGACGGAATAGATGAGGAGAGATGAACAGGGGGATAGATGGGGAGAGATGAACAGGGAGACAGGATAGATGGGGAGAGATGAACAGGGGGACAGGATAGATGAGGAGAGATGAACAGGGGGATAGATGGGGAGAGATGAACAGGGGGACGGGATAGATGAGGAGAGATGAACAGGGAGACAGGATAGATGGGGAGAGATGAACAGGGGGACAGGATAGATGAGGAGAGATGAACAGGGGGACAGGATAGATGAGGAGAGATGAACAGGGGGACGGGATAGATGAGGAGAGATGAACAGGGGGATAGATGGGGAGAGATGAACAGGGGGACAGGATAGATGGGGAGAGATGAACAGGGGGACAGGATAGATGGGGAGAGATGAACAGGGGGATAGATGCGGAGACATGAACAGGGGGACAGGATAGATGGGGAGAGATGAACAGGGGGACGGGATAGATGAGGAGAGATGAACAGGGGGATAGATGCGGAGACATGAACAGGGGGACAGGATAGATGGGGAGAGATGAACAGGGGGGTTGATGGGGAGAGATGAACAGGGGGATGGGATAGATGAGGAGAGATGTACAGGGGGACAGGATAGATGAGGAGAGATGAACACAGGGACAGGATAGATGGGGAGAGATGAACAGGAGGGACAGGATAGATGGGGAGAGATGAACAGGGGGAAAGATCGGGAGAGATGAACAGGAGGGACAGGATAGATGGGGAGAGATGAAAAGGGGGACGGGATAGATGAGGAGAGATGAACAGGGGGATAGATGGGGAGAGATGAACAGGGGGACAGATGAGGAGAGATGAACAGGGGGATAGATGGGGAGAGATGAACAGGGGGACGGGATAGATGAGGAGAGATGAACAGGGAGACAGGATAGATGGGGAGAGATGAACAGGGGGACAGGATAGATGGGGAGAGATGAACAGGGGGACAGGATAGATGGGGAGAGATGAACAGGGGGACAGGATAGATGAGGAGAGATGAACAGGGGGATAGATGGGGAGAGATGAACAGGGGGACGGGATAGATGGGGAGAGATGAACAGGGGGATAGATGAGGAGAGATGAACAGGGGGACAGGATAGATGGGGAGAGATGAACAGGGGGACAGGATAGATGGGGAGAGATGAACAGGGGGATAGATGCGGAGACATGAACAGGGGGACAGGATAGATGGGGAGAGATGAACAGGGGGACGGGATAGATGAGGAGAGATGAACAGGGGGATAGATGCGGAGACATGAACAGGGGGACAGGATAGATGGGGAGAGATGAACAGGGGGGTTGATGGGGAGAGATGAACAGGGGGATGGGATAGATGAGGAGAGATGTACAGGGGGACAGGATAGATGAGGAGAGATGAACACAGGGACAGGATAGATGGGGAGAGATGAACAGGAGGGACAGGATAGATGGGGAGAGATGAACAGGGGGAAAGATCGGGAGAGATGAACAGGAGGGACAGGATAGATGGGGAGAGATGAAAAGGGGGACGGGATAGATGAGGAGAGATGAACAGGGGGATAGATGGGGAGAGATGAACAGGGGGACAGATGAGGAGAGATGAACAGGGGGATAGATGGGGAGAGATGAACAGGGGGACGGGATAGATGAGGAGAGATGAACAGGGAGACAGGATAGATGGGGAGAGATGAACAGGGGGACAGGATAGATGAGGAGAGATGAACAGGGGGACAGGATAGATGAGGAGAGATGAACAGGGGGACGGGATAGATGAGGAGAGATGAACAGGGGGATAGATGGGGAGAGATGAACAGGGGGACAGGATAGATGGGGAGAGATGAACAGGGGGACAGGATAGATGGGGAGAGATGAACAGGGGGACAGGATAGATGAGGAGAGATGAACAGGGGGATAGATGGGGAGAGATGAACAGGGGGACGGGATAGATGGGGAGAGATGAACAGGGGGATAGATGAGGAGAGATGAACAGGGGGACAGGATAGATGGGGAGAGATGAACAGGGGGACAGGAGAGATGGGGAGAGATGAACAGGGGGATAGATGCGGAGACATGGACAGGGGGACAGGATAGATGGGGAGAGATGAACAGGGGGACGGGATAGATGAGGAGAGATGAACAGGGGGATAGATGCGGAGACATGAACAGGGGGACAGGATAGATGGGGAGAGATGAACAGGGGGATAGATGGGGAGAGATGAACAGGGGGACAGGATAGATGAGGAGAGATGAACAGGGGGACAGGATAGATGGGGAGAGATGAACAGGGGGACAGGATAGATGTGGAGAGATGAGCAGGGGGACAGGATAGATGAGGAGAGATGAACAGGGGGAGAGATGGGGAGAGATGAACTGGGGGACAGGATAGATGGGGAGAGATGAACAGGGGGATAGATGGGGAGAGATGAACAGGGAGACAGGATAGATGGGGAGAGATGAACAGGGGGATAGATGGGGAGAGATGAACAGGGAGACAGGATAGATGGGGAGAGATGAACAGGGAGATAGATGAGGAGAGATGAACAGGGGGACAGGATAGATGGGGAGAGATGAACAGGGAGATAGATGAGGAGAGATGAACAGGGGGACAGGATAGATGGGGAGAGATGAACAGGGAGGACAGGATAGATGAGGAGAGATGAACAGGGGGATAGATGCGGAGAGATGAACAGGGGGACAGGATAGATGGGGAGAGATGAACAGGGGGATAGATGAGGAGAGATGAACAGGGGGATGGGATAGATGAGGAGAGATGAACAGGGGGATAGATGGGGAGAGATGAACAGGGGGATAGATGGGGAGAGATGAACAGGGGGACAGGATAGATGTGGAGAGATGAACAGGGGGATAGATGGGGAGAGATGAACAGGGGGACAGGATAGATGAGGAGAGATGAACAGGGGGACAGGATAGATGGGGAGAGATGAACAGGGGGACAGGATAGATGAGGAGAGATGAACAGGGGGACAGGATAAATGGGGAGAGATGAACAGGGGGACAGGATAGATGGGGAGAGATGAACAGGGGGACAGGATAGATGGGGAGAGATGAACAGGGGGACAGGATAGATGGGGAGAGATGAACAGGGGGACAGGATAGATGGGGAGAGATGAACAGGGGGATAGATGGGGAGAGATGAACAGGGAGACAGGATAGATGGGGAGAGATGAACAGGGGGATAGATGGGGAGAGATGAACAGGGAGACAGGATAGATGGGGAGAGATGAACAGGGGGACGGAATAGATGAGGAGAGATGAACAGGGGGATAGATGGGGAGAGATGAACAGGGAGACAGGATAGATGGGGAGAGATGAACAGGGGGACAGGATAGATGAGGAGAGATGAACAGGGGGATAGATGGGGAGAGATGAACAGGGGGACGGGATAGATGAGGAGAGATGAACAGGGAGACAGGATAGATGGGGAGAGATGAACAGGGGGACAGGATAGATGAGGAGAGATGAACAGGGGGACAGGATAGATGAGGAGAGATGAACAGGGGGACGGGATAGATGAGGAGAGATGAACAGGGGGATAGATGGGGAGAGATGAACAGGGGGACAGGATAGATGGGGAGAGATGAACAGGGGGACAGGATAGATGGGGAGAGATGAACAGGGGGACAGGATAGATGAGGAGAGATGAACAGGGGGATAGATGGGGAGAGATGAACAGGGAGACAGGATAGATGGGGAGAGATGAACAGGGAGATAGATGAGGAGAGATGAACAGGGGGACAGGATAGATGGGGAGAGATGAACAGGGAGATAGATGAGGAGAGATGAACAGGGGGACAGGATAGATGGGGAGAGATGAACAGGGAGGACAGGATAGATGAGGAGAGATGAACAGGGGGATAGATGCGGAGAGATGAACAGGGGGACAGGATAGATGGGGAGAGATGAACAGGGGGATAGATGAGGAGAGATGAACAGGGGGATGGGATAGATGAGGAGAGATGAACAGGGGGATAGATGGGGAGAGATGAACAGGGGGATAGATGGGGAGAGATGAACAGGGGGACAGGATAGATGTGGAGAGATGAACAGGGGGATAGATGGGGAGAGATGAACAGGGGGACAGGATAGATGAGGAGAGATGAACAGGGGGACAGGATAGATGGGGAGAGATGAACAGGGGGACAGGATAGATGAGGAGAGATGAACAGGGGGACAGGATAAATGGGGAGAGATGAACAGGGGGACAGGATAGATGGGGAGAGATGAACAGGGGGACAGGATAGATGGGGAGAGATGAACAGGGGGACAGGATAGATGGGGAGAGATGAACAGGGGGACAGAATAGATGGGGAGAGATGAACAGGGGGATAGATGGGGAGAGATGAACAGGGAGACAGGATAGATGGGGAGAGATGAACAGGGGGATAGATGGGGAGAGATGAACAGGGAGACAGGATAGATGGGGAGAGATGAACAGGGGGACGGAATAGATGAGGAGAGATGAACAGGGGGATAGATGGGGAGAGATGAACAGGGAGACAGGATAGATGGGGAGAGATGAACAGGGGGACAGGATAGATGAGGAGAGATGAACAGGGGGATAGATGGGGAGAGATGAACAGGGGGACGGGATAGATGGGGAGAGATGAACAGGGGAATAGATGGGGAGAGATGAACAGGGGGACGGGATAGATGGGGAGAGTTGAACAGGGGAATAGATGGGGAGAGATGAACAGGGAGACAGGATAGATGGGGAGAGATGAACAGGGGGACAGGATAGATGAGGAGAGATGAACAGGGGGATAGATGGGGAGAGATGAACAGGGGGACGGGATAGATGGGGAGAGATGAACAGGGAGACAGGATAGATGGGGAGAGATGAACAGGGGGACAGGATAGATGAGGAGAGATGAACAGGGGGATAGATGGGGAGAGATGAACAGGGGGACGGGATAGATGGGGAGAGATGAACAGGGGAATAGATGGGGAGAGATGAACAGGGGGACAGAATAGATGGGGAGAGATGAACAGGGGAATAGATGGGGAGAGATGAACAGGGGGACGGGATAGATGGGGAGAGATGAACAGGGGAATAGATGGGGAGAGATGAACAGGGGGACGGGATAGATGGGGAGAGTTGAACAGGGGGATAGATGGGGAGAGATGAACAGGGGGTTGGGATAGATGAGGAGAGATGAACAGGGGGACAGTATAGATAGGGAGAGATGAACAGGGGGATGGGATAGATGAGGAGAGATGAACAGGGGGACGGAATAGATGGGGAGAGATGAACAGGGGGATAGATGGGGAGAGATGAACAGGGGGTTGGGATAGATGAGGAGAGATGAACAGGGGGACAGTATAGATGGGGAGAGATGAACAGGGGGACAGGATAGATGAGGAGAGATGAACAGGGGGATAGATGGGGAGAGATGAACAGGGGGACGGAATAGATGGGGAGAGATGAACAGGGGGACAGGATAGATGGGGAGAGATGAACAGGGGGACAGGATAGATGAGGAGAGATGAACAGGGTGACGGAATAGATGGGGAGAGATGAACAGGGGGATAGATGAGGAGAGATGAACAGGGGTTGGGATAGATGGGGAGAGATGAACAGAGGGATAGATGGGGAGAGATGAACAGGGGAACAGGATAGATGAACAGGGGGATAGATGGGAAGAGTTGAACAGGGGGACAGGATAGATGGGGAGAGATGAACAGGGGGATCGATGGGGAGAGATGAACAGGGGGATAGATGGGGAGAGATGAACAGGGGAACAGGATAGATGAACAGGGGGATAGATGGGAAGAGTTGAACAGGGGGTTGGGATAGATGAGGAGAGATGAACAGGGGGACAGGATAGATGGGGAGAGATGAACAGGGGGATAGATGGGGAGAGATGAACAGGGGAACAGGATAGATGAACAGGGGGGTAGATGGGGAGAGATGAACAGGGGAACAGGAGAGATGAACAGGGGGATAGATGGGGAGAGATATACAGGGGGTACAGGATAGATGGGGAGAGATGAACAGGGGGATGGGATAGATGAGGAGAGATGAAAGGGGGATAGATGAGGAGAGATGAACAGGGGGATAGATGAGGAGAGATGAACAGGGGGATAGATGGGGAGAGATGAACAGGGGGACGGGATAGAAGAGGAGAAATGAACAGGGGATTCGGGAAAAAAGGAGAGAGATGAACACAGGGACAGGATAGATGGGGAGAAATGAACAGGGGGACGGGATAGATGAGGAGAGATGAACATGGGATTTTGATAGATGGTGTTTTGATAGATGGTGAGAGATGAACAGGGGGATGGGATAGATGGGGAGAGATGAACACAGGGACAGGATAGATGGGGAGAGATGAACAGGGGCTCAGGATAGATGGGGAGAGATGAACACAGGGACAGGATAGATGGAGAGAGATGAACATGGGGATAGATGGGGAGAGATGAACAGGGGAACAGGATAGATGAACAGGGGGATAGATGGGAAGAGTTGAACAGGGGGACAGGATACATGGGGAGAGATGAACAGGGGGATCGATGGGGAGAGATGAACAGGGGGATAGATGGGGAGAGATGAACAGGGGCACAGGATAGATGGGGAGAGATGAACACAGGGACAGGATAGATGGAGAGAGATGAACATGGGGATAGATGGGGAGAGATGAACAGGGGAACAGGATAGATGAACAGGGGGATAGATGGGAAGAGTTGAACAGGGGGACAGGATAGATGGGGAGAGATGAACAGGGGGATCGATGGGGAGAGATGAACAGGGGGATAGATGGGGAGAGATGAACAGGGGAACAGGATAGATGAACAGGGGGATAGATGGGAAGAGTTGAACAGGGGGTTGGGATAGATGAGGAGAGATGAACAGGGGGACAGGATAGATGGGGAGAGATGAACAGGGGGACAGGATAAATTGGGAGAGATGAACACAGGGACAGGATAGATGGGGAGAGATGAACAGGGGGATCGATGGGGAGAGATGAACACAGGGACAGGATAGATGAGGAGAGATGAACAGGGGGACAGGATAGATGAGGAGAGATGAACAGGGGGACAGGATAGATGGGGAGAGATGAACAGGGGCACAGGATAGATGGGGAGAGATGAACACAGGGACAGGATAGATGGAGAGAGATGAACATGGGGATAGATGGAGAGAGATGAACAGGGGAACAGGATAGATGAACAGGGGGATAGATGGGAAGAGTTGAACAGGGGGACAGGATAGATGGGGAGAGATGAACAGGGGGATCGATGGGGAGAGATGAACAGGGGGATAGATGGGGAGAGATGAACAGGGGAACAGGATAGATGAACAGGGGGATAGATGGGAAGAGTTGAACAGGGGGTTGGGATAGATGAGGAGAGATGAACAGGGGGACAGGATAGATGGGGAGAGATGAACAGGGGGATAGATGGGGAGAGATGAACAGGGGAACAGGATAGATGAACAGGGGGGTAGATGGGGAGAGATGAACAGGGGAACAGGAGATATGAACAGGGGGATAGATGGGGAGAGATGAACAGGGGGTACAGGATAGATGGGGAGAGATGAACAGGGGGATGGGATAGATGAGGAGAGATGAAAGGGGGATAGATGAGGAGAGATGAACAGGGGGATAGATGAGGAGAGATGAACAGGGGGATAGATGGGGAGAGATGAACAGGGGGACGGGATAGAAGAGGAGAAATGAACAGGGGATTCGGGAAAAATGGAGAGAGATGAACACAGGGACAGGATAGATGGGGAGAAATGAACAGGGGGACGGGATAGATGAGGAGAGATGAACATGGGATTTTGATAGAGGGTGTTTTGATAGATGGTGAGAGATGAACGGGGGGATGGGATAGATGGGGAGAGATGAACACAGGGACAGGATAGATGGGGAGAGATGAACACAGGGACAGGATAGATGGGGAGAGATGAACAGGGGCACAGGATAGATGGGGAGAGATGAACACAGGGACAGGATAGATGGAGAGAGATGAACATGGGGATAGATGGTCAGAGATGAACGGGGGGATAGATGAGGAGAGATGAACAGGGGGACAGGATAGATGGGGAGAGATGAACACAGGGACAGGATAGATGGGGAGAGATGAACAGGGGGACAGGATAGATGGGGAGAGATGAACAAGGGGACAGGATAGATGGGGAGAGATGAACACAGGGACATGATAGATGGGGAGAGATGAACACAGGGACAGGATAGATGGGGAGAGATGAACACAGGGACAGGATAGATGGGGAGAGATGAACAGGGGGACAGGATAGATGGGGAGAGATGAACAGGGGGATAGATGGGGAGAGATGAACAGGGGAACAGGATAGATGAACAGGGGGGTAGATGGGGAGAGATGAACAGGGGAACAGGAGAGATGAACAGGGGGATAGATGGGGAGAGATGAACAGGGGGTACAGGATAGATGGGGAGAGATGAACAGGGGGATGGGATAGATGAGGAGAGATGAAAGGGGGATAGATGAGGAGAGATGAACAGGGGGATAGATGAGGAGAGATGAACAGGGGGACAGGATAGATGAGGAGAGATGAACAGGGGGACAGGATAGATGGGGAGAGATGAACAGGGGCACAGGATAGATGGGGAGAGATGAACACAGGGACAGGATAGATGGAGAGAGATGAACATGGGGATAGATGGAGAGAGATGAACAGGGGAACAGGATAGATGAACAGGGGGATAGATGGGAAGAGTTGAACAGGGGGACAGGATAGATGGGGAGAGATGAACAGGGGGATCGATGGGGAGAGATGAACAGGGGGATAGATGGGGAGAGATGAACAGGGGAACAGGATAGATGAACAGGGGGATAGATGGGAAGAGTTGAACAGGGGGTTGGGATAGATGAGGAGAGATGAACAGGGGGACAGGATAGATGGGGAGAGATGAACAGGGGGATAGATGGGGAGAGATGAACAGGGGAACAGGATAGATGAACAGGGGGGTAGATGGGGAGAGATGAACAGGGGAACAGGAGAGATGAACAGGGGGATAGATGGGGAGAGATGAACAGGGGGTACAGGATAGATGGGGAGAGATGAACAGGGGGATGGGATAGATGAGGAGAGATGAAAGGGGGATAGATGAGGAGAGATGAACAGGGGGATAGATGAGGAGAGATGAACAGGGGGATAGATGGGGAGAGATGAACAGGGGGACGGGATAGAAGAGGAGAAATGAACAGGGGATTCGGGAAAAATGGAGAGAGATGAACACAGGGACAGGATAGATGGGGAGAAATGAACAGGGGGACGGGATAGATGAGGAGAGATGAACATGGGATTTTGATAGAGGGTGTTTTGATAGATGGTGAGAGATGAACGGGGGGATGGGATAGATGGGGAGAGATGAACACAGGGACAGGATAGATGGGGAGAGATGAACACAGGGACAGGATAGATGGAGAGAGATGAACATGGGGATAGATGGTCAGAGATGAACGGGGGGATAGATGAGGAGAGATGAACAGGGGGACAGGATAGATGGGGAGAGATGAACACAGGGACAGGATAGATGGGGAGAGATGAACAGGGGGACAGGATAGATGGGGAGAGATGAACAAGGGGACAGGATAGATGGGGAGAGATGAACACAGGGACATGATAGATGGGGAGAGATGAACACAGGGACAGGATAGATGGGGAGAGATGAACACAGGGACAGGATAGATGGGGAGAGATGAACAGGGGGACAGGATAGATGGGGAGAGATGAACAGGGGGATAGATGGGGAGAGATGAACAGGGGAACAGGATAGATGAACAGGGGGGTAGATGGGGAGAGATGAACAGGGGAACAGGAGAGATGAACAGGGGGATAGATGGGGAGAGATGAACAGGGGGTACAGGATAGATGGGGAGAGATGAACAGGGGGATGGGATAGATGAGGAGAGATGAAAGGGGGATAGATGAGGAGAGATGAACAGGGGGATAGATGAGGAGAGATGAACAGGGGGATAGATGGGGAGAGATGAACAGGGGGACGGGATAGAAGAGGAGAAATTAACAGGGGATTCGGGAAAAATGGAGAGAGATGAACACAGGGACAGGATAGATGGGGAGAGATGAACATGGGATTTTGATAGATGGTGTTTTGATAGATGGTGAGAGATGAACGGGGGGATGGGATAGATGGGGAGAGATGAACACAGGGACAGGATAGATGGGGAGAGATGAACACAGGGACAGGATAGATGGGGAGAGATGAACAGGGGCACAGGATAGATGGGGAGAGATGAACACAGGGACAGGATAGATGGAGAGAGATGAACATGGGGATAGATGGTCAGAGATGAACGGGGGGATAGATGAGGAGAGATGAACAGGGGTACAGGATAGATGGGGAGAGATGAACACAGGGACAGGATAGATGGGGAGAGATGAACAGGGGGACAGGATAGATGGGGAGAGATGAACAAGGGGACAGGATAGATGGGGAGAGATGAACACAGGGACAGGATAGATGGGGAGAGATGAACACAGGGACAGGATAGATGGGGAGAGATGAACACAGGGACAGGATAGATGGGGAGAGATGAACAGGGGGACAGGATAGATGGGGAGAGATGAACAAGGGGGATAGATGGGGAGAGATGAACAGGGGGATAGATGAGGAGAGATGAACAGGGGGACAGGATAGATGGGGAGAAATGAACAGGGGGATGGGATAGATGAGGAGAGATGAACAGGGGGACAGTATAGATGGGGAGAGATGTACACAGGGACAGTATAGATGGGGAGAGATGAACAGAGGGACAGGATAGATGAAGAGACCAAATCAAATCAAACCAACCAAATCATGAGAAAACAAAAAGATAATTACTTGACACATTGGAATGAATTAACAAAAAAACAGAGCAAACTAGAATGCTATTTGGCCCTAAACAGTGAGTACACAGCGGCAGAATACCTGACTGTGACTGACCCAAACTTAAGGAAAACTTTGACTATGTACAGACTCAGTGAGCATAGCCTTGCTATTGAGAAAGGCCGCCGTAGGCAGACATGGTTCTCAAGAGAAGACAGGCTATGTGCACACTGCCCACAAAATGAGGTGGAAACTGAGCTGCACTTCCTAACCTCCTGCCCAATGTATGACCATATTAGAGACACATATTTCCCTCAGATCACACAGATCCACAAAGAATTCGAAAACAAATCCAATTTTGATAAACTCCCATATCTACTGGGTGAAATTCCACAGTGTGCCATCACAGCAGCAAGATTTGTGACCTGTTGCCACAAGAAATGGGCAACCAGTGAAGAACAAACACCATTGTAAATACAACACATATTTATGCTTATTTATTTTAACTTGTGTGCTTTAACCATTTGTACATTGTTAAAACACTGTATATATATAATATGACATGTGTAATGTCTTTATTGTTTTGAAACTTCTGTATGTGTAATGTTTACTGTTAATTTGTATTGTTTGTTTCACTTTTGTGTATTGTCTACCTCACTTGCTTTGGCAATGTTAACACATGTTTCCCATGCCAATAAAGCCCCTTGAATTGAATTGAATTGAGAGATGAACAGGGCGACAGTATAGACGGGGAGAGATGAACAGAGGGACGGGACCGATGGGGAGAGATGAACAGGGGGATAGATGGGGAGAGATGAACAGGGGGTTGGGATAAATGGCTAGAGATGAACAGGGGTTGGGATAGATGGGGAGAGATGAACAGGGGGACAGGATAGATGGGGAGAGATGAACAGGGGGTCGGGATAGATGAACAGGGGGTCGGGATAAATGGGGAGAGATGAACAGGGGGACAGGATAGATGGCAAGAGATGAACAAAAGGATAGATGGGGAGAGATGAACAGGGGGTTGGGAGAGATGAGAAGTGATGAACAAGGGGTTGGGAGAGATGAGAAGTGATGAACAGGGAGTTGGGAGAGATGAGGAGTGATGAACAGGGCGATAGATGGGGAGAGATGAACAGGGGGACACGATTGATGGGGAAAGATGAACAGGGGGATAGGATAGAGGCGGAGAGATGATCAGAGGGACAGGACAGATGGGGAGAGATGAACAGGGGGAAAGATGGGGAGAGATGAACAGGGGGTTGGGATAGATGGGGAGAGATGAACATGGGATTTTGATAGATGGAGAGAGATGAACGGGGGGATAGATGGGGAGAGATGAACAGGGGGATGGGAGAGATGGCGAGAGATGAACAGGGGGACGGGATAGATGAGGAGAAATGATCAGGGGGTTGGGATAGATGAGGAGTGATGAACAAGGGGTTGGGATAGATGAGGAGTGATGAACAGGTGGTTGGGATAGATGAGGAGTGATGAACAAGGGGTTGGGATAGATGAGGAGTGATGAACAGGGGGAAAGATGGGGAGAGATGAACAGGGGGACACGATTGATGTGGAGAGATGAACAGGGGGACAGGACAGATGGGGAGAGATGAACAGGGGGACAGGACAGATGGGGAGAGATGAACAGGGGGACGGGATAGATGTGGAGAGATGGACAGGGGGACGGGATACATGAGAAGATATGAACAGGGGGAGAGGATAGATGAGAAGATATGAACAGGGAGATAGATGAGGAGAGATGAACAGGGGGATGGGATAGATGATGAGAAATGAAAAGGGGATTCGGGAAAAATGGAGAGAGATGAATAAGGGATTTTGATAGATGGAGAGAGATGAACTGGGGGATAGATGGGGAGAGATGAACTTTGGGATTGATGGTGAGAGATGAACAAGGGGTTGGGATAGATGGGGAGAGATGAACAGAGAGACAGGATAGATGGGGAGAGATGAACAAGGGGTTTGAATAGATGGGGAGAGATGAACAGGGGGACAGGATAGATGAGGATAAATGAACAAGGGATTTTGATAGATGGTGAGAGATGAACTGGGGGATAGATGGGGAGAGATGAACAGGGGGACGGGATAGATGTGGAGAGATGAACATGGGGATGGATGGGGAGAGATGAACAGGGGGATAGATGGTGAGAGATGAACAGGGGGACAGGATAGATGAGGAGAAATGAACAGGGGGATAGATGGGGAAAGATGAATAGTGTGATGGGACAGATGGGGAGAGATGAACAGGGGGATAGATGAGGAGAGATGAAAAGGGGGTTGGGATAGATGGGGAGAGATGATCAGGGGGATAGATGGGGAGAGATGAACAGGGGGGTGGATGGGGAGAGATGAACAGGTGGACAGGATAGATGGGGAGAGATGAACAGGGGGATGGGGATGAACAGACTGATCCTTCCTGCTCTGCTACATACAGTAACACCCACCTGGTCAACATAATGCCAACACACACACACATGCTACGGCTCAACTGGTCTTAATGCTTTGCCAGCTCACACCTACACATAGGAAGACCATTGCCAAAGCTCACCTGGTCAAAGACCAGACCTGCCAAGATTCATCCGAGAGATAGAGAGAGAGATTTGGAGAGAGAGAGAGAGATAGGGAGAGAGAGAGAGAGAGATTGGGAGAAAGAGATAGGGAGAGAGAGAGAGAGAGATAGTGGGAGAGAGAGGGAGAGAGAGAGAGAGAGAGAGAGAGAGAGAGAGGCAGAGGGAGCTAGGGAGAGAGAGAGAGAGTGCTAGAGAGAGAGATAGAGCTAGGGAGAGAGAGAGAGAGAGAGCGAGCTAGGGAGAGAGAGATAGAGCTAGGGAGAGAGTGAGAGAGAGAGAGAGAGAGAGAGAGAGAGAGAGAGAGAGAGAGAGAAAGCGAGAGAGAGAGAGAGAGAGAGAGAGAGAGAGAGAGAGAGAGAGAGAGAGAGAGAGAGAGAGAGAGAGAGCTAGGGAGAGAGAGAGAGAGAGAGCTAGGGAGAGAGGTAGCGATCAAAGGATGAGCAGATATCTGTCTTATTGTGTGATCCATGTGTTTGTTTTCCTGGAAAGTGTGTTACATCTCATTCCCTCTACATCTCTGATTCCACAAACTCCCCACTCTCCCTTTCCATCTTTCCTGTCTCTACACAATCCCTTACCCTTGTCTCCATTCCAGTTCCATGTGTCATTTATTACCCTCTCCCTCCTCCTCTCTCTGGAACAGGGCCAGTGATTGTGACATAAGGCTGTGGTGCCGTGGGTCCTCCTTTAATCCCCTCTACCCCACTCTCTCTCTCTCTCTATCTCTTTTCCCTCCACCTATTTCACTCCCTTTTTTCTCTCTCTCCATCCACCCCCTTCCTCTCTGGAAGAGGGCCAGTGATTGTGACATAAGGCTGTGGTGCCTCCAGGGGACAAGGGTCCTTAGTGGACCCACTTCTCTCTATATATATCTCCCTCTCACATATTTCTGTTGGTCCACACTGGGCCTCCATGCCTGACTGCCTGACTGCCCCCTCAGTCATGTAGGACTTGGCCCTCTCTCCCTCTGCAGAACACACAGGACACACTGACCTCCCACACTGAACTCGCACCAGTCTATGGACTTTATGAGTAAGCCATCCCAAATGCTGAGGTCCTCATGGTTGACTATGGCTGCGTCTCTTGTAAATGATACATACATTGTATTATACATTTCTGTGGGCCGGAAGTCTAGCTCCCTTTCAGCCCACACATCGCTCTGAACCATCAAAGTACCACAGAAAACAATAAAGAACAAAAGTGGACTTTTACAAGTAGGCTACGTTCATCATGATAGCCAGACCCAATACTGTTCATCATGATATTCTGACCCAATACTGTTCATCATGAGAGCCTGACCCAATACTGTTCATTGTGATAGCCTGACCCAATACTGTTCATCATGATATTCTGACCGAATACTGTTCATCATGATAGCCAGACCCAATACTGTTCATCATGATAGCCTGACCCAATAATGTTCATCATGATAGCCTGACCCAATACTGTTCATCATGATAGCCTGACCCAATACTGTTCATCATGATAGCCTAACCCAATACTGTTCATCATGATAGCCTGATCCAATACTGTTCATCATGATAGCCTGAACCAATACTGTTCATCATGATAGCCTGACCCAATAATGTTCATCATGATAGCCTGACCCAATACTGTTCATCATGATAGTATGAACCAATACTGTTCATCATGATAGCCTAACCCAATACTGTTCATCATGATAGCCTGATCCAATACTGTTCATCATGATAGCCTGAACCAATACTGTTCATCATGATAGCCTGACCCAATAGTGTTCATCATGATATCCAGACCCAATACTGTTCATCATGATAGCCTGACCCAATACTGTTCATCAGGCCGACCTGGAAGGTGCACTAACTAATGACCCTGATGGCTGAGAGGGGTGTGTGTGTGTGTGTGTGTGTGTGTGTGTGTGTGTGTGTGTGTGTGTGTGTGTGTGTGTGTGTGTGTGTGTGTGTGTGTGTGTGTGTGTGTGTGTGTGTGTGTGTGTGTGTGTGTGTGTGTGTGTGTGTGTGTGTGTGTGTGTGTGTGTGTGTGCTTGTTTGTGTATGTGCATGTGTGTGCGCGTGTGTGTGTGTGTGTGCATGTGTGAAAGCTTGCATTTGTGTGTGTGTCTAGGGCTAAGAGTACGGAGAATGCAGATTTCCCACATTACCATGCCCTGCTAAACATCTCCATCTCTAGCTGTCAGTACTCTGCTCTCCCTGCTGTTATGGTGACACCAACACAAACACACCTCGTGTCTAACTGTGAGTAATCAGCTCAGTCTACAGTTCTGAATACACTCTTGCCTGGTCTTTAATCACCCTTGATCAGCCAACCACACCAATACAAACATTGGCCTGGACTGTTTCTTCCCACCAACCAGGGCTTTGCACTGTCACTTCTCACCAATCAGAGCAGAGACATTAGTTTAAACAACACCTGTCTGCCATTATTGATTAATCTGGCTAGACCAGTTAGTGGATTAGGCTGGTTCAGATAGGTTTGGTTTGGGGCAAGGACTGGACTGCTCTGGCCTCAGTTAGACTTGGCTGTACTGGACTGGCTTTAGCTAGTCTGGACTGATGTAGACTAGGCTAAATTGGTGCTGGGCTGCGACAGGGTGGAGCAGCACTGCCAGGGTTATGCAGAGTTGATTGTCTGGCTTCGCTACAGTGCAGCTATGGAAGTTTAAGTGTGAGCATGCATTATTTAAGACATAATTATGCAGCTTGTCGCTGTGTCAGCCAGTCAATCAGAGCTAAGCTTTTCATTAGGCTCCCTGTCACTGCCGGAGGCTGGAGGCATGTAACACACATACATGTACACACACGCAAACACACACGCAAACACACACACACATACACACACACACAAACATGCACACACACAAACACACACACACACACACACACACACACACACACACACACACACACACACACGAACATGCACACACACAAACACACACAGAAAAAAAGAATCCACCCATATCACACATCACTGAAACAACAAGGAAGTTCCAAAAATGAATACAGAAGTGGGGAAGTTCTGACTTTTCTCTCTCTCTCCCCCTCTCTCTCCCCCTCTCCCAACCTCTCCCTCCCTCCCCCTCCCTCCCCCCTCTCCCAACCTCTCCCTCCCTCCCCTCCCTCTCCCCCTCTCCCAACTTCTCCCTCCCTCCCCCTCCCTCCCCCTCCCTCCCCCCTCTCACTCCTTCTTTCCTCTTCCTCCTCTACATTAAATGTTCCCCCTCTGAATTTAAATGTCAAATGAGACTGATTGAATTTTTGTGGAATTCAATTAAAGGAGGAGAAGAGAGTGAAGGAAAGAGAAAGAAGGGGAGGATGGTATTAGGGAGGTACCAAGAGAGAGAAGAGGGGAGGATACTATTAGGGAGGTACCAGGAGAGAGAATAGGGGAGGATGGTATTAGGGGGGTACCAGGAGAGAGAAGAGGGGAGGATTGGTAATAGGGAGGTACCAGGAGAGAGAAGAAGGGAGGATGCTATTAGGGAGGTACCAGGAAAGAGAAGAGGGGAGGATTGGTATTAGGGAGGTACCAGGGGAGAGAAGAGGGGAGGATGCTATTAGGGAGGTACCAGGAGAGAGAAGAGGGGAGGATGCTATTAGGGAGGTAACAGGAGAGAGAAGAGGGGAGGATGGTATTAGGGATGTACCAGGGGAGAGAAGAGGGGAGGATGGTATTAGGGAGGTACCAGGAGAGAGAAGAGGGGAGGATGCTATTAGGGAGGTAACAGGAGAGAGAAGAGGGGAGGATGGTATTAGGGATGTACCAGGGGAGAGAAGAGGGGAGGATGGTATTAGGGAAGTACCAGGGGAGAGAAGAGGGGAGGATGCCATTAAGGAGGTACCAGGAGAGAGAAGATGGGAGGATTGGTATTAGGGAGATACCAGGGGAGAGAAGAGGGGAGGATGCTATTAGGGAGGTACCAGGAGAGAGAAGAGGGGAGGATGGTATTAGGGAGGTACCAGGGGAGAGAAGAGGGGAGGATGCTATTAGGGAGGTACCAGGAGAGAGAAGAGGGGAGGATGCTATTAGGGAGGTATAAGGAGAGAGAAGAGCGGAGGATGGTATTAGGGAGGTACCAGGAGAGAGAATAGGGGAGGATGGTATTAGGGAGCTACCAGGAGAGAGAAGAGGGGAGGATGCTATTAGGGAGGTAACAGGAGAGAGAAGAGGGGAGGATGGTATTAGGGAGGTAACAGGAGAGAGAAGAGGGGAGGATGGTATTAGGGATGTAACAGGGGAGAGAAGAGGGGAGGATGGTATTAGGGAAGTACCAGGGGAGAGAAGAGGGGAGGATGCCATTAAGGAGGTACCAGGAGAGAGAAGATGGGAGGATTGGTATTAGGGAGGTACCAGGGGAGAGAAGAGGGGAGGATGCTATTAGGGAGGTATAAGGAGAGAGAAGAGCGGAGGATGGTATTAGGGAGGTACCAGGAGAGAGAATAGGGGAGGATGGTATTAGGGAGCTACCAGGAGAGAGAAGAGGGGAGGATGCTATTAGGGAGGTAACAGGAGAGAGAAGAGGGGAGGATGGTATTAGGGAGGTAACAGGAGAGAGAAGAGGGGAGGATGGTATTAGGGATGTAACAGGGGAGAGAAGAGGGGAGGATGGTATTAGGGAAGTACCAGGGGAGAGAAGAGGGGAGGATGCCATTAAGGAGGTACCAGGAGAGAGAAGATGGGAGGATTGGTATTAGGGAGGTACCAGGGGAGAGAAGAGGGGAGGATGCTATTAGGGAGGTACCAGGAGAGAGAAGAGGGGAGGATGGTATTAGGGAGGTACCAGGAGAGAGAAGAGGGGAGGATCCTATTAGGGAGGTACCAGGGGAGAGAAGAGTGGAGGATGCTATTAGGGAGGTACCAGGAGAGAGAAGAGGGGAGGATGCTATTAGGGAGGTACCAGGAGAGAGAAGAGCGGAGGATGGTATTAGGGAGGTACCAGGAGAGAGAATAGGGGAGGATACTATTAGGGAGGTGCCAGGGGACAGAATAGGGGAGGATGCTATTAGGGAGGTACCAGGAGAGAGAAGAGGGGAGGATGCTATTAGGGAGGTACCAGGAGAGAGAAGAGGGGGGATGCTATTAGGGAGGTACCAGGAGAGAGAAGAGGGGAGGATGGTATTAGGGAGCTACCAGGAGAGAGAAGAGGGGAGGATGCTATTAGGGAGGTACCAGGGGAGTGAAGAGGGGAGGATGGTTTTTGGTAGGTACCAGGGGAGGATGCTATTAGGGAGGTACCAGGAGAGAGAAGAGGGGAAGAGGGGAGGATTGGTATTAGGGAGGTACCAGGAGAGAGAAGAGGGAAAGATGCTATTAGGGAGGTACCAGGAGAGAGAAGAGGGGAAGAGGGGAGGATGCTATTGGGGAGGTACCAGGAGAGAGAAGAGGGAAGGATGCTATTAGGGAGGTACCAGGAGAGAGAAGAGGGGAAGAGGGGAGGATTGGTATTAGGGAGGTACCAGGAGAGAGAAGGGGGGGAGAGGGGAGGATTGGTATTAGGGAGGTACCAGGGGAGAGAAGAGGGGAGGATGGTATTAGGGAGGTACCAGGAGAGGGAAGAGGGGAGGATGCTATTAGGGAGGTACCAGGGGAGAGAAGAGGGGAGAATGGTATTAGGGAGGTACCAGGAGAGAGAAGAGGGGAGGATGCTATTAGGGAGGAACCAGGGGAGAGAAGAGGGGAGGATGATATTAGGGAGGTACCAGGGGAGAGAAGAGGGGAGGATGGTATTAGGGAGGTACCAGGAGAGAGAAGAGGGGAGGATCCTATTAGGGAGGTAACAGGAGAGAGAAGAGGGGAGGATGGTATTAGGGATGTACCAGGAGAGAGAAGAGGGGAGGATGGTATATTTAGGTACACGGAGAAGGAAGAGGGGAGGATTGGTATTAGGGAGGTACCAGGAGAGAGAAGATGGGAGGATGCTATTAGGGAGGTACCAGGAGAGAGAAGAGGGGAGGATACTATTAGGGAGGTACCAGGAGAGAGAAGATGGGAGGATTGGTATTAGGGAGGTACCAGGAGAGAGAAGAGGGGAAGAGGGGAGGATTGGTATTAGGGAGGTACCAGGAGAGAGAAGAGGGGAAGAGGGGAGGATTGGTATTAGGGAGGTACCAGGAGAGAGAAGAGGGGAGGATGCTATTAGGGAGGTACCAGGAGAGAGAAGAGGGGAGGATTGGTATTAGGGAGGTACCAGGGGAGAGAAGAGGGGAGGATGGTATTAGGGAGGTACCAGGAGAGAGAAGAGGGGAGGATGCTATTAGGGAGGTACCAGGAGAGAGTAGAGGGGAGGATGGTATTAGGGAGGTACCAGGAGAGAGAAGAGGGGAGGATGCTTTTAGGGAGGTACCAGGAGAGAGTAGAGCGGAGGATGGTATTAGGGAGGTATTAGGAGAGAGAAGAGGGGAGGATGCTATTAGGGAGTTACAGGGAGAGAGAAGAGGGGAGGATGGTATTAGGGAGGTACCAGGAGAGAGAAGAGGGGAGGATGGTATTAGGGAGGTACCAGGAGAGAGAAGAGGGGAGGATTGGTATTAGGGAGGTACCAGGGGAGAGAAGAGGGGAGGATGCTATTAGGGAGGTACCAGGAGAGAGAAGAGGGGAGGATGCTATTAGGGAGGTACCAGGAGAGAGTAGAGGGGTGGATGCTATTAGGGAGGTACCAGGAGAGAGTAGAGGGGAGGATGGTATTAGGGAGGTACCAGGAGAGAGAAGAGGGGAGGATGCTTTTAGGGAGGTACCAGGAGAGAGTAGAGCGGAGGATGGTATTAGGGAGGTATTAGGAGAGAGAAGAGGGGAGGATGCTATTAGGGAGTTACAGGGAGAGAGTAGAGGGGAGGATGGTATTAGGGAGGTACACGGAGAGAGAAGAGGGGAGGATGCTATTAGGGAGGTACACGGAGAGAGAAGAGGGGAGGATGGTATTAGGGAGGTACCAGGAGAGAGTAGAGGGGAGGATGGTATTAGGGAGGTACCAGGAGAGAGAAGAGGGGTGGATGCTATTAGGGAGGTACCAGGAGAGAGTAGAGCGGAGGATGGTATTAGGGAGGTATTAGAAGAGAGAAGAGGGGAGGATGCTATTAGGGAGTTACAGGGAGAGAGTAGAGGGGAGGATGGTATAAGGGAGGTACCAGGAGAGAGAAGAGGGGAGGATGCTATTAGGGAGGTACACGGAGAGAGAAGAGGGGAGGATGGTATTAGGGAGGTACCAGGAGAGAGTAGAGGGGAGGATGGTATTAGGGAGGTACCAGGAGAGAGAAGAGGGGAGGATGCTATTAGGGAGGTACCAGGGGAGAGAAGAGGGGAGGATGCTGTTAGGGAGGTACCAGGAGAGAGAAGTGGGGAGGATGCTATTAGGGAGGTACCAGGAGAGAGAAGTGGGGAGGATGCTATTAGGGAGGTACCAGGAGAGAGAAGACGGGAGGATGCTATTAGGGAGGTACCATGGGAGAGAAGAGGGGAGGATGCTGTTAGGGAGGTACCAGGAGAGAGAAGAGGGGAGGATGGTGTAAGGGAGGTACCAGGGGAGAGAATGGGGGAGGATGCTATTAGGAAGGTACCAGGAGAGAGAAGACGGGAGGATGGTATTAGGGAGGTATTAGGAGAGAGAAGAGGGGAGGATGCTATTAGGGAGTTACAGGGAGAGAGTAGAGGGGAGGATGGTATTAGGGAGGTACCAGGAGAGAGAAGAGGGGAGGATGCTATTAGGGAGGTACACGGAGAGAGAAGAGGGGAGGATGGTATTAGGGAGGTACCAGGAGAGAGTAGAGGGGAGGATGATATTAGGGATGTACCAGGAGAGAGTAGAGCGGAGGATGGTATTAGGGAGGTATTAGGAGAGAGAAGAGGGGAGGATGCTATTAGGGAGTTACAGGGAGAGAGTAGAGGGGAGGATGGTATTAGGGAGGTACCAGGAGAGAGAAGAGGGGAGGATGCTATTAGGGAGGTACACGGAGAGAGAAGAGGGGAGGATGGTATTAGGGAGGTACCAGGAGAGAGTAGAGGGGAGGATGGTATTAGGGAGGTACCAGGAGAGAGAAGAGGGGAGGATGCTATTAGGGAGGTACCAGGGGAGAGAAGAGGGGAGGATGCTGTTAGGGAGGTACCAGGAGAGAGAAGAGGGGAGGATGCTATTAGGGAGGTACCAGGAGAGAGAAGACGGGAGGATGCTATTAGGGAGGTACCAGGGGAGAGAAGAGGGGAGGATGCTATTAGGGAGGTACACGGAGAGAGAAGAGGGGAGGATGGTATTAGGGAGGTACCAGGAGAGAGTAGAGGGGAGGATGGTATTAGGGAGGTACCAGGAGAGAGAAGAGGGGAGGATGCTATTAGGGAGGTACCAGGGGAGAGAAGAGGGGAGGATGCTGTTAGGGAGGTACCAGGAGAGAGAAGTGGGGAGGATGCTGTTAGGGAGGTACCAGGAGAGAGAAGACGGGAGGATGCTATTAGGGAGGTACCAGGGGAGAGAAGAGGGGAGGATGCTGTTAGGGAGGTACCAGGAGAGAGAAGAGGGGAGGATGGTGGAAGGGAGGTACCAGGGGAGAGAATGGGGGAGGATGCTATTAGGAAGGTACCAGGAGAGAGAAGACGGTAGGATGCTATTAGGGAGGTACCAGGAGAGAGAAGAGGGGAAGGATGCTATTAGGGAGGTACCAGGGGAGAGAAGAGGGAAGGGTGGTATTAGGGAGGTACCAAGGGAGAGAATGGGGGAGGATGGTTTTAGGGAGGTACCAGGAGAGAGAAGAGGGGAGGATTCTATTAGAGAGGTACCAGGAGAGAGAAGAGGGGAGGATGGTATTAGGGAGGTGCCAGGATACAGAAGAGGGGAGGATGCTATTAGGGAGGTACCAGGAGAGAGAAGAGGGGAGGATGGTATTAGGGAGGTACCAGGAGAGAGTAGAGGGGAGGATGGTATTAGGGAGGTACCAGGAGAGAGAAGAGGGGATGATGCTATTAGGGAGGTACCAGGGGAGAGAAGAGGGGAGGATGCTGTTAGGGAGCTACCAGGATAGTTCAATTGTTGAGAGGGTGGGCTTATGGTTGTGTGGGGGTAGGGGCTGACTGTGTGTGGGTGTATGGATGTATCCCGCAACTGTTGCGAAGGAAGAAGTAAAAGATGTTAGGGACTATAGAGGATGATTCACAGCAATATGTAATAAAAATCGAGGTGAGGGCGATGGAAATGCATTTGGCAATGGATCTGCTTCGGTTCGGTGGATGGTGCTGTGTGCACTTTTCGAAGGATGGATCCCAGTCGGTCCGGGGCTGTGCGATGCGGGGGGTCGGGGGTGGTCTGCCGGGCATTGGGGTGACAACCCAACTCGAGATGGGGGCTTTTGGCGGGTGGAATAGTGGGGACCAATTGGAGGTTTGCTTAGTGGAGATGCAAATGTCATGGTACAACTATATAGACACTCAATCATTATGTTACTTTTTAATAGGACGTTTACAAACATATATTTTGATAAAAATAATTGAAAGGTGTGTCTCATTATGGTAAGTGGTGAAATAAGTATAGCCAGTTACAATTGTAATGGCTTAGCAGATAATAAGAAAAGACGATCAGTATTTACCTGGCTAAAAGAGAAGGATTATAATATCTACTGTTTACAGGAAACCCATTCAACAGTTCTAGATGAAGTTTTGTGGAAAAAGAACTGGGGGGGCGAAATATATTTCTCCCATGGGCAAAGAAATTCAAAAGGGGTGATGGTTTTAATTAATAATAACTTTGATCCAAATGTGCAACTTGTCCAAACAGATCCTCAAGGTAGATGGATTATTTTAAATATGTTATTGGACAATAAACATATATGGCTTATTAACCTATACGGTCCGAATAATGATGATCCAAGCTTCTTTGACATTACATATAAGAATGTATCAACTCAACAAGCAACACTAGACTCTATTATTATAGTGGGAGATTTTAATACGGTCTTAAATACCTCTATGGACCGGAAAGGAAATCACACTACAAACTATCACCCTCAGGCACTTATAACAGGAATTAACAGGAAATCAGGAATGTCATGGATATATTGGAATTAGTGGATATATGGAGACTTAAATACCCTGACCTAGTGAGATATACATGGCGGAGGCTTAATCAAGCTAGTCGCCTTGACTACTTTCTTATTGTCACGTTCCTGACCTATTTATGTTAGTTTTTGTGTGTTAGTTGGTCAGGACGTGAGGTTGGGTGGGCATTCTATGTTATCTGTTTCTATGTTGGTTTCGGTTTGCCTGGTATGGCTCTTGATTAGAGGCAGGTGGTTTGCGTTTGCCTCTAATTAAGAGTCATATTTAGGTAGGGCATTCTCACTGTTTGTTTGTGGGTGATTGTCTCCTGTGTCAGTATGTTTGTTCGTACCACACTGGACTGTAGCGTTTGTTTGTTTCGTTTTCGTTTCGATGTCGTCTGTTTCCTGTACGTAAGTTTATGTCTAGTTATGTAAGTTTATGTTCAGGTTTCGTCAACGTCGTTTTGTTATTTTGTAGTTTGGAAAGTGTTTGTTTCGTTTCGTGTTTTGCCATCATCGTGTTTAATAAAGATGGCTTATTTCCCTGAGCCTGCGTTTTGGTCTGAAGATCCTTCTCTCTTCGCCTCATCAGAGGATGTGGAGAGCGACAGCCTTTACAGAATCACCCACCAACACGCTAAGACCAAGCGGCAAGGGAAAACGAAACGGAGTAAGGGACAGGAGAGAAAGGAGCAATGGACATGGGACGAGGTTTTGGATGGAAAGGGTTGCTACACTTGGGAGGAGATCCTAGCTGGTAGAGATCGCCTCCCATGGGAACAGCTGGAGGCACTGAGGAGAGCGGAGGCTACCGGAGAGAGGAACCGGAGCTATGAGGGAACGCGTCTGGCACGGAAGCCGAAAAAGCCCGTAAGTAATTCCCAAAAATTTCTTGGGGGGGGCTAGGAGGTGGTGGGCCAAGGGCAGGTAGGAGACCTGCGCCCACTTCCCAGGCTTACCGTGGAGAGCGGGAGTACGGGCAGGCGCCGTGTTACGCAGTAGAGCGCACGGTGTCTCCTGTACGAGTGCATAGCCCAGTGCGGGTTATTCCACCTCCCCGCACTGGGAGGGCTAGATTGGGTATTGAGCCAGGTGTCATGAGGCCGGCTCAACGCGTCTGGTCTCCAGTGCGTCTCCTCGGGCCGGCATACATGGCACCTGCCTTACGCATGGTTTCCCCGGTTCGCCTACATAGCCCGGTGCGGGTTATTCCACCTCCCCGCACTGGTCGGGCAACCGGGGGTATTCAACCAGGTAAGGTTGGGCAAGCTCAATGCTCAAGAGTGCCAGTACGCCTCCACGGTCCGGTATTTCCGGCACCACCTCCCCGCCCCAGCCTAGTACCTACAGTGTATACACTACGCACTGGGCTACCAGTGCGTATCCTGAGCCCTGTTCCTCCTCCACGCACTCTCCCTGTAGTGCGTGTATCTAGCCCGGTGCCTCCAGTTCCGGCCCCACGCACTAAGCTACCAGTGCGTCTCCAGAGCCCTGTACACACTGTATATTCTCCCCCTACTAATCCTGATGTGCTTGTCCTCAGCCCGGCGTCACCAGTGCCGGTACCACGCATCAGGGATAGAGTAGGCTTTGAGAATACAGTGTGCCCTGTCCCTGCTCCCCGCACTAGTAGGAAGGTGCTTGTCATTAGCACGGTGCCTCCAGTTCCGGCACCACGCACCAGGTCTACAGTGCGCCATATCCGGCCGGAGCCATCCGTCTCCCCAGCGCCATCTGAGCCATCCGTCTCCCCAGCGCCATCTGAGCCATCCGTCTCCCCAGCGCCATCTGAGCCATCCGTCTCCCCAGCGCCATCTGAGCCATCCGTCTCCCCAGCGCCGTCTGAGCCATCCGTCTGCCAGGAGCCTGCAAAGCCGCCCGTCTGCCATGAGCCTGCAAAGCCGCCCGTCTGCCATGAGCCTACAGAGCCGTCAGCCAGACAGGAGCCGCTAGAGCCGTCAGCCAGACAGGAGCCGCTAGAGCCGTCAGCCAGACAGGATCTGCCAGAGCCGCCAACCAGACAGGATCTGCCAGAGCCGCCAACCAGACAGGATCTGCCAGAGCCGCCAACCAGACAGGATCTGCCAGAGCCGCCAACCAGACAGGATCTGCCAGAGCCGCCAACCAGACAGGATCTGCCAGAGCCGCCAGCGAGCCATGAGCAGCCAGAGCCGTCAGAGCGCCATGAGCAGCCAGAGCCGTCAGAGCGCCATGAGCAGCCAGAGCCGTCAGAGCGCCATGAGCAGCCAGAGCCGTCAGAGCGCCATGAGCAGCCAGAGCCGTCAGAGCGCCATGAGCGTCGAGAGCCGTCAGCCTGCCATGAGCGTCGAGAGCCGTCAGCCTGCCATGAGCGTCGAGAGCCGTCAGCCTGCCATGAGCGTCGAGAGCCGTCAGCCTGCCATGAGCGTCGAGAGCCGTCAGCCTGCCATGAGCGTCGAGAGCCGTCAGCCTGCCATGAGCGTCGAGAGCCGTCAGCCTGCCATGAGCGTCGAGAGCCGTCAGCCAGCCATGAGCGTCGAGAGTCGTCAGTCAGCCATGAGCTGCCCTTCAGCCTGAAAAGGCTAGATACCCAGAACTGCCCATCAGTCCAGAGCTGTCTCTCTGTCCGGAGCTGCCTTTCAGTCCGGAGTTGCCCCTCTATCCTGATCTCCCTCTCTATCTTTATCTACCTCTATAGTCTTATCTATCCCTCTGTCTTGGTTTATCTCTCTGTCCCGGTATTGTCATTATTAGATATGTTATTAGGAGGATTTTGTGGGGGAAGTAAGAGGGTGGACATTCTTGAAGGGAGGGGGCTAGGATGGATTATGGTGGGGTGGGAACCGCGCCCGGAGCCTGAGCCACCACCGTGGTTAGATGCCCACCCAGACCCTCCCCTAGACTTTGTGCTGGTGCGTCCGGAGTTCGCACCTTGTGGGGGGGGTACTGTCACGTTCCTGACCTATTTATGTTAGTTTTTGTGTGTTAGTTGGTCAGGACGTGAGGTTGGGTGGGCATTCTATGTTATCTGTTTCTATGTTGGTTTCGGTTTGCCTGGTATGGCTCTTGATTAGAGGCAGGTGGTTTGCGTTTGCCTCTAATTAAGAGTCATATTTAGGTAGGGCATTCTCACTGTTTGTTTGTGGGTGATTGTCTCCTGTGTCAGTATGTTTGTTCGTACCACACTGGACTGTAGCGTTTGTTTGTTTCGTTTTCGTTTCGATGTCGTCTGTTTCCTGTACGTAAGTTTATGTCTAGTTATGTAAGTTTATGTTCAGGTTTCGTCAACGTCGTTTTGTTATTTTGTAGTTTGGAAAGTGTTTGTTTCGTTTCGTGTTTTGCCATCATCGTGTTTAATAAAGATGGCTTATTTCCCTGAGCCTGCGTTTTGGTCTGAAGATCCTTCTCTCTTCGCCTCATCAGAGGATGTGGAGAGCGACAGCCTTTACACTTATATCATTCTCTCTGGCACCAAAAGTTAAAAAGTGTTTGATAGGGGACAGAATGCGGTCGGACCATCACATAATTGGCATATATATTACTCTTACAGAATTTCCACGTGGGCGAGGATATTGGAAATTTAATCAAAGCCTACTAAATTGTTTAGAACTAGGACAGAAGAATTTATAACTGACTTTTTTAGACATAACATAAGTACAGCAGAGCCCCATATTGTATGGGACACTTTTAAGTGTGCCTTTAGAGGCCATGCAATTCAGTACTCATCTATAAAACAAAAGCAATTTTGATCAAAAGAGTCCATATTAACAAAGGAAATTGAAGGACTAACAGTACAGTTAGATAACAATAAAAACGTTACCATAGAGGCACAGAATAAGTTAGAGGAAAAACAAAAAGAAATGGAGGAACTTATTCAAGAAAGATCCAGTGTAATATATTATAAAAATAAAGCGAACTGGATGGAATATGGGGAAAAATGCACCAAATTCTTTTTCAATCTTCAATATAGAAATGCTACCAAAAAAAACGTATTAAAACTTGTTACAAATGATGGAGTCACGCATGATTCACCAAATGATATTTTGAAAGAGGAAGTAAAGTACTTTAAGAATATGTTTTCGTTTCAGTCTCCTCAATCTCCACTAACTGAAACTAATTGTATGGATTTTTTCCCTAATAATAATGTAAAATTAACATCTGTACAGAAAGACTCATGTGAAGGCCTAATTACAGAGGAGGAACTACATGATGCAATTGGGGCCTTTAAGGATGGGAAAACTCCAGGACTGGATGGCATACCAGTGGAAGTATACAAACATTTTTTTGATATACTCAAAGGACCATTATTAGCTTGTTTTAACCACTCCTATATAAATGATAGATTATCAGACACGCAACAAGAAGGTGTGATATCATTATTACTGAAACAGGACCCAAGTGGTATATATAAAGATCCAGTCCATTTAAAAAATTGGAGACCTCTTACACTTCAGTGTAGTGATGCAAAAATCCTAGCAAAATGCTTGGCGCATAGAATAAAAAAAGTTTTGTCAGATATTATTCATCCTAATCAGACAGGTTTTTAACATGGATGATACATTGGAGATAATATAAGGCAAGTACTGGAAACAATAGAACACTATGAAATATCGGGGACACCAGGCCTGGTTTTCATAGCTGATTTTGAAAAGGCATTTGATAAAGTACGACTGGAGTTTATATATAAATGCCTAGAATATTTCAATTTTGGGGAATCTCTTATAAAATGGGTAAAAATTATGTATAGTAACCCTAGGTGTAAAATAGTAAATAATGGCTACATCTCAGAAAGTTTTAAACTATCTATAGGAGTAATACAAGGTTGTCCACTATCGGCATATCTATTTATTATTGCCATCAAATTGTTAGCTGTTAAAATTAGATCAAACATTAATATTAAGGGATTAGAAATCCAGGGCCTAAAAACTAAGGTGTCATTGTACGCTGATGATTCATGTTTTCTTTTAAAACCACAACTAGAATCTCTCCACGGCCTCTTAGAGGATCTAGATACATTTGCTATCCTCTCTGGATTAAAACCAAATTATGATAAATGTACCATATTACGTATTGGATCACTAAAAAATACACATTTTACATTGCCATGTAGTTTACCAATTAAATGGTCTGACGGTGATGTGGACATACTCGGTATACAAATCCCAAAAGAAAGAAATGATCTCACTCCAATAAATTTTTATAGAAAGTTAGCAAAAATAGAAAAAAAGATCTTGCTACCATGGTAAGGAAAATACCTGTCTATTTGTGGGAAAATCACCCTGATTAACTCTTTAATCATATCACAGTTTACCTATTTGCTTATGGTTTTGCCTACAACTAGTGACCTGCTTTTTAAATTATATGAACAAAAAATATTCAATTTTATTTGGAACGGCAAGCCAGATAAAATTAAAAGGGCCTATTTATATAACGAATATGAATTCGGAGGGCAGAAATTATTAAATATTAAAGAATTAGACCTCTCACTAAAGGCATCAGTCATACAAAAGTTATACTTAAATCCAAACTGGTTCTCTAGTAGATTGGTACGAATGTCTCATCCTATGTTCAAGAAGGGCCTTTTTCCCTTTATTCAGATTACACCTGCTCACTTTCGGTTGCTTGAAAAGGAAATAATTTCCAAAATATCTTTATTTTTTTAAACAAGCCTTAGAAAGTTGGTTGCAATTTCAGTTTAATCCACCTGAAAGGACGGAACAAATAGTACAACAAATCTTGTGGTTAAATTCAAATATAGTAATTGATAAAAAAACTGTATTTATCGAAGAAATGTTTAAAAAAGGTATAATTTTTGTGAATGATATCATAAATAGGACTGGTGGAGTAATGTCACACATGCAGCTAACACAGACATATGGAAATGTCTGCTCTACCCAAAATTACAACCAATTAATTGCAGCATTACCACAAAAATGGAAGAGGCAGGTGGAAGGGGATAAAAGTAAGGAACTTGTATGTCGGCCTTATATTAAAGAACATAAATGGATAAAGAAAAGTGTGATAAATAAAAACATATACCAATTTCATTTAAGGACCAAAAAACTTACAGCTGTGCCATATAAATTGCAAAATAGTTGGGAAGAGATTTTCGATGTACCCATTCCATGGCACATGGTTTATGAATTGATACGCAAAACAACGCCGGATTCAAAACTTCGAATTTTTCAATTTAAATTATTGTACAAAATTCTTGCAACTAATAGAATGTTATATGTATGGGGGATACAATCTTCTCAGCTCTGTAGATTCTGCTGTGAGGAGGCAGAGTCATTAGACCATTTATTTTGGTATTGTCCGCATGTAGCTCGTTTTTGGTCACAGGTCCAGGAATGGTTGAAGAATTGCAACATTTGCGTAGAACTAACGCTACAGATAGCAATACTGGGGGATTTGAAAAGCCATAGTCAATCAATCAATAATATTATAATTATTTTAGCAAAAATGTTTATTTTTAATTTACAATCCGTGGAAGCTATGAGAATAGGAAGATTCAAATCTTTTGTGAAGCATCACAGCATAGTTGAAAAATATATGGCAAATAAAAATCCGAAATGGATGATGTTGGAAGATAGATGGGAAAGGTTGAGTGGAGCTGAAGGGTGGGACTAATAACAAGATAAACAATGTAGGGCATACGGGATCTGTGAAATGTGTATAGGTGCGGAGCTATTGTGAAATAGCACAGTTACAAGTGGAAATCAAACTGGATGGACAACAGAAATAGAGGAAGGACTAAGAACAAACAAGAGAGAACTATTATAAAGTAGACTGTGTCTGTAAAATGTGTATAAGATGTATAAATTGAAGGTAAAAACAGAAATGTTTATCAGTTTACTCCAATTGGGGGATCGGTGGTAGGGTTTGCTGGGAATAATAATAAAGGTATACTCTTTAAAAAAAGTATGTATGTCTATGTAGGTATGTGTATGTATATATGTGTATATGTATGCATACATGAATGGATATATATATTTACCCCAAAAAATATGGGGGATTGGAAATGATGCAGACAATTACATTGGAAGCAACATTCTTTCCGCAATATTAAGCTGATCCACCCCCCTCCCCCCCAAAAAAATAATAATAATAGTAATACTGTGCAATTGTGAAAATTATGATAATGCCCTTTTAGTGTAAGAGCTGATTGAAAAGACCGCCTGAAATTTCTGCCTGTTCTGGTGGGATGGAGTTTTGGCCTTCAATTGTAAAATCACCAGGCGGTAAATTAGTTAATAGACCAATAAGAAAGATAATTCCAAACCTGTCTGCCAATAACAGCTAGTTATCAGTTTTCCCCTCTCCACTCAGACCACTTGCTTGAGATTGCTTGAGATGTTGCTGTTTGCTAAGAAGCTATTTTTGTTACTTTTTGACCATTTCAATTGGAAGCAATCACGGTAAGACATTTCATTGTTACCCAGAAATGATTTGATATTGAGATAAAAAGGGCTGCATTGGATCTTTAATAAGATAGAGAAACTGGAAGCATGCTAGCTGAGTTGGAGTCAGAGGATCAGAGTTCTAGGCATAGAGAGTAGTAGATCTAACCGTAAAACTGAATCTAATTCCCTGACTCCTAACCGAATGATCATTTTGCTAAAGTCATACTAAATCCAATCCATTAAGCTGGATAAGCGGATAACGGAATAAGTGAATGAATAACCACATCATTTATAACCACATCAGGATTCCTCCACACGTTACTGTTCTCCCAACAAATTATTTCATGTTCACACTTAATGAAGCCCCCTGATTGGAGCTAACGCTGTTACTTCACCCTATTAGAGTCTCTATTCAGAACCATGCGAGGGTCTGCTCATCTCTCTCTCTCTCTCTCTCTCTCTCTCTCTCTCTCTCTCTCTCTCGCTCTCTCTCACTCTCCCTTTGTCCTTGTCCTCCCATCTGTCGGTCTGCCTCTGTCGGTCTCACTAGCATTTACTCCACCTCACACAAGACTACTGCAAGGAGTTTGACCATGACCTGACCTGGGAAAACTCTGGATCTCATTGTTTCTCCTTCTCTCTGTTTGGGGATTGTAATAGCTTGACAGATATAGATGACTTCGAACTCTGTGTCTACTCTCCGCCCACTGGCTCACTGTGTAAATATGGTGATGTGTTTCTGAGGTAGAATATAATTATCTAGTAAAACTACATCTCAAAATAAGTAACGGTGCCATATAGTGTTCCATAAACCCTGCCAGTGTTCTTTGGTTCATGAGAAAAATAATTCAACCTTGCAAAGAAGAGAGACATGAATTGGCTGCCACTCCTTTGCGCTCTCTCTCTCTCTCTCTCTCTCTCTCTCTCTCGCTCTTTCTCTCTGGAACGCTAGCAAAAGCCAAGCAAACAAAGCATGGCTGAAGGGGAAAGAGCAATATGGAGGGGGTGGTTTGAGTGAAAGAGAGAAGGAGAGAAATAAAGAGAGATAGGGAGAGGGACACATTTGACAGCCCTGGTAAAATAAAATGCATTAATAAGTGAGAAATGTGTCAAAGGAGGGTTCAGAGAGAGTATTTTATTATGATCCCCATTAGCTACTGTTAAAGCAGCAGCTACGCTTCATGATGTCCACACATAACATAATACATGACAAAATACATAACATTAATAGACAAGTACATCACAAGGACAAAACTTCATAAATATAAAATAAGAATACACGGTTTTATACATGTATGCCTTCATAATCATGTGATTCATAGATGCTACTGAATGCAAGGGCAACACATGAAAATGAAAATGCAATAACAAGGAGGTGCGTTGCAAATAGGCTGACACCTTTCCCTATCTCAGTAGGCTGACACCTTTCCCTATCTCAGTAGGCTGACACCTTTCCCTATCTCAGTAGGCTGACACCTTTCCCTATCTCAGTAGGCTGACACCTTTCTCTATCTCAGTAGGCTGACACCTTTCCCTATCTCAGTAGGCTGACACCTTTCCCTATCTCAGTAGGCTGACACCTTTCCCTATCTCAGTAGGCTGACACCTTTCCCTATCTCAGTAGGCTGACACCTTTCCCTATCTCAGTAGGCTGACACCTTTCCCTATCTCAGTAGGCTGACACCTTTCCCTAACTCAATAAGCTGACACCTTTCCCTATCTCAGTAGGCTGACACCTTTCCCTATCTCAGTAGGCTGACACCTTTCCCTATCTCAATAAGCTGACACCTTTCCCTATCTCAGTAGGCTGACACCTTTCCCTATCTCAGTAGGCTGACACCTTTCCCTAACTCAATAAGCTGACACCTTTCCCTATCTCAGTAGGCTGACACCTTTCCCTATCTCAGTAGGCTGACACCTGTCCCTAACTCAATAAGCTGACACCTTTCCCTATCTCAATAGGCTGAGACCTTTCCCTATCTCAATAGGCTGACACCTTTCCCTATCTCAGTAGGCTGACACCTTTCCCTATCTCAGTAGATTGACACCTTTCCATATCTCAGTAGGCTGACACCTTTCCCTATCTCAATAAGCTGACACCTTTCCCTATCTCAGTAGGCTGACACCTTTCCCTATCTCAATCTGACACCTTTCACTATCTCAGTAGACTGACACCTTTCCCTATCTCAGTAGACTGACACCTTTCCCTAACTCAATAAGCTGACACCTTTCCCTATCTCAGTAGGCTGACACCTTTCCCTATCTCTATCTGATACCTTTCCCTATCTCAGTAGACTGACACCTTTCCCTATCTCAATAGACTGACACCTTTCCCTATCTCAGTAGGCTGACACCTTTCCCTTTATCAGTAGGCTGACACCTTACCCTACCTCAATAAGCTGACACCTTTCCCTATCTCAGTAGGCTGACACCTTTCCCTAACTCAGTAGGCTGACACCTTTCCCTATCTCAATAAGCTGACACCTTTCCCTATCTCAAAAGGCTGACACCTTTCCCTATCTCAGTAGGCTGACACCTTTCCCTATCTCAGTAGGCTGACACCTTTCCCTATCTCTATCTGATACCTTTCCCTATCTCAGTAGACTGACACCTTTCCCTATCTCAATAGACTGACACCTTTCCCTATCTCAGTAGGCTGACACCTTTCCCTTTATCAGTAGGCTGACACCTTACCCTACCTCAATAAGCTGACACCTTTCCCTATCTCAGTAGGCTGACACCTTTCCCTAACTCAGTAGGCTGACACCTTTCCCTATCTCAATAAGCTGACACCTTTCCCTATCTCAAAAGGCTGACACCTTTCCCTATCTCAGTAGGCTGACACCTTTCCCTATCTCAACAGGCTGACACCTTTCCCTATCTCAATAAGCTGACACCTTTCCCTATCTCAAAAGGCTGACACCTTTCCCTATCTCAGTAGGCTGACACCTTTCCCTATCTCAACAGGCTGACACCTTTCCCTATCTCAATAAGCTGACACCTTTCCCTATCTCAATAAGCTGACACCTTTCCCTATCTCATCTGACACCTTTCCCTATCGCAGTAGGCTTACACCTTTCCCTTTCTCAATAAGCTGACACCTTTCCCTATCTCAGTAGTCTGACACCTTTCCCTATCTCAGTAGGCTGACACCTTTCCCTATCTCAGTAGGCTGACACCTTTCCCTATCTCAATAAGCTGAAACCTTTCCCTATCTCAATCTGACACCTTTCCCTATCTCAGTAGGCTGACACCTTTCCCTATCTCAATAAGCTGACACCTTTCCCTATCTCAATCGGACACCTTTCCCTATCTCAGTAGGCTGACACCTTACCCTAACTGTATAAGCTGACACCTTTCCCTATCTCAATAGGCTGACACCTTTCCCTATCTCAGTAGGCTGACACCTTTCCCTATCTCAGTAGGCTGACACTTTTCCCTGTCTCAATAGGCTGACATCTTTCACTATCTCAGTAGACTGACACCTTTCCCTAACTCAATAAGCTGACACCTTTCCCTATCTCAGTAGTCTGACACCTTTACCTATCTCAATCTGACACCTTTTCCTATCTCAGTAGGCTGACACCTTTCCCTAACTCAATAAGCTGACACCTTTCCCTGTCTCAGTAGGCTGACACCTTTCCCTATCTCAATAGGCTGACACCTTTCCCTAACTCAGTAGGCTGACACCTTTCCCTATCTCAATAAGCTGACACCTTTCCCTATCTCAGTAGGCTGACACCTTTCCCTATCTCAATAAGCTGACACCTTTCCCTATCTCAGTAGGCTGACACCTTTCCCTATCTCAGTAGGCTGACACCTTTCCCTATCTCAATAGACTGACACCTTTCCCTATCTCAGTAGGCTGACACCTTTCCCTATCTCAGTAGCCTGACACCTTTCCATTTCTCAATAAGCTGACACCTTTCCCTATCTCAATCTGACACCTTTCCTTATCTCAGTAGGCTGACACCTTTCCCTATCTCAATAAGCTGACACCTTTCCCTATCTCAATCTAACACCTTTCCCTATCTCAGTAACCTGACACCTTTCCCTATCTCAGTAGGCTGACACCTTTCCCTATCTCAATAGGCTGACAGCTTTCCCTATCTCAGTAGGCTGACACCTTTCCCTATCTCAATCTGACACCTTTCCCTATCTCAGTAGGCTGACACCTTTCCCTATCTCAGTAGGCTGACACCTTTCCCTATCTCAGTAGGCTGACACCTTTCCCTATCTCAATAAGCTGACACCTTTCGCTAAATTCCCCTCACATGAAAAAAGCTACATTGTTTCTATACTTACTTGGGTTTCCTGAGGTAAAGTATAGACATTTTACAGTTACCACCCTTAATGTATTTTGTCACGCCCTGATCTGTTTCACCTGTTCCTGTTCCTCTGATCTGGTTTTGACCTTTTGCCTGTCCACGACCATTCTCTTGCCTACCCCTTTGCATTAATAAACATTGTAAGACTCTAACCATCTGCCTCCTGTGTCTGCATCTGGGTCTCGCCTTGTGCCTTGATAGGGTTTCCTGGGGTAAAGTATAGACGTTTTACAGTTGCCACCGGTAATGGGTTTCTGTAAAAAGTTGCTGCAGTGCCCCTGGTGTGTGTGTGTGTGTGTGTGTGTGTGTGTGTGTGTGTGTGTGTGTGTGTGTGTGTGTGTGTGTGTGTGTGTGTGTGTGTGTGTGTGTGTGTGTGTGTGTGTGTGTGTGTGTGTGTGTGTGTGTGTGTGTGTGTGCCTGTCCGTTCCCAAAGTGTGACTGCAGCATACACATGCCTTCCTGCCTTAACGTGTCTAAATCTCCATGTGTTGTTTAGCTTTTCACTGAGGTGTCTCATAGCGACAGGGGTTTAGCCATGCCAGACCCTAGGATCACCTTGGCCTGGATGAAATCGTATCGTAGCCTCGTCTACGTACTATAAATCCAAAGATCCAACTGAGTGGGAGTACTATAGAAAAATATGAAACCCTAGTAAAACTAGAAATGCAAAAGCCTCCTTCTATATGGATATTCTTACAAAATCCACGGCAGTTCTGGAAATACACTAATGTTCTCTTCTCTCCCCTGGTACCTCAACCTATTCAGCAAATTACCATGTCATTCAAAAGCCAGCAGATATAGCCAATGGTTGTATCAGCATTTTTTATCTATTAGCTCATCTGTTACCTCAAATAATAATTTCAGCCACCATTCCATCAATGCTAGGTGTGCATGGAACCAGCACGGAACCAGGAGACCAACAACCCAAATCAGATATTTAACATTAGAAAGATTAAACCAACTGATATACTGCCTCTCCTCTGTGAAATAAATACCAACTAAGGAGCTGGCCTAGATTGACTGCAACCCACATTTATAAAGCAGATATATTTAACATATCTTTAACGACAGGTGAATCACCTTTTGTATGGAAATGTGCCCAAGTGACCCCTCTTCATAAAGCTGAACACTCCTTAGACCCAAATAACTATACATATTCAGTATATCAGTAATCAATGGCAAAACTCTTTAAGAAATTAATACATTCCCAAATGTATATAAATTCTTCATCTGACCAAGGCAAACTTCATTGATTCATCAAAAGCACTTGATTTATACTAAACAAAAATACAAACGGAACATGTAAAGGGTTGGTCCTGTGTTTCATGAGCTGAAATAAAAGTTCACATTTATCTTCCATGTGCACAAAAATCTTTTTTCTCTCAAACGGTGTGCACAAATTTGTTTACATTGAGCCTTTCTCTTTTGCCAAGATAATCCATCCAGCTGACAGGTGTGGCATATCAAGGAGCTAATTAAACAGCATGATCATTACACAGGTGCACCTTGTGCTGAGGACAATAAAAGGCCACTCTAAAATGTGCCGTTTTGTCACACACCACAATGCCACAGATGTCATACGTTTTGAGGGAGTGTGCAATTGACATACTGACTGCAGGAATGTCAACCGGAGATGTTGCCAGAGAATATAATGTTAATTTCTCTAACCTAAGCTGCCTCCAATGTTGTTTTAGAGAATTTGGCAGTATGTCCAACCGCCAAACTCGTGTAAAAAATGTTATGCTGTTAATGTACGTTTTATTATTAGTATTATTGTTATTATTACTACTAGTATTAGTAGTATTATTTCATTGTTATTATTATAAGACAGTAGTTGCCATGTTATTGTTGTTACTAAGTATTTGGGTCACTTTTGAAAAGTTCATATTGCAAAATGTTACATGAATAAATAAATACATATCAGCTGCCACTCAATTTACGGCACGCTGAGGTAATGATGTTGACTCAAATATGCTCTGTGTGTCCACTTGCTACACACTACTTCTGGCTACACATACAGTGGGGCAAAAAAGTATTTAGTCAGCCACCAACTGTGCAAGTTCTCCCACTTAAAAATATGAGAGAGGCCTGTAATTCTCATCATAGGTACACTTCAGCTATGACAGACAAAATGAGAAAAAAAAATCCAGAAAATCACATTGTAGGATTTTTTATGAATTTATTTGCAAATTATGGTGGAAAATAAGTATTTGGTCACCTACAAACAAGCAAGATTTCTGGCTCTCACAGACCTGTAACTTCTTCTTTAAGAGGCTCCTCTGTCCTCCACTCGTTACCTGTATTAATGGCACATGTTTGAACTTGCTATCAGTATAAAAGACACCTGTCTACAACCTCAAACAGTCACACTCCAAACTCCACTATGGCCAAGACCAAAAAGCTGTCAAAGGACACCAGAAACAAAATTGTAGACCTGCACCAGGCTGGGAAGACTGAATCTGCAATAGGTAAGCAGCTTGGTTTGAAGAAATCAACTGTGGGAGCAATTATTAGGAAATGGAAGACATACAAGACCGCTGATAATCTCCCTCGATCTGGGGCTCCACGCAAGATCTCACCCCGTGGGGTCAAAATGATCACAAGAACGATGAGCAAAAATCCCAGAACCACACGGGGGGACCTAGTGAATGACCTGCAGAGAGCTGGGATCAAAGTAACAAAGCCTACCATCAGTAACACACTACGCCGCCCGGGACTCAAATCCTGCAGTGCAAGACGTGTCCCCCTGCTTAAGCCAGTACATGTCCAGGCCCGTCTGAAGTTTGCTAGAGAGCATTTGGATGATCCAGAAGAAGATTGGGAGAATGTCATATGGTCAGATGATACCAAAATATAACTTTTTGGTAAAAACTCAACTCGTCGTGTTTGGAGGACAAAGAATGCTGAGTTGCATCCAAAGAACACCATACCTACTGTGAAGCATGGGGGTGGAAACATCATGCTTTGAGGCTGTTTTTCTGCAAAGGGACCAGGACGACTGATCCGTGTAAAGGAAAGGGTGAATGGGGCCATGTATCGTGAGATTTTGAGTGAAAACCTCCTTCCATCAGCAAGGGCATTGAAGATGAAACGTGGCTGGGTCTTTCAGCATGACAATGATCCCAAACACACCGCCCGGGCAACGAAGGAGTGGCTTCGTAAGAAGCATTTTAAGGTCCTGGAGTGGCCTAGCCAGTCTCCAGATCTCAACCCCATAGAAAATCTTTGGAGGGAGTTGAAAGTCCGTGTTGCCCAGCAACAGCCCCAAAACATCACTGCTCTAGAGGAGATCTGCATGGAGGAATGGGCCAAAATACCAGCAACAGTGTGTGAAAACCTTGTGAAGACTTACAGAAAACGTTTGACCTCTGTCATTGCCAAAAAAGGGTATATAACAAAGTATTGAGATAAACTTTTGTTATTGACCAAATACTTATTTTCCACCATAATTTGCAAATAAATTCCTTAAAAATCCTACAATGTGATTTTCTGGATTTTTTTTCCTCATTTTGTCTGTCATAGTTGAAGTGTACCTATGATGAAAATTACAGGCCTCTCTCATCTTTTTAAGTGGGAGAACTTGCACAATTGGTGGCTGACTTAATACTTTTTTGCCCCACTGTACACACATACACACGCACACACAGACACGGACGCACACACACACTTGCTACAAACTAGTCTGGCTACACACACACACAAACACACACACACACACAAAAACACACACACAACTGGTGTAGGGTATGTGTTTGTGGATGTTCATTGTCAAGAGCTAAAAAAGAATACTAAAGTAACAGGAATTGTATTTGATTATGAACATAGTTGATCCTTTACTGAACGACCTTCCAAGTTGGAGGGTGACATGTAAGTGCATTAATTTAAAGGCCAATTGTAGGGTGTCCAATCAAAAACAAATCTTTTGAACAATGTGTAAAATATTGTGTGAATTGTCTACTTTAAGAAAACCAATGGTCCTAACTTACTGTCTCTATCACAATCCGCTCAAAAGTTATTGGAGATTTTCCCTTGTAGGATGGCCAAGATTAGAGTGACTAAAGAAACGGATGCCAGAGAAAAAAGTGGTAACAAATCTCAAAAATAGCACTGCGTCAGCTAGGCTGAATGCTGTTTAAGAATTCAGGCTAACTGACAGGCTCACCATTGAAATTGAAATGTTTCATCTCGAATGCAGAGGTCATAAAACAATGTAGACGTAAGATATTGATTTTGAGTTATGACGTAGTATTTTAATATTTTAGGGAGTGAACATTATTTATAAGGGATACATGGAGAAAATCGTCTCTGAAATGAAAGTGGATGGCTCTCCCTTCAGCAAAATATATTTTACCTAAACCCTCCCTGTCACTCCCTGACCTTAGAGATCCTTTTTATTCTCTATTTTGGTTAGGTCAGGGTGTGACTAGGGTGGGTAGTCTATTTTTTTTCATTTCTATGTTCATTTCCCAATCAGAGGCAGCTGTCTATCGTTGTCTCTGATTGGGGATCATATTTAGGCAGCCTTTTCCCACTGGGTTTTTGTGGGATCTTGTCTATGTCTAGTTGCCTGCGAGCACTACATTAGCTTCACGTTTCGTTTTGGCCCTTTATTGTTTTCTGTGAGTTTCATCCAATAAACATGTGGAACTCAATCCACACTGCGCCTTGGTCCATTAATTCAACCAATGATCGTGACACTCCCTGAACACATGAAAAAAAAAACGATTCTATTCCCAAAAGAATAATTCAACTTAAAGTGGATATCAGAAAACATGCCTACCATTTACCCTCACTTCTTGGACAGCCTTAGATATGCAGTTTTAGAAACGGATCTTCATGCTGTAGCGTTACATGGCAACACAGTAATGTTATTAGCATAAGTTTTTACTTTCAAGGGCTTTTATATTTAATTCAGTTCATGTCATGTTAATTCAGCTTTTTGTGATCTGTGGAAAAAAAGTATTAGTACAAAAATGATCTGATGTATTAGTTTACGAAATCTGACTTTTAGGATATAATGTTAATGACACATCAGAGAAAGACCCCACAGAATTATTCAGAACATGAAGAATCATATGTGTCTTAATTGTTTTTATTTTATAACGTATCGAAGTGAAATTCAATCACCAAAGCACTTTTTTACACACTCTGGGCAGAGTGGGTAGACACCCTAACATTTGTAGCACTTAGACCTATAAATTGTCATATGTGTAATGAAGGCAAAGGGCCAAATTGGTAATAGATTATGTATGATACTGCCATTAGTTAACCCTTTGGCTTTAATTGAACTCCTGTCTGTAGGATTGTTGCCTCTCAAATCATATCACAACAAATCACATCAACCAGGAACTTGTATGGCATTCATTGTGGGCTCTATCCTATGTGCTCTCTGTCACCTGGAGTTGCATGGGAAATGATCCTGTAACACAAGGAATGCACAATACCCAAGGACTAGTCAGCCCTTCAACCTCTGAGAGGCCGAAATGTATCTCTCTGTTACAGTATCCAAAGGACTGATTATTATGAAAGAATAGTACTGTAGTATCCATGACTGGTATCTATCCCAAACTTGTTCAATGAAGATACCTCTGATTCTATCTACAGTTGAAGTCGGAAGTTTACATACATTTAGTTTGGAGTCTTTAACATTCGTTTTTCAACCACTCCACACATTTCTTGTTAACCTTTTGCCAATAGGTGGCGCAATTAGCATTTTTTATTTCAGGCTGTCACCAAATTAAACTGCCTCGTGCTCAATTCTTGATCGTACAATATGCATATTATTAATTCTATTGGATAGAAAACACTTTCTAGTTTCTATAGCCGTTGGAATTTTGTCTGTGGGTGACCCAGAACTCTTTCTACAGCGAAATCCATGACAGGTACTGCGATGGTCTGAGAGCGAAGCTCTGATTTCAGATCAGTTTTGAAAGTCTGTGAATATCATATGGAACGACATGAACTGCACCCGCCTTCCCCTGGATGTCAGTAACCAATGAGAAGTGGAATGGGCTTGCTGCGTAGCTCTCAGAGGTTATAAAAGGCCAAGGAGCGAGAGGAGCCTTCCTTTCGACGCTGAACATTGCGCGAAGTGGACCTCAGGATGCCATTTTCAAACGCTCAATTTTAAACGTTAGATGTATCCATCTGTAATTTAATTAGACATAGGTGTTAGAAGCATCATAACGAAGCTATTTTAAACTGAGTTATATCAGATTATGCGAATATATTGCTATTTTTGGGAATTTCAACAGTATTGCGCCTTGAGGATTTGGACACGTTGGTGCAAAATAGCTATGGCTAGCTAGTGTTAGCTGCTATATCAGAAGTTGAATGCAACGTTTTACAACCAAGCAACGATTCTTTTGGACAAAGAACCACCATGGCAGGATTCTGATGGAAGCTCGTCGAAAAGTAAGAGCTATTTATGATGTTATTCCGTTTTTATGTGGAAAAATGTAAACTCAATAATGGTGAATAGTGACGCCGTTATTGCGTCACTAGTCTGGCTGTAACGCACACTGTATGTCTAGTAACATTAATTTTTAAAATCTAACTCTGCGGTTGCATTAATAACTAATACATCTTTCATTTCATGTCCAACCTGTATTTTTTTAGTCAAGTTTATGAATAGTTTTTGATAAAAATATTTGTATTTTCAAAATGGCGCCGGCCAGATTGCTTGAGTAGTTGAACACTATTTCCATTGTGTAAGCAGGATTTGTGCCGCTAAATATGCACATTTTCGATCAAAGTCTATATGGATTGTGTAATATGATGTTACAGGAGTGTCATCTGAAGAATTCTGAGAAGGTTAGTGAAAAAATTAATATATTTTGGCGATGTTGAGTTATCGCTCTCTTTGGCTAGAATCAATGCTCTGGTAACGTTTGCATATGTGGTATGCTAATATAACGATTCATTGTGTTTTCGCCGTAAAACACTTAGAAAATCTGAAATGTTGTCTGAATTCACAAGATCTGTGTCTTTCCATTGCTATGTGCTGTGTATTTTTAAGAAATGTTTTATGATGAGTAAATTGGTAATACACGTTGCTGTCTGTAGTAATTCTAGGAGCTTTGGTGAGATTTGTGATGCTGGCTGCAATGGCAAACTATGATTTATACCTGAAATATGCACATTTTTCTAACAAAACCTATCCTATACCATAAATATGTTATCAGACTGTCATCTGATGAGGTTTTTTCTTGGTTAGTGGCTATCAATATCTTAGTTTAGCCGAATTGGTGATAGCTACTGGTGTTGAGAAAAAATGGTGGACAAAGAAAAAGGGTGTCTTTTGCTAACATGGTTAGCTAATAGATTTACATATTTTCTCTTCCCTGTAAAACATTTTAAAAATCTGAAATGGTGACTTTATTCACAAGATCTGTATCTTTCATTTGGTGTCTTGGACTTGTGATTTAATGATATTTAGATGCTACTATTTAAATGTGACGCTATGCTAGTGATGCTAATCAGTGTGGGGGGGGGGTGGGGGGTGATCCCGGATCCGGGTTTCTGAGGCGGTAAAAGTTAACCAACTATAGTTTTGGCAAGTCGGTTAGGACATCTACTTTGTGCATGAAACAAGTAATTTTTCCAACAATTGTTTATAGACAAATTATTTCACTTTTAACTCACTGTATCACAATTCCAGTGGGTCAGAAGTTTACATACACTCAGTTGACTGTGCCTTTAAACAGCTTGGAAAATTCCAGAAAATGATGTAATGGCTTTAGAAGCTTCTGATAGGCTAATTGACATATGAGTCAAGTGGAGATGTACCTGTAGATTTATTTCAAGGCTATCCTTCAAACTCAGTGCCCCTTTGCTTGACATCATGGGAAAATCAAAAGAAATCAGCCAAGACCTCAGAAAAAAAACTGTAGACCTCCACAAGTCTGGTTCATCCTTGGGAGAAATTTCCAAACACCTGAAGGTACCACAATCATCTGTACAAACAATAGTACGCAGGTATAAACACCATGGAACCACGCAGCCGTCATACCGCTCAGGAAGGAGATGCATTCTGTCTCCTAGAGATGAACATACTTTGGTGCGAAAAGTGCAAATCAACCACAGAACAACAGCACTTTGTGAAGATGCTGGAGGAAACAGGTACAAAAGTATCTATATCCACAGTAAAACGACTCCTATATCGACATAACCTGAAATGGCCGCTCAGCAAGGAAGAAGCTACTGCTCCAGAACCGCCATAATAAAGCCAGACTACGGTTTCCAACTACACATGGGGACAAAGATTGTAATTTTTGGGAGAAATGTCCTCTGGTCTGATGAAACAAAAATACAACTGTTTGGCCATATTTACCATTTATGTTTGGAGGACAAAAGGGGATGCTTGCAAGCCGAAGAACACCATCACAACCTTGAAGCACGGGGTGGCAGCATCATGTTGTGGGGGTGCTTTGCTGCAGGAGGGACTGGTTTACTTCACAAAATAGATGGCATCATGAAGAAGGAAAATTATGTGAAGCAACATCTCAAGACATCAGTCAGGAAGTTAAATCTTGGTCGCAAATGGGTCTTCCAACTGGAAAATGTGTTACGATGAGCGAAGGAGGGGAACCCAAGAGCGGACTCAGAAGAGGGAGCCGGGATGAATGTACAAAAATGTTTAATGAACACAGAGAAATGGGGAGTGCAGAACCGGGGTTGCTCAGATGAGTTGCATCAACCAGGAGTGTAGAGTGAGGTTGGAGTTGGCTGAGTAGAGTAAGGGAACAGGTCCTGAGGGGTTTCCAAGGTAATGGTGGTGAGTGATATCCAGAGGAAGGTGGTTGGTGGTGAGATGTGGAACAGGAGCCAGAGACTGAGCGGTAACTGCAAGGAGAGGACAACAATGTTGTAAGGCAGGAAAACGAGCACAGCAGAGCAACAGGATCTTGAGAATAGACAAAAAGCTAGAATGATAACTGACTGAGCAGAGATTACGATATGGCCGAGTGGAAGTGGCAGGAATGGGTATAAGTAGAGTTCTTGAATTATGGATGAGTTGCAGCTGGTAGGGATCTGGTCTGACTCCAGCACATCTGTCTCCAACCACACAATTAAACAGAGAGGGAGAGAGAGAGTACAGGGAAAGAACTGTAGGTCAAGGAGACACCTGACTACCACCAGAGGGCGTAGCAGGAACAGATGTAACACAATGACCCCAAGCATACTTCCAAAGTTGTGGCAAAATGACTTAAGGACAACAAAGTCAAGGTATTGGAGTGGCCATCACAAAGCCCTGACCTCAATCCCATAGAAAATTTGTGGGCAAAACATAAAAAGTGTGTGCGAGTGTCACGTCCTGACCATAGAGAGTCCTTATTTTCTAGAGTAGGTCAGGGCGTGACTCGGGGGTTAATCTAGTTTATTATTTCTATGTGGGGTTCTAGGGTTGTTTTTCTATGTTGGTGATTGTGTATGATTCCCAATTAGAGGCAGCTGGTAATCGTTGTCTCTAATTGGGGATCATATTTAGGTAGCTTTTTTCCACCTGTGTTGATGGGATATCGTTTTGAGTTAGTGCACTTAACATCTCTGTAGTCATGGTTCGTTGTTAGTATATTGTTTATTTGTTTTTGTCTTTGTTCTAAGTTTCACTTTATTATTAAAATATGTGGAAACCATATCGCGCTGCAGCTTGGTCCGACAATTATTCCAGTGAACATGACAGAATATCCCATCAAACCAGGACCAAGCGGCTTGTTCAGCAGGTGAAGGATTTCTGGACATCGGAAGGAGATAATGGAAGACAACGACGATGACAGGGTTCGCGGCTAAAGAAAGACCAAGGACAACCCCAAGTTTTTTTTGGGGGGGGGGGCACATGGAGCTGGCGACTGAGCGGAGGTAGGAGCCAGAGACTGTCAGGGAGGCAATGGCGAAGTTGGGAGAGAGTGAGATGAGAGAGATGTTGTGCAAGTGTGTTCTGCTCAACATTCGACCAGAGGATCCGGTTAGCAGTCTGGTACAACCTGTGCCGGTTCCACAATTCTGGCCTCAAGTGCACCTCTCCAGTCCGGTACGTCATGGGTCTCCTCTTCGCACTCTCCCTGAAGTGCGTGTCCCCAGTCCGGTACGTCCTGTGCCTGCTCCTGGCACTCTCCCTCAAGTGTACCTTCCCAGTCATGTGCATCCTGTGCCTGCTCCTCGCAGTCGCCCTGAGGTGTGTGTCACCAGTCCGGTGCCACCTGTGCCTGCACCACGCATCAGGCCTCCAGTGCTCCTCCCCAGTCCGGTACGTCCTGTGCCTGCTCCTCGCGCTCGCCCTGAGGTGCGTGTCACCAGTCCGGTACCACCAGTGCCGGCCCCATGCACCAGGCTTCTGGCGACAGTTCCCAGTCCAGAGCTTCCGGCAACAGTTCCCAGTCCAGAGCTTCCTGCGACGGTTCCCAGTCCAGAGCTTCCGGCGACGGTTCCCAGTCCAGAGCTTCCGGCAACAGTTTCCAGTCCAGAGCTTCCGGCGACAGTTTCCAGTCCAGAGTTTCTGGCGACACTTCCCAGTCCAGCGCTTCCGGCGACACTTCCCAGTCCAGAGCTTCCGGCGACGTTTCATAGTCCGGAACCTCCTGAGACGGTCCACAGTCTGGAACCTCCTGAGACGGTCCACAGTCTGGTACCTCCTGAGACAGTCCACTGTCTGGAACCTCCTGAGACGGTCCACATTCCGGAACCTCCTGAGACGGTCCACGGTCCGGTACCTCCAGCTCCATGGCCGGAGCCTTCCCCTGTGCCGATGCCCAGTCTGAGCACGGCGTCCAGTCCAGCTCCAAAGCCAGAGTCTTCTTCTGCGTTGGTGCCCAGTCCAGGCACAGCGTCCAGTTCCACTCCATGGCGGTAGCCTTCCCCTGTGCAGATGCCCAGTCCTAACACGGCGTCCAGTCCAGCTCCATGGCAGGAGCCCTCCTCTGCGCCGATGCCCAGTCCAGACACGGCGTCCAGTCCCGCTCCATGGCAGGAGTCTTCCTCTGCACCGATGTCCAGGCCAGGGCCGGTGTCCAGTCCCGCTCCATGGCAGGAGCCTTCCTCGGCATCTAGGTCCAGTCCAGGCACAGTGTTCAGCCTGGGTCCATGGTGGATCTGCGAGCTGAGCGAGTTCTTCGCCCGCACCAGAGCCGCCACCGATGCTGGCGGATCTGCGGGATGAGCGGGTTCTTCGTCCCGCACCAGAGCCGCCACCGATGCTGGCGGATCTGCGGGATGAGCGAGTTCTTCGTCCCGCACCAGAGCCGCCTCCGATGCTCGCGGATCCGCGGGATGAGAGGGTTCTTCGTCCTGCACCAGAGCCGCCACCGACACTAGACACCCCCCCCTAACCCTCCCTTTTGGTTTCAGGTTTTGGACCGGAGTCCGCACCTTCGGGGGGGGGGGGGGGGGGTACTGTCATGTCCTGACCATAGAGAGTCCTTATTTTCTATGGTAGAGTAGGTCAGGGCGTGACTGGGGAGTTAGTCTAGTTTATTATTTCTATGTGGGGTTCTAGGGTTGTTTTTCTATGTTGGTGATTGTGTATAATTCCCAATTAGAGGCAGCTGGTAATCGTTGTCTCTAATTGGGGATCATATTTAGGTAGCTTTTTCCACCTGTGTTGATGGGATATTGTTTTGAGTTAGTGCACTTAACATCTCTGTAGTCATGGTTCGTTGTTAGTATATTGTTTATTTGTTTTTGTCTTTGTTCTAAGTTTCACTTTATTATTAAAATATGTGGAAACCATATCGCGCTGCAGCTTGGTCCGATAATTATTCCAGCGAACGTGACAGCGAGCAAGGAGGCCTACAAACCTGACTCAGTTAGACCAGCTCTGTCAGGTGGAATGGGCCAAATACACCCAACTTATTGTGGGAACCTTGTGGAAGGCTACCCGAAACGATTGACCTAAGTTAAACAATTTAAAGATAATGCTACCAAATACTAATTGAGTGTAAGTAATCTTCTGACCCACTGGGAATGTGATGAAAGAAATAAAAGCTGAAATAAATAATTTTCTCTACTGTTATTCTGACATTTCACATTCTTAAAATAAAGTGGGGATCCTAACTGACCTAAGACAGGGCATTTTTACTAGGATTAAATGTCAGGAATTGTGAAAAACTGAGTTTAAATGTATTTGGCTAAGGTGTATGTAACCTTCCGACTTCCACATTGTATATATACAGTTATCCGGGGCAGCTCTAGCAGGGCAGACATTTTACCAATTTACTTGTTGGAAAGGTGGCTTCCTATGTTGGTTCCACATTGAAAGTCACTGAGCTCTTCAGTAAGGCCATTCTACTGCCAATGTTTGTCTATGGAGATTGCCTGGCGGTTTGCGCTTTTTTATACACCTGTCAGCAAATAGATGAATCCACTAATTTGAAGGGGTGTCCACATACTTTTGTATACATAGTGTGTGTGTTACGCAGATGCAGCATACTGTAGCACTGATTAAGGCAAATCCTCCACTCCTCTTCTCTCTTGCTCCTCTCTCTGTTTTCCACAAGAAGAAATTAACAATGAATGATGAATCGCTAACGGTTTACTGCTTATTGAAAGGTTTGACAGGTTTATTGAATCAATGGGAGAGGGAGCCTTCACTACCCAACATGCTCGGTGTCTCTATGTCTATGCCTGTGTCTCTGTGTCTGTGTCTGCCTGGCCCTGCAGGGATGTGTGGTTGCTTAATATCAGTGTCTTTAAATAGAGAGAGGGAGAAGGCAGCTTCATTAGCTGAGCTATGTAGCAAACAGAGGGAGGGAAAGAGGGAGGGAAAGAGGTAGAGAGGAGTAGAGGATAGAAGGGAGAGAGGTGGATGGAGAGAGAGAAATAGAGAGAGAAAAGAAAGAAAGATAACTAACTGCAGGATAAGAGAAGTCCTCTTGAATCTCATTCATTAGCAGTCTCTAAATGTTGTTGATCTAATGATTCCAGGTTGATGATGTCAGAGGGGAGATGGGATGGCAGACACAAACCACCATTTAATCTCTGATGTTACTCATTAAAGATGGAATGTGTATTAGGGGAAACAGCGCCACTGTCCGTCCCAGCAGCTTTGTTATTGTTTTGTTTTGTGGATGTAACGGAGGTGAGGTGCGTTGAGCACTCTGGTAAAACAAATCGCAGTACATAGTGCTCTTCTAACGTGCAGTGATATCAGAGGGGAAAAAATGTATTTGTTGTTTTGAGCGACTTCTTTGTTGTTGTAATATCCCAAACAGACGTGGCCGTTTCACCACTAAGGATCCCAGCTTTAAAAGCCCTTACATGCATGCGTAAAGACAGACACACAGACACACAGACACACACACAGACAGACAGACATGCACACACACACACACACACACACACACACACACACACACACACACAAACAGACACACATGCTCCTGATGCTGACATTTGTTCAGTGGCTTCTCAAAGCCACTCTGAGTAAAGGGCATCCCCATTGAACAGAGCATGGAGATAAGACTGATTCAGTCAGTCACCTGTCTTTGTATTCATCCAACAACAATACGTGTCATCTTGGGGAGTGTCTCTAATAGAACACCTCTCCAGTAATTGAAAGGTCTCTGGTTAGAACCCGCAAGGTGGAAAAATCTGCCATTCTGCACTTGAGCAAGGCAGTTAAGCCCCAACAACTGCTCTCCGGGCGCTGGTGATGTGCACGTTGATTAAGGCAGCCCACCTCTGATTCAGAGGGGGAGACACAGTTTGGTTGAATACATTCAGTTGTGCAACAGATTAGGTATCCACTTTTCCCTTCCCCTTTCCTCTCCCCTCTGTCTGCCACTGAAGCTGCGTCCTAAAATAATATACATTTTTTAAATGTAACCTTTATTTAACTAGGCAAGTCAGTTAAGAACAAATTCGTATAAATGGCACAATATTCACTACACAGGGTCAAACTAGTGCTCTATATAGGGAATAGGGTGCTATTTGGGTAACAGAGTCCGTATATCATATCCTTTGATCCCCTCTGATATCAGGTCTGATACCAGGTCTGACATCAGGTCTGATACCAGGTCTGACATCAGGTCTGATACCAGGTATGATATCAGGTCTGATACCAGGTCTGACATCAGGTCTGATACCAGGTCTGATACCTGGTCTGATACACGGTCTAGTACCAGGTCTGAAACCAGGTCTGTCTGTTAAAACTCTGTAGGGATCTAGTCTGTCTCTCTGCTCTTCTCCCCTCCCACAGTCCTAGTTGATCCCCAAGGTGTGTGTGTGTGTGTGTGTGTGTGTGTGTGTGTGTGTGTGTGTGTGTGTGTGTGTGTGTGGTGTGTGTGTGTGTGTGTGTGTGTGTGTGTGTGTGTGTGTGTGTGGTGTGTGTGTGTGTGTGTGTGTGTGTGTGTGTGTGTGTGTGTGTGTGTGTGTGTGTGTGTGTGTGTGTGTGTGTGTGTGTGTGTGTGTGTGTGTGTGTGTGTGTGTGTGTGTGTGTGTGTGTGCGTGCGTGCGTGTGTGTGTGCCTCTAAATGTCTTGCGATAGCCCTCCCTTTGTTGCGCACTGAGCGACGTGCAGAATTAAAACGTCACCGTGGGGTACCATCAGTATGATAAGGAAGGAGCGAGAGCCAGGCTCATTAAACATCCTGGTTGGCTGAGGCCCCTGTCGCTATTGGTAACACCTTCCATTATTGTGACGGAACCACAGAAGCCTAGCTCATCACAACCTGTAGGTGGTTGGTTTGTTTTATCTTCTCAAATGTAGATTAAAAGCTAGCTACCGCCGGGCTACAAACAATGCACTTGTTATTTCCACAGAGAATAGAATATAAACAAACAGAGGTCTAGGCGACGGGTATATGAGCATCAGGACAGGTAAGGTGTGATTCATGTTTTCAGCTTGTCTTGGTATTTTATTCCCTTCTAAATGGAACTGCTATTCCCCTCTCTCTCTCTCTCTCTCTCTCTCTCTCACACACACACACACAAACTGCCTCTCCCTCCCTCCCTCCCTCCCTCGCTCGCTCACACACACACACACACACACACACACACACACACACACACACACACACACACACACACACACACACACACACACACACACACACACACACACACACACACACACACACACACACACACACACACACACACACACACATGCACAAACACACACAGTGCCATACAGAGTCCCTTGCTGGTTAAGCGATGCCTATATGTCTGCTGTGTGCTTATCAGTTATCCTTGGAGGTATAAGCAGAGGAAGTGTGACTGGGGATTTTCAGGCTGGCTCTATTCTATCCATCTGCAGACCCAGCATTGTGTCTTAAATCCCAATCCAAACCGGCTGGATGTATTTACCCCCTATCCAATGTGATTGTTCTGTGCATATGAGATGCCATTTTCAAAGACGTAGGATTGTGAGTCTTTAGGGGCCATTGCAGGGACCGAGGGCCAGACCTGTCCGCGATGTCTCAGACAGTGAAAGTAGCAGAATATGGGAAGATGACACACACACACACACATACTCACACACACATACTGAAGCAAACAGACATACTCACACACACACATACTCAAGCACACACACACACACACACACACACACACACACACACACACACACACACACACACACACACACCACATACACACACACACACACACACACACACAAACACACAGTCATACACACACACACTTCTCCAGGTGTTTCCAATCGATCTAGTGAAACATACTGTTTTTAATGGACCTCACTACTCCACCCATGAGTCAGAGACGAGAGCTCAACAATCTAAGGCAGCTTCTAGCTCCCAAAACCCCCCACGGCTGACATTTAGACAGCTTCACAAAAGTCTGCTATATAGTGTAAATATATATATATATATATATATATATATATATATATATATATATATTATTACACATTTTTTCTCAGAAAATGTATATAACTACCGGCAGTTGTGGAACCCTGAAATAGGCTACTTCACGTAATTCGTTATTGGGTCAGCTCAACCTTGTGAATGCATTTTTAGAGAGAAATGCAAACGTCTGGCCTGGGGGCATATACATTCAAACAAGTAACAGGTAAACATGATATTAGGCCGTCATCCCATCCCTCTTCTACCCCCATCTCCACGGTTCAATTATAAAATAAGGCTGTAATGCAACAAAATGTGGGAAAAGTCAAGGGGTCTGAATACTTTCTGAATGCACTGTATCTCACAACAAGTGTGGCATTTTGTAGTTATTATTTATTTATTTTGTTTTCCGATGAGAAAGCGTTTATAATTTGCACTGTGTGGTGTGTACTCTCTCTCTCTCTCTCTCTCTCTCTCTCTCTCTCTCTCTCTCTCTCTCTCTCTCTCTCTCTCTCTCTCTCTCTCTCTCTCTCTCTCTCTCTCTCTCTCTGTCTCTGTCTCTGTCTCTGTCTCTGTCTCTCTCCTCTTTCTGTCTCTGTCTCTGTCTCTGTCTCTGTCTCTCTCTCTCTCTCTCTCTCTCTCTCTCTCTCTCTCTCTCTCTCTCTCTGTCTCTGTCTCTCTCCTCTTTCTGTCTCTGTCTCTGTCTCTCTCTCTCTCTCTCTCTCTGTCTCTCTCTTTTTCTCGCTCTCGCAACCCCTTGTCCTCTCTTTCTCTAAACTTGTGTACAACTAAAAAGTAACTGACTATATTTCCGCTTCTCCCTCCCTCTTTCTCCCTCTTCCTCCTTATATCTGTTTTTCATCCTCTTTCCTTTTCTTACCTCTCTTTTTCTTAAAAATCTATTCCATCTGTTTCTGTCTCCTCCATCCTTCAGGAAAAGTAATAAAACCAGTGGTTTTGCTGTTGGTTCTGCCTGTGGTGGGATGTCGTGGCAACCTGTTAAGTTTCAAATCAAATCTAAATGTATTGGTCACATACACACATTTAGCAGATATTATTAAAGGTGAAGCAAAAACTTTGTGTTCCTAGCAGTAATATCTAACAATTCACAACAATCCACACAAATCTAAAAGTAAAATAATGGAATTAAGAAATATATAAATATCAGGACGAACAATGTCGGGTGGCATTGACTAAAATACAGTAGAATAGAATACAGTAAATAAACTCAGCAAAAAAAATACTTCCTCGCACTGTCAACTGTGTTTATTTTCAGCAAACTGAAAATGGAATAGCGTGTCCCTGAACAAAGGGGGGGTCAAAATCAAAAGTAACAGTCAGTATCTGGTGTGGCCACCAGCAGCATTAAGTACTGCAGTGCATCTCCTCTTCATGGACTGCACCAGATTTGCCAGTTCTGGCTGTGAGATATTACCCCACTCTTCCACCAAGGCACCTGCAAGTTCCCCGACATTTCTGGGGGGAATGGCCCTAGCCATCACCCGCTGATCCAACAGGTCCCAGACATGCTCAATGGGATTGAGATCCGGGCTCTTCGCTGGCCATGGCAGAACACTGACATTCCTGTCTTGCAGGAAATCACGCACAGAACGAGCACTGTGGCTGGTGGCTTTGTAATGCTGGAGGGTACAGGCCTCAGAGTACAGGCCTCGGTGTAATGCTCATTCCTTCGACAATAAATGCGAATCTGACCATCACCCCTGGTGAGACAAAACTGCGACTCGTCAGTGAAGAGCACTTTTTGCCAGTCCTGTCTGGTCCAGCGATGGTGGGTTTGTGCCCATAGGCGAGGTTATTGCCGTTGATGTCTGGTGAGGACCTGCCTTACAACAGGCATACAAGCCCTCAGTCCAGTCTCTCTCAGCCTATTGCAGACAGTCTGGGGGATTGTGCATTCCTGGTGTAACTCGGACAGTTGTTGTTGCCATCCTGTACCTGTCCGGCAGGTGTGATGTTCGGATGTACCGATCCTGTGCGGGTGTTGTTACACATGGTCTGCCACTGCAAGGACGATCAGCTGTCCAACCTGTCTCCCTGCAGCGCTGTCTTAGGCGTCTCACAGTACAGACATAATTCATTGCACTGGCAACATCATGTCTCCTTGCAGCATGCGTAAGGCATGTTCCACAGATGAACAGGGACCCTGGGCATCTTTATTTTGGTGTTTTTCAGAGTCAGTAGAAAGGCCTCTTTAGTGTCCTGAGTTGTCATAACTGTGACCTTAATTGCCTAGTACCTTAACCTGTTTGGGCTGAAGGGGCAGTATTGAGTAGCCTGGATAAAAGGTGCCCATTTCAAACGGCCTCGTACTCAATTCTTGCTCGTACAATATGCATATTATTATTACTATTGGATAGAAAACACTCTCTAGTTTCTAAAGCCGTTTGAATTATATCTGTGAGTAAAACAGAACTCATTTTGCAGCAAACTTCCTGACAGGAAGTGGAAAATCTGAAATCGATGCTCTCTTCTAGGGCCTGCCTATAAATGTCCTTGATATATATCAGTATACATGCCCTTCATACGTCTTCCACTAGATTTCGACAAGCAGTGAGAGAAGAAATGGAGTGTGTAACTTGATCTGGGCTCGAATAAATGCTCTTTGTATGACGTGTCACCAGTTTCCTGTTTTCTGGAGAGCGCGTCAAGGGACCTGGATTTGCCTTCTGTACAGCTGTCGTTATAGACGACTAATATCTCCTGCTTTGATTTTATTTGATACATGTGACAATATCATCGTAAAGTATGTTTTTTCAATATAGATTAATCAGATTATTGAAATTTTTTCGGGAGTTTTGCCGTGTTCCGTTCTCTGAGTTTGTTGACGATGGAGAGATTCGCGCCACTTGGCAAGTGTGCTTGCTAAATCGAGAGGGAAAAAGGACGTTCTAAATCCAAACAACGATTGTTCCCGACAAAGGACCCCTTGTACAACATTCTGATGAAAGATCAGCAAAAGTAGGACCCATTTTATGATGCTATTTCATATATCTGTCGAACATGTAGTGCTAGTCGTTTGCCCCTGGCTTTTGGGTACTCTCTCGCTATACCTAAACTGGATGTCGTAATGAAGTTATTTTTAGAATTCTAACACGGCGATTGCATTAAGAACTAGTGTATCTATCATTTCCTATACAACATGTATTTTTTAGTTATGTTTATGAATAGTTATTTGGTCAGAATATGTGTGTCAGAAAAAGTGTCAGAAAAATATCTGGACGTTGTGGGAAAAAGATGCTACCTTAGCACAAGTATAACCACTGATTTCAGCTCTAAATATGCAAATTTTCGAACAAAACATAAGTGTATGTATAAACTGATGTTATAGGACTGTCATCTGATGAAGAATACCGAGGTTAGTCAAAAATTATATATATTTTGTTGGTTTGTTACGATCGCTAACCTTTTGGTAATGGGCAATGAATCCTTTCTTGGGTCTAATCGTCTTTTGGTCGAAAGCTGTCCTCTTGCCATGTGGAAATGCCCACTAACGTTCGGCATGAACTGGAAACGTGCCCAGCGGTTCAAAGTGTCTCAGAAAGAAATGCCTCAAAATCGCACTAAACGGATATAAATTGCTATAAAACGGTTTAAATTATCTACCTTATGACGTTTTTAACACCTATAACGAGTAAAAACATGACCGGAGAAATATTACTGGCTAAACAACAGCTTGGAAGGAGGCGAGTCCGACGTCCTTCGTGCGTCAGGCGCAGGCAGCAAAAGGAAGCTACTTCCGGTATTTGCTGTTTTATACAGGCCCTGATTGCGCAATCGACTCCATTCAAAGCGTCACCACGTACTGACACCCAGGGGAAGACGTAAGCAGTGTCTGTTTCTCCATAGCATTTACAGGGACCTTTAAACCGACCCCAGATCAGGGGCCATGTCTGAAATCTGACTCCCTGTCATGAAAAGTGCTGTAGAAGGAGTTTTTTTTTTTTTTTTTTTTTTTTTTTTTTTTTTTTACCGTTATTTTACCAGGTAAGTTGACTGAGAACACGTTCTCATTTGCAGCAACGACCTGGGGAATAGTTACAGGGGAGAGGAGGGGGATGAATGAGCCAATTGTACACTGGGGATTATTAGGTGACCATGATGGTTTGAGGGCCAGATTGGGAATTTAGCCAGGACACCGGGGTTAACACCCCTACTCTTACGATAAGTGCCATGGGATCTTTAATGACCTCAGAGAGTCAGGACACCCGTTTAACGTCCCATCCGAAAGACGGCACCCTATACAGGACAGTGTCCCCAATCACTGCCCTGGGGCATTGGGATATTGTTTAGACCAGAGGAAAGAGTGCCTCCTACTGGCCCTCCAACACCACTTCCAGCAGCATCTGGTCTCCCATCCAGGGACTGACCAGGACCAACCCTGCTTAGCTTCAGAAGCAAGCCAGCAGTGGTTTGCACTCAGAGACAAAATTCCAACGGCTATAGAAACTAGAGAGTGTTTTCTATCCAATAATAATAATAATATGCATATTGTACGAGCAAGAATTGAGTACTAGGCAGTTTAATCTGTAGAGCAAATTATGCTAATGCGAAACAGGACCACCTATATTCGCAAGAAGTTAAACAACACAATGTAACTCCAAGTCAATCACACTTCTGTGAAATCAAACTGTCCACTTAGGAAGCAACACTGATTGACAATAAATTTCACATGCTGTTGTGCAAATGGAATAGACAACAGGTGGAAATTATAGGCAATTAGCAAGACACCCCCAATAAAGGAGTGGTTCTGCAGGTGGTGACTACAGACCACTTCTCAGTTCCTATGCTTCCTGGCTGATGTTTTGGTCACTTTTGAATGCTGGCGGTGCATTCACTCTAGTGGTAGCATGAGAAGGAGTCTACAACCCACACAAGTGGCTCAGGTAGTGCAGCTCATCCAGGATGGCACATCAATGCGAGCTGTGGCAAGAAGGTTTGCTGTGTCTGTCAGCGTAGTGTCCAGAGCATGGAGGCGCTACCAGGAGACAGGCCAGTACATCAGGAGACGTGGAGGAGGCCGTAGGAGTGCAACAACCCAGCAGCAGGACCGCTACCTCCACCTTTGTGCAAGAAGGAGCAGGAGGAGCACTGCCAGAGCCCTGCAAAATGACCTCCAGCAGGCCACAAATGTGCATGTGTCTGCTCAAACAGTCAGAAACAGACTCCATGAGGGTGGTATGAGGGCCCGACGTCCACAGGTGGGGGTTGTGCTTAGAGCCCAACACCGTGCAGGACGTTTGGCATTTGCCAGAGAACACCAGATTGGCAAATTCGTCACTGGCGCTCTGTGCTCTTCACAGATGAAAGCAGGTTCACACGAGCATATGTGACAGACGTGACAGTCTGGAGACGCCGTGGAGAACGTTCTGCTGCCTGCAACATCCTCCAGCATGAACGGTTTGGCGGTGGGTCAGTCATGGTGTGGGGTGGCATTTCTTTTGGGGGCCGCACAGCCCTCCATGGGCTCGCCAGAGGTAGCCTGACTGCCATTAGGTATTGAGATGAGATCCTCAGACCCATTGTGAGATCATATGTTGGTGCGGTTGGCCCTGGGTTCCTCCTAATGCAAGACAATGCTAGACCTCATGTGGCTGGAGTGTGTCAGCAGTTCCTGCAAGAGGAAGGCATTGATGCAATGGACTGGGTTCCCCGTTCCCCAGACCTGAATCCAATTGAGCACATCTGGGACATCATGTCTCGCTCCATCCACCAACGCCACGTTGCACCACAGACTGTCCAGGAGTTGGCGGATGCTTTAGTCCAGGTCTGGGAGGAGATCCCTCAGGAGACCATCCGCCACCTCATCAGGAGCATGCCCAGTCGCTGTAGGGAGGTCATACAGGCACGTGGAGGCCACACACACTACTGAGCCTCATTTTGACTTATTTTAAGGACATTACATCAAAGTTGGATCAGCCTGTAGTGTGGTTTTCCACTTTAATTTTGAGTGTGAATCCAAATCCAGACCTCCATGGGTTGATAAATTTGATTTCCATTGATAATTTTTGTGTGATTTTGTTGTCAGCACATTCAACTATGTAAAGAAAAAAAGTATTTAATAAGAATAGTTCATTCATTCAGATCTAGGATGTGTTATTTTAGTGTTCCCTTTATTTTTTTGAACAGTGTATATACATATATATATATATATACAGTATATTTCCTTTGCTTTCCTACTTTCTACTAGACATAGGACAAACACTTAAAACTTTGTTTCTTATGATTTTTTTTTTGACTGTCTTTTATGCCATTGTGTTGTTCAATGAGTTTTTCTGGTATATAGCAGTAAAGGCCAAATTTTTATTGTTATCAAAACATGTTTTAAAAAAAAACTTTTTTGATACCTAAACGGGTCCTATATTTTTTAATCAAACAGCAAAATTATAAATAGTTTGACAATCTTAAAACAATTCCAGCTTTGAACATCGTTTTAACTGCCTTGACAGCAAGACAGATGTCTCAACTTACTACAACTCACTTTTCACCCCCGAAAAATCTAATTGACTACTAACCGTCCTATTTTTTTCACCCATTTTTTTTCTCCCACAAGGCCCTTCCACTTCTCAGCAGCCAATCAGATTATTCCAACGCCAGTGGCACTGATTTTCATGTCAGGTGAAAGGTCACCTAGCTAAGGTTTGGGGGCATATTGGATCAAAACCCACCGATGACCCGATAGCCGAGGGGTCCAGCGAGAGCCAATCAGGTCGCACCCTCCAACCAGCTCATTTGCATGTATAAATGGTCGTTTGGCTTTTAACGAAGGGGGGGGTCAGAGGGATAATGGAGATATTCACTCTGCTATTTAATCAGTCCTGTGTCCTGGGGGCCTCTGGTACAGCAGAGAGCTGTGACAGACTTATTGAAAGTGCTTATGTGGGAGCGCTTCATTTTACTAGAGTCAGCACTGTTGGATCCCAGGCTACTCAGACTAGGGCCAGATCCTAGGACACCACTACTGTAGATGCAAGAACAGGCCAAGTTGCCGCCTCAGACACACATAAAGCATGTACACAAGCATCCATGCCTAGCGCACGCACACACACTTCCCTGTCAGAATACTTCAGTCTCCACAGAGTCTGTGAAACAACATTCACCCAGTAATAGAATTCCCGGGGGGCGATAGAATGGCGCCGGAGGGGATTGCTGCCATTTTACGGGGTCCAAACCAACTGTGCTATTTTGTTAGTTTTTTTCACGTTGTTTTTAACTTGTTTTTTTACTTATATTGTACATAATGTTGCTAATACCTTCTCTTATAACAGAAAATAACTTCTGGACATAGATTACAGAGATTACTCCCCTCGAACTGGACGAAGACTTTTTCTTTAACGAGTCCGACACGAAGGATATACTGCTTTCCTCGGGAATGGGCCAAATCCCTGTCATTTGTGTTAAGAAAAGACGGAGAAAAAGGAGGCGGAGGACGGGCTGCCTTCTGAGAATTGGTACGCAAATGAATAAACCTCCACTGCCATCCGTTCTATTGGCCAACGTGCAATCATTGGAAAGCAAAATGGATTGTATATGATCAAGAATATCCTACCAACGGGACATTAAAAACTGTAATATCTTAGGTTTCACCGACTTGTGGCTGAACGACGACATTGATAATATAGAGCTGATGGGATTTTCCATGCATCGGCAGGACAGAGAAGCTACTTCTGGTAAGACGAGGGGCGGGGGTGTGTGTCTATTTGTCAATAACAATTGGTACGCAATGTCAATTGTTCGCCTGAGGTAGAGTACCTTATAAGCTGTAGACCACACTATCTGCCAAGAGAGTTCTCATCTATGTTATTCGTAACCGTCTATTTACCACCACAAACCGGTCCTGAGACCTCCCTCAACGAGCTGTATACGTCCAAAAGCAAACAAGAAAATGGTCATCCAGAAGGAGCACTCCTAGTGGCCGGGGACTTTAATGCAGGCAAACTTACATCCCTTTTACCTAATTTCTTCCAGCATATCCGATGTGCAAGCAGAGGGAAATAAAACCCTAGACCACCTTTTCTCCAGTGGCGTGCCGTGGGCCTGGGGCCTAGGCCTTCAGTGAGGTACTACACAGTCCCACCTGAATTAATCCACCTCTTATTACCATCATTATGATGGCATGGCTTAAGACACTATACATTTAGACAGAAACGCAGTATAACCAGGTGTTGCGTCACCTTTAAATTTGACAAATTTACATTTTTGTGTAAACAGTGTTTACCCAAAAACATGACACAAGTCTTTTCAATATTTCCCTTCACCTTTTCATTGTGCAGCTCCGTTGCCCTGCCCGCTTGTTCTTTGAGCTGTAGATCCACTCCGGTGTCCCCAAAATGTTTCAAAAGCACCATTGCTTGAAGTGCCCAGCCGTACTTTGGTGTCTCGTTGCTGCCTTGGTTAGACAACTCAAGTTTGCAAACTTTTCCAAACACCAAATCGATCACTTGCAAATAATAGGCATTCCCAGCAGTACAGTTTGCAGTGCTTCTCGGAGCCTGTGAGCCATTGACAGCGCTCGTAGTTGAAACCTTGGAAGTGGCGAGCGAACGAATCCCTTTCCCGCCTGTGACAGGCTTTGTGGCGTCGGGCGACCTCTCCTTACAATGTCTAACTTTTCTTGAAAAGTTCTTCTTGAGAATGGCGTTATAATTATATCCTCGACCAAATCGATATCTTCTCCTCCTTCCGCCATTGTGGGTTGAACAAACAGCTTAGTAGTACGCGAATTAATATGTTTATCAAATTCAGTTTCCTAGATCTGCATATACCTGCCCATAGGACCTGCCTCTCAATATTGGTAATCCAATCAAAAGACGTGCACGCACTACGCCTGCTAGCTGGCTCCTGTGTAACACTGGAGCCAGCCAGCAGGCGTACAATAACCAACTCTAAAGCTGATTGGTTGACACTAAATTTTCATTTCCATTCACTATAAGCTACAAGCGCCCGCAATTCTATTCTGATGATGTTTAGGCCAGCAGAGAAGGCCTTGCAGGCCTTGACGGCCCACCACTGTTTTTCTCCACACACAGAGACGCATACAAAGCTCTCCCTCGCTCTCCATTTGGCAAATCTGACCAAAACTCTTACAAGCAAACACTAAAGCAGGAAGTACTAGTGACTCGCTCAATACAGAAGTGGTCAGATGATACGGATGTTACGCTATAGGACTGTTTTGCTAGCACAAGCTGGAATATGTTCGGGATTCATCCCATGGCATTGAGAAGTATACCACCTCAGTCATCGGCTTCATAAAAAAGTACATCAACGACGTCATCCCCACAATGACCACACGTACATATTCCAACCAGGAGCCATGGATTACAGGCAACATCCACATCGAGCTAAAGGCTAGAGCTGCCGCTTTCAAGGAGCGGGACACTAATCCAGATGCTTATAAGAAATCTCGCTACGCCCTTAGACGAACCATCAAACAGGCAAAGGATCAATACAGGATTAACTACACTGGCTCTGACGCTCATCAAATGTGGCAGGGCTTGAAAACTATTACGGACTACAAAGGGAAACCCAGTGACGTGAGCCTACCAGACGAGCTAAATACCTTTTATGCTCACTTCGAGGCAAGCAAAACTGAAGCATGCATGAGAGCACCAACTGTTCCAGACGACTGTGTGATGACGCTCTCGGTAGCCGATGTGAGCAAGACCTCTAAACAGGTCAACATTTACAAAGCCGCGGGGCCAGACGGATTACCAGGATGTGTCCTCAAAGCATGCGCGGACCAGCTGGCAAGTGTCTTCACTGACATTTTCAACCTCCCCCTGACTGAATCTATAATACCTCCATGTTTCAAGCAGACCACCATAGTCTCTGTGCTCAAGTAAGTGAAGGTAACCTGCCTAAATCATTACCGCCCCGTACAATCATGTCGATAGCCATGAAGTGCTTTGAAAGGCTGATCATGGTTCACATCAACAGCATCATCCCGGATACCCTAGACCCACTCCAATTCGCATACCACCTCAACAGATCCACAGATGACGCAATCTTAATTGCACTCCACACTGCTCTTTCCCACCTGGACAAAAGGATCACCTACTGTATGTGAGAATGCTGTTCATTGACTACAGCTCAGCGTCTGACTGGGTGAGGTTCTTTCTTCCTGTGTGTTCTTGTAACTGTGATTGATAAAGTGGAATCAAATTCCATTTGAAGGAACATTTAATTATTGTATTAATTCATTGTGTACATTCATTCATCATTCATCCATTTATGCATCATGGAGAAGACATTTAGTGACATGGAACCTGAATGACTGCCATTGCATTTTAATCATATTTCAATCGAGTACAGGCTTAACTGAATGAACAACAAAAACGGAATGCAAAATGACATTTTATTAAATAGTTTGGAAAATGGCATCGTCTCCAAGGTAAGATCCTTGAAGCCAGATGATGTGATGGCAGATATGAAGGGCTGCTGGCATCGACCACCCCCCCCCCCCCACACATTTGGGGAAAGGAAATCCAATGATGGGCGTTAAGGTTATTATAGCTGTTGGTGGTGGGGAGGTAGATGGTTGTTGAAAATTGATGCTGAAAAACAACAATTGAGAAAATGAGGATAAGTTGAAATACAGATTCAGTACATGTTTTCTCCTCCTTTTTGTTCCTCCCATCTCTGCTTTCCATTCCTCTCCTTTCCTTACCTTTCCTTTAGTTAACTCTCCTCTCCTTTCATTTCCTTTCCTCTCCTTTCCTGTCCTCTCTTTTCCTCTCCTTTCCTTTCCTTCTCTTTCCTTTCTTCTCATCTCCTCTCCTCTCCTCTCATTTCCTTTCCTCTCCTTTCCTCTCGTTTCCTCTCCTCTCCGCTCCTCTCTTTCTTCCCAAGGCAGCAGACTTTGGTATGAGTTCCACGTATCACCACATGTTTAATGGGTACACTGCACCGTGTGATTCAGGAGCAAGGACTGAGGAGGGAGTTCTATAGTAAGAGCCAGGGAGCGAGAGATGGGGAGAGAGTGAGGGAGATAAATAAATAGAAAGAAAGAGAGAGATATATATTTTAATCCGAATACAAAATATACTCAGCAAAAAAAGAAACTTCCCTTTTTCAGGACCCTGTCTTACAAAGATTATTCGTAAAAATCCAAAAAACTTCACAGATCTTCATTGTAAATGATTTTAACACTGTTTCCCATGCTTGTTCAATGAACCATAAAGAAGACACTAACAGCTTACAGACGGTAGACAATTAAGGTCACAGTTAGGAAACCTTAGGACACTAAAGAGGCCTTTCTACAGACTCTGAAAAACACCAAAAGAAAGATGCCCAGGGTCCCTGCTCATCTGCGTAACTGCGTTACGCATGCTGCAAGGAGGCATGACGACTGCAGATAAAGACAGGGCAATAAATTGCAATGTCCGTACTGTGAGATGCCTAGACAGCGCTACAGGGAGACAGGGCGGATAGTTGATCGTCCTCGCAGTGGCAGACCATGTGTAACAACACCTGCACAGGATCGGTACATCTGAACATCATACCTGTGGGACAGGTACAGGATGGCAACAACAGCTGCCCGAGTTACACCAGGAATGCACAATCCCTCCATCAGTGCTCAGACTGTTTGCAATAGGCTGAGAGAGACAGGACTGAGGGCTTGTAGGCCTGTTGTAAGGCAGGTCCTCACCAGACATCACCGGCAACAACGTCGCCTATGGGCACAAACTAACCATCGCTGGACCAGACAGGACTGTCAAAAAGTGTTCTTCACTGACAAGTTACAGTTTTGTCTAACCAGGGGGTGATGGACAGATTTGCATTTATCATCGAAGGAATGAGCGTTACAACAAGGCCTGTACTTTGGTGTGTTTCCGATTTGGAGGTGGAGGGTCCGTCATGGTCTGGGGCGGAATGTCACAGCATCATCGGACTGAGCTTATTGTCATTGCAGGCAATCTCAACGCTGTGCATTAGAGGGAAGACATCCTCCTCCCTCATGTGGTACCCTTCCTGCAGACTCATCCTGACATGACCCTCCAGCATGACAATGCCACTAGCCATAGTGCTAGTGCTCGATCTGTGCGTGATTTCCTGCAAGACAGGAATGTCAGCGTTCTGCCATGGCCGGCGAAGGGCCCGGATCTCAATCCCGCTGAGAACGTCTGGGACCTGTTGGATCAGAGGGTGAAGGCTAGGGCCATTCCCCCCCCAGAAATGTCTTGGAACTTGCAGGTGCCTTGGTAGAGGAGTGAGGTAACATCTCACAGCAAGAACTGGCAAATCTGGTGCAGTCCATGAGGAAGAAATGCACTGCAGTACTTAAACCTATGTAAAATATGTTTTGTTTTCTGAATTTTTATAATGAGTATTTCTGTATTGAATTTGGCGCCCAGCAGTTTCACTGGCTGTTGAAGAGGTGGGACGCTAACGTCTCACGTACCGAAGAGAGGTTAATGCAGCTGGTGGCCACACCAGATACTGACTGTTACTTTTGATTTTGACCCCCGCTTTGTTCAGGGACACATTATTTAATTTCTGTTAGTCACATGTCTGTGGAACTTGTTCAGTTTATGTCTCAATTGTTGAATTGTGTTATGTTCATACAAATATTTACACATGTTAATTAACCTGATGAGGATAGAGGGCGCTATTTACACTATGGGGGAAAAACGTGCCCAATTTAAACGGCCTCGTACTCTATTCTTGCTCGTACAATATGCATATTATTATTACTATTGGATAGAAAACACTCTCTAGTTTCTAAAACCGTTTGAATTCTGTCTGTGAGTAAAACAGAACTCATTTGGCAGCACACTTTCTGACCAGGAAGTGGAAAGTCTGAAAATTATGCTCTGTTCAAGGGCCTGCCTATAAATGGGCATGATACGTATGAGTATACATGCACGTCATACACCTTCCCCTAGATGTCAAGATGAAGTGAGAGAAAAAATGAAGTGTTTATCTTGGTCTGAGGTGGAATATATCATCTTGGCACGACGAGTCATCAATTTCCTGTTTTCTGGAGAGCGCGCAGATGGACCTGGACTTGCCTTCTGAAAAGCCGTCGTTATGGGCGACTACTATCTCCGGCTTTGATTTTATTTGATACATGTCACAATATCATCGTAAAGTATGTTTTTTCAATATAGTTTTATTAGATTATTGAAATTTTTTCGGGACGTTAGGCGTGCTGCGTTGTGTGCCTTTGTACAGAAAGGAGAGCTTCGAGCCACTTAGCCAGTGTGCTTGCTAATTCAAGAGGGAAAAACGATGTTCTAAATCCAAACAACGACTGTTCTGGACAAAGGACCCCTTGTCAAACATTCTGATGGAAGATCACCAAAAGTAAGAAACATTTTATGATGCTATTTCATATATCTGTCGAACTGTGTACTAGTAGTTTTGCGCCCAGATTTTGGGCACTCGGTCGACATAACGTAAGCCTTGTGGTAATGAAGTTATTTTTAGAATTCTAACACGGCGATTGCATTAAGAACTAGTGGATCTATCATTTCCTATACAAAATGTATTTTTTTGTGATGTTTATGAATAGCTATTTGGTCAGAATAGGTGAGAGTCTAATAGATATATCCGCACATTCTGGGAAAAAGATGCTACGTTAGCATAATGGATAACCACTGATTTCAGCTCTAAATATGCACATTTTCGAACAAAACATAAGTGTATGTATAACCTGATGTTATAGGACTGTCATCTGAGGAAGGTTTATGAAGGTTAGTGAAAATTAATATCTTTTGCTGGTTTATTCGCTAATGTCACGTTCCTGACCGGTTTTCTGTTATTTTGTATGTGTTTGACAGTCAGGGCGTGAGTTTGGGTGGGTAGTCTATGTTATGTGTTTCTATGTTGGTAATAGGGTGACCTGGTATGGCTCTCAATTAGAGGCAGGTGGTTTTCATTTCCTCTGAGAGCCATATTAAGGTAGGTGTTTTCACACTGTTTGTTTGTGGGTGGTTGTCTCCTGTGTGTCTCCTGTGTCTGTGTCTATGTACGTTGCGCCACACGGGACTGTTTTCGGATTGTTTGTTCGTTTGTTCGATTTATGTAGTCTGTTCCTGTTTCATGTGTTCTTCGTGTCATGTAAGTTCTTATGTTCAGGTGCGTCTACGTCGTTTGTTGTTTTGTAGTTTGTTAAAGTTTTTTCGTGTTTTTTCGTCTTTAATTTAATAAATCATGTCATATCAAGAAGCTGCATTTTGGTTCAATCCCTGCTCCTCCTCTTCGGATGAAGAGGAAAGTCGTTACAGCTAACGCTAATGTGCCTATTGCTATCGCTAACGTGCCTTGATGAATGAATGCGGTTGTGTGTTTGGCTATTGTAGTAAGCTAATATAATGCTATATTGTGTTTTCGCTGTAAAACACTTAAAAAATCTGAAATATTGGCTGGATTCACAAGATGTTTGTCTTTCATTTGCTGTGCACGATGCATTTTTCAGAAATGTTTTATGATGAGTTTTAGGTATTCCACGTTGGGCTCTATAATTACTCTGGCTGCTTAGGTGCTATTTTTGACGGTAGCTGTGATGGTAGCTGCAATGTAAAACTGATTTATACCTCAAATATGCACATTTTTCGAACAAAACATAGATTTATTGTGTAACATGTTATAAGACTGTCATCTGATGAAGTTGTTTCTTGGTTGGTTCTTGGTTAGTTAGGTTGGCTTTGTGCATGCTACCTGTGCTGTGAAAAATGTCTGTCCTTCTTTGTATTTGGTGGTGAGCTAACATAAATATACGTGCTGTTTTCGCTGTAAAACATTTAAAAATCGGACATGTTGACTGGATTCACAAGATGTGTATCTTTCCTTTGCTGTATTGGACTTGTTAAAGTGTGAAAGTTAAATATTTCCAAAAAATATTTTTTGAATTTCGCGCTCTGCCTTTTCAGTGGAATGTGGGAGGAGTTCAGCTAGCGGAATGCTGGGGCTAGACAGGTTTTAAGTTTGCTGAAAATAAATGCAGCTGACAGTGAGAGGACGTTTCTTTTTTTGCTGAGTTTAGAGTCGAACCACCAGCATTCTTTCTCTCTCTCTCTCATTCTGGTTCAAGTTAAAGAAGACATTCAATGACAATCAAACCAGTTAGAATATAATAAGTATCTGTCAGTGTTTCCCCTATGATGTTTTTCAGCAGTGGCGTGTATTTATTCTTTGTGACAAAGAGGATGACAGTGCATATGCCATAATGTCCAGAAGGTTTCAATTAGTTATGGTGAATTTGAATTCAACTGGTCACGAATGTAAAAATGACATGGTCAACCGTATTAAACCATCTGTTATCAACTGATATGCATCATTCTGTGACACATTTGCAAAAAGATAGGGATCACAAAGCATCACAGACTGATGCTTATCAATGATACCATGTTGGAAAATTAGAATAGAAAGTGGTAGTCGATAGAGGCTGTAGCTGTAAGCAGCAAGTTTACTTATTCCTACATAAAATATGTTTAAGCTAAAAGCCAGTGATTATTTTCTGACAGAAGCAAGAGTGAAAGAGCAAAAGAGGTGGGCAAGATGTCAGAAGTTACTTGGTAATCATGGACATACAGTCCTATAATTAGTGACTTAGGTGTCCATATGTATCTCCTGGTTTATTAGCTGGTTAACAGCTGCTGTCAGTGCTCAGTACATCCTCAATGGACAGCCTTTGTTTATGTGCAAGTGAGTTACGTTTCATAGCATCACTCAGCAGTCCACAACGTTTCATAATGAGATATTTTATCACACCCACGCAACTCTTCACTTTTATCCAGTGGATGAAGAGGTACTCTTTGAAAAGACAATATCCCATCCAGGAAGTTGACTTCTATCATTATAGCTGGTCTATATGGCATGTAGTCTAATGTCTGTAGGTGTGTACACACCCACATACACACAAGCGAATTACATGCACACATACATATATATTATACACACAAGTATGCACGTACACACAGGCATACACACCCACACACAAAGAAACACATCCATGTACACACACACACACACACACACACACACACACACACACACACACACACACACACACACACACACACACACACACACACACTTGACACACAAGGCAAGGGGAATGGGATTATAACAGTGGGGAGTTGGGTCAGTTAAGGTTTCATTCCATCAGGCATGTTTTATTGCTTGGCGTCTCAGGTGGGCCAGCTCTGCTGTAACTCACTCAATGATTACTTCTTCCCACCATGAACACACACACTGACACACACAGAATGTACATGCACATAAGTACACACACACACAAACACACCACTGGAATCTGGTGACTTGAAAAATTGAGGAGGATGTGAGACCCACGGCATAGGTGCGGACCGCAAGTATTTCAAAGAGTTGTCAAAGACTAATTATTTTAACCTGAAGCATTTAACAAAAAGGTTTATAGTACAATATTATGGGGAATGGGAATGAGAGGGCTACTTAGACAATGTTGGCTAGAGATCAAAGCAGTGATTGAATGAGGGTATGAGGCATAAGTTGAGGTGTTCAGAGGCTTGACTTCAGTGCAGGACAGGGGTTGAGGTGTTCAGTGGCTTGATTTCAGTGCAGGACAGGGGTTGAGGTGTTCATAGGCTTCAGTGTAGGACAGGCGCAACGTGGATGGATGGTGTTGGAGAAGAGCTCAACTCTTCCACTAAGGGTAGGGCAGGACAGGAACAATAACACAATACACTACACAGTTAGACAAAATAGATAAGAATTAGCTAGTCTAAGCAAGGAGTAAAATCATTGATGTGTAACAATGTGATTGTGTTTGTGTATGTGATTGACTCTACATACAGTAATGAGAGAAATTTGACAGGGCTACTCACAGTGCTTAGAGGGGATACATTCAATGTGCCAGTGGATGAGCGGGCACAATGGTATTGGAGTGGAGTGGTCATCACCTCTTAATCAGGGAACAGGAGGGGACTTAGCAGTAAGTGCAAATAGCAGATACATTCCAATACAGCAGCGCCATTATAGACTTGGGCAACAAGTTTCTCCAGGAAGTTAAACTCAGACATCTCAGTTTTCATAAAGTCAAACACAGACTGCGCATCTCGCCCACTTGATACATCAAAGTAGCCCAAGAAACATTCCTGAATACAGCCCTGATCATTCACATACCTGAGGAAAACTGACAACTGCGAGCAGACTGGTGGCACCATAGGTCCCAGAGTGGGGGGGATGTTTTTTCTATGTGGGGCCAGAGTTTTTCCTGATCTGGTAACCTAACCAGGAAAACTCTGGACCCTATAGGGTCTGACAGTGATTAATCAGTTTTATAAACGTTGTTATATGGGCTATGAGGGGACCAGTTTTTCTAATCAGGTCACTTTTTTTTTCTTTTTTTTTTAAGTCTTGGAAAAACCTCCTGGCCCTGGGGGGATGAAAACCCTGTCAAACTGCAGCTACCTTATACTTGTCCATATGACTTGTTTTTAGACTAGACTAACAGGGGGGTTTCCTCTACCCAGTCACATAGACAACAACTGATAAACAGTAGAACTCACAGGGCAAAGCTTGATTTATGCAAGTTTGATTCATGCAGGCCTATGCAATTGTAGGCCTAATAAAACAATCACTTGAATCTATGTCATCACTATTATGTTGATTGATTAATTCCAGTTAATCATTTTGAATTGAAAAGTTATATGCAACCTATAAAGCCCAAGATTCAATATAAACCAAATTTGACCACATTCACATTTTCTTCTGACACACAAATGGACTATAAATACATAACGTTGCAAATTTGTTTTCACAGGCTGTATGCAGCTGCTATTACTAATAGCCTACAGTTGATCAGACTGAAAAATGGTCAGATCTCTAACGTTTAGGTGTAGCCTAGGCTGCTGGAAAAAAATTTGGCTGCTGCAACATTTATGGTTTTGCTTGGGTCTGTCCGGAGTGATTATGTCAAATCAAATCAAATTGTATTGGTCACATACACATGGTTAGCAGATGCTATTGCAACTGTAGCGAAATGCCTTTGCTTCTAGTTCCGACAGTGCAGTAATATCTAACAAGAATTCGAACAATTCCACAACAACTACATAATACACACAAATCTAAGTAAAGGGATGGAATAAGAACATATACATATACAGTTGAAGTTGGAAGTTTACATACACTTAGGTTGGAGTCATTAAAACTCGTTTTTCAACCACTCCACAAATTTCTTGTTAACAAACTATAGCTTTGGCAGGTCAGTTAGGACATCTACTTTGTGAATGACAAGTCATTTTTTCAACAATTGTTTACAGACAAATAATTTCACTTATAATTCATTGTATCACAATTCCAGTGGGTCACCAAGTTGACTGTGCCTTTAAACAGCTTGGAAAATTCCAGAAAATTATGCCCTGGCTTTAGAAGCTTTTTGAGTCAATTGGAGGTGTACCTGTGGATGAGATACACCTTAGCCAAATACATTTAAACTCAATTTTTCACAATTCCTGACATTTAATCCTAGTAAAAATTCCCTTTCTTGGGTCAGTTAGGATCACCACTTTATTTTAAGAATGTTAAATGTCAGAATAATAATAGAGAAAATTATTTATTCAGATTTTATTTCCTTCATCACATTCCCGGTGGGTCAAAGTTTATATACACTCAATTAGTATTAGGTAGCGTTGCCTTTACATTTTTTTACTTGGGTCAAACATTTCAGGTAGACTTCCACAAGCTTCCCACAATAAGTTGGGTGAATTTGGCACATTCCTCCTGAGAGAGCTGGTGTAACTGAGTCAGGTTTGTAGGCCTCCTTGCTCGCACATACTTTTTCAGTTCTGCCCACACATTTTCTATAGGATTGAGGTCAGGGCTTTGTGATGGCCACTCCAATACCTTGACTTTGCTGTCCTTAACCTGTTGAGGCTGGGGGCGCTGTTGTCACTATTTATGGTAATCGTGTAATTTTTTAAACGGCTTCCTACAAAATTCTTGATCGTACAATATGCATATTATTAATATTATTTGATAGAAAACAGTCTATAGTTTCTATAGGAGTTGAAATTTTGTCTCTAAGTGGAACAGAACCCATTCTACAGCAATTTCCCTGACATGGAGTCAGATTTCAGAAATTTTGGCCACTGTTCTGGAGTCAGTTTTAAAGCCAATGTTATTCCTATGAGTATACGGACACTGCTTACATCTTCCCCTGGATGCCTTTACGTGATGACGATTTGAATGGGGTCGATTGCGCGTTCACAGGCACTATAAATTAAAAAACCCTGTAGCTAGTAAGTCTTTTGCAGCTGCGTCATGCGCGTGGAGGACACCGACCCGCACCTGTTCCAAGCATTAGTGTTGGGAGTAATCTTTCTCCGGTCATGTTAAGACTCGTTATAGGAGTTAAAAACATCATAAGGTAGTTAATTTAAAGCGTTTTATAGCAATTTATATCCGTTTAGTGCGATTTTGGGACATTTATTTCTGAAAGGCTGTGAATCGCTGGGCACGCTTCCAGTTCATGCTGAACGCAGTTGACATTTCCACATGGCAAGAGGACAGCTTTCCACCAAAAGACGATTAGACCCAAGAAAGGATCCTTTGCCCAAGATTCTGATGGAAGAACAGCTCAAAGTAGGAAATTTTTATTATGATAAATCGTGTTTCTGTCGAAAAATGTTAGTGGCTTAGGACGCCATGTTTTTTGACGTAGCTTCGCTTGGCGCAAACTGTATTGAAAAGTAAGGATAATTTAAAAAATGTAATTCCGCGATTGTATTAAGAATTAAATTGTCTATCAATCGCTGTCCACCCTATATTTTTTAGTCACGTTTATGAGTATTTATGTATACGAGTAGATCACTGTCTAATATGGCGCACGGACATTTTCTCACCAGCTGGGCTACTTTCCCCATTGTCTAACCATGATTTTGGTGGCTAAATATGCAAATTTTCGAACAAACTGTATATGCATGTTGTAATGTGTGTCATCTGAAGAATTCTGAGAAGGTTAGTGAAAAAAATAATATATTTTGGCGATGTTTACGTTATCGCTCACTTTGGCTAGAATTAATGCTGGGGTAATGTTTGCACATGTGCTATGCTAATATAACGATTTATTGTGTTTTCGCTGTAAGACACTTAGAAAATCTGAAATATTGTCTGTATTCACAGGATCTGTGTCTTTCGATTAGTGTATGCTGTGTATTTTTACGAAATGTTTGATGATTAGTAAGTAGGTAAACACGTTGCTCTATGTAGTTATTCTAGTCCATTTGTGACGGTGGGTGCAATTGTAACCTATGCCATCTACCTGAAATATGCAAATTTTTCTAACAAAACCTATCCCATACCATAAATATGTTATCAGACTCTCATCTGATGAGTTTTTTTCTTGGTTAGGGGCTATAAATATCTTAGTTTAGCCGAATTAGTGATAGCTACTGTTGTTGGTGGACAAAGAAAAATGGTGGATTATGCTAATGTGTTTTTAGCTAATAGATTTACATCTTTACATATTGTGTCTTCCCTGTAAAACATTTTAAAAATCGGACATGTTGGCTGGATTCACAAGATCTGTGTCTTTCATTAGCTGTATTGGACTTTAATGTGTGAAAGTTAAATATTTAAAAAAAATATTTTTTTTGAATTTCGCGGCTCTGCCTTTTCAGTGGGGGTGGGGGTGTGTGCCGCTAGCGGGCACCCTCATCCTAGACAGGTTAAGCCATTTTACCCACAACTTTGGAAGTATGCTTGTTTGTAACGTGTAGGATTGTAACGTTCTCTGCTTCACGGAAACATGGCTAACTCAAGAGACGCTAAAAGAGTCGGTGCAGCCAGCTGGTTTCTTCACGCATCGCGCCGACAGAAACATACATCTTTCTGGTAAGAAGAGGGGCGGGGGGTATGCCTTATGATTAACGAGACGTGGTGTGATCATAACAACATATAGGAACTCAAGTCATTCTGTTCACCTCATCTAGAACTCCTCACAATCAAATGTCGACCGCATTATCTACCAAGGGAATTCTCTTCGATTATAATCACAGCAGTATATATTCCCCCCCCCAAGCAGACACAACGATGGCCCTGAACAAATGGCCCCGTGTGGCTCAGTTGGCAGAGCATGGCGCTTGCAACGCCAAGGTTGTGGGTTCGATTCCCACGGAGGGCCAGTACAAAAAAATATGAATGTATGTACTTGTAAGTCGCTCTGGATAAGAACGTCTGCTAAATGACTTAAATGTTAAATATAAATGTGAACGAACTTTATCTGACTCTTTGTAAACTGGAAACCACACACCCTGAGGCTGCATTCATCGTAGCTGGGGATTTTAACAAGGCCAATCTGAAAACAAAACTCCCTAAATTCTATCAGCATTTCGATTGTGCTACCAGGGCTGGTAAAACCTTGGATCATTGTTATACTAACTTCCGCGATGCATATAAGGCCCTCCCCCGCCCTCCTTTCGGAAAAGCTGACCACGACTCCATTTTGTTGCTTCCAGCCTACAAACAGAAACTGAAACAACAAGCTCCCTCGCTCAGGTCTGTTCAATGCTGGTCCGACCAATCTGATTCCACGCTTCAAGACTGCTTCGATCACGCGGTTTGGAATATGTTCCGCATTACTTCCAACAACAACATTGACGAATATGCTGATTCGGTGAGCGAGTTCATTAGAAAGTGCAACGATTAAAACATTCCCAAACCAGAAACCGTGGATTGACGGCAGCATTCGCGTGAAACTGAAAGCGCGAACCACTGCTTTTAACCAGAGCAAGGTGACCGGAAACATGACCGAATACAAACGGTGTACTTATTCTCTCCGCAAGGCAATCAAACTAGCTAAGTCCCAGTACAGAGACAAAATAGAGTCGCAATTCAACAGCTCAGACACGAGGTATGTGGCAGGGTCTACAGTCAATCACGGATTACAAAAAGAAAACCAGCCCCGTCGCGGACCAGGATGTCTTGCTCCGAGACGGGCTTAATAACTTTTTTGCTCGCTTTGAGGACAATACAGTGCCACTGACACGGCCCGCTACCAAAACCTGCGGGCTCTCCTTCACTGCAGCCGAGGTGAGTAAAACATTTAAACGCGTTAACCCTCGCAAGGCTGCAGGCCCAGACGGCATTCCCAGCTGCGTCCTCAGAGCATGCGCAGACCAGCTGGCTGGTGTGTTTACGGACATATTCAATCAATCCTTATCCCAGTCTGCTGTTCCCACGTGCTTCAAGAGGGCAACCATTGTTCCTGTTCCCAAGAAAGCTAAGGTAACTGAGCTAAACAACTACCGCCCCGTAGCACTCACTTCCGTCATCATGAAGTGCTTTGAGAGACTAGTCAAGGACCATATCACCTCCACCCTACCGGACACCCTAGACCCACTCCAATTTGCTTACCGACCCAATAGGTTCACAGACGACGCAATCGCAACCACACTGCACACTGCCCTAACCCATCTGGACAAGAGAAATACCTATGTGAGAATGCTGTTCATCGACTATAACTCAGCATTTAACACCATAGTACCCTCCAAACTCGTCATCAAGCTCGAAACCCTGGGTCTCGACCCCGCCCTGTGCAACTGGGTCCTGGACTTCCTGACGGGCCGCCCCCAGGTGGTGAGGGTAGGTAACAACATCTCCACCCCGCTGATCCTCAACACTGGGGCCCCACAAGGGTGCGTTCTGAGCCCTCTCCTGTACTCCCTGTACACCCACGACTGCGTGGCCATGCACTTCTCCAACTCAATCATCATGTTTGCGGATGACACTACAGTGGTAGGCTTGATTACCAACAACGACGAGACGGCCTACAGGGAGGAGGTGAGGGCCCTCGGAGTGTGGTGTCAGGGAAATAACCTCACACTCAACGTCAACAAAACAAAGGAGATGATTGTGGACTTCAGGAAACAGCAGAGCCAGCACCCCCCTATCCACATCGACGGGTCAGTAGTGGAGAAGGTGGAAAGTTTTAAGTTCCTCGGTGTACACATCACGGACAAACTGAATTGGTCCACCCACGCAGACAACGTTGTGAAGAAGGCGCAGCAGCGCCTCTTCAACCTCAGGAGGCTGAAGAAATTCGGCTTGTCACCAAAAGCCCTCACAAACTTCTACAGATGCACAATCGAGAGCATCCTGTCGGGCTGTATCACCGCCTGGTACGGCAACTGCTCCGCCCACAACCGTAAGGCTCTCCAGAGGGTAGTGAGGTCTGCACAACGCATCACCGGGGGCAAACTACCTGCCCTCCAGGACACCTACACCACCCGATGTCACAGGAAGGCCATAAAGATCATCAAGGACAACAACCACCCAAGCCACTGCCTGTCCACCCCGCTATCATCCAGAAGGCGAGGTCAGTACAGGTGCATCAAAGCAGGGACCGAGAGACTGAAAAACAGCTTCTATCTCAAGGCCATCAGACTTTTAAACAGCCACCACTAACATTTAGCGGCCGCTGCCAACATACTGACTCAACTCCAGCCACTTTAATAATGGGAGTTGATGGAAATTATGTAAAAATTTACCACTAGCCACTTTAAACAATGCCACTTAATATAATGTTTACATACCCTACATTACTCATCTCATATGTATATGTATATACTGTACTCTATATCATCTACTGCATCTTGCCATCTCTATGTAATACATGTATCACTGGCCACTTTAAACTATGCCACTTTATGTTTACATACCCTACATTACTCATCTCATATGTATATACTGTACTCTATACCATCTACTGCATCTTGCCTATGCCGTTCTTTACCATCACTCATTCATATATCTTTATGTACATATTCTTTATCCCTTTACACTTGTGTGTGTATAAGGTAGTAGTTGTGGAATTGTTAGGTTAGATTACTTGTTGGTTATTACTGCATTGTCGGAACTAGAAGCACAAGCATTTCGCTACACTCGCATTAGCATCTGCTAACCATGTGTATTTGACAAATAAAATTTGATTTGATTTGATGCTTGGGGTCATTGTCCATTTGGAAGACCCATTTGCGACCAAGCTTTAACTTCCTGGCTGATGTCTTGAGATGTTGCTTCAATTTATCAACATCATTTTCATACCTCATGATGACATCTATTTTGTGTAGTGCACCAGTCCCTCCTGCAGCAAAGCACCCCCACAACATGATGCTGCCACCCGGTGCTGATGATCATTATGGCCAAACTGTTCTATTTTTGTTTCATCAGACCAGAGGACATTTCTCCAAAAAGTACCATCTTTGTCCCCATGTGCAGTTGCAAACCTTAGTCTGGCTTTTTTATGGCGGTTTTGGAGCAGTGGCTTCTTCCTTGCTGAGCGGCCTTTCAGGTTATGTCGATATAGGACTCGTTTTAATCTGGATATAGATACTTTTGTACCTGTTTCCTCCAGCATCTTCTCAAGGTCCTTTGCTGTTTTTCCAGGATTGATTTGCACTTTTTGCACCAAAGTGCGTTCATCTCTAGGAGACAGAACGCGTCTCCTTCCTGAGCGGTATGACGGATTTGTGGTCCCATGGTGTTTCTACTAGTGTACTATTGTTTGTACAGATGAACGTGGTACCTTCAGGCATTTGGAAATTGCTCCCGAGGATGAACCAGACTTGTGGAGGTTTATAAAAACAATTCTGAGGTCTTGGCTGATTTCTTTTAATTTTCCCATGATGTCAAGCAAAGAGCCACTGAGTTTGAAGGAAGGCCTTGAAATAAATCCACAGGTACATCTCCACTTGACTCAAATTATGTCAATTAGCCTATCAGAAGCTTCTAAAGCCATGACATCATTTTCTGGAATTTTCCAAGCTGTTTAAAGGCACAGTCAACTTAGTGTACGTAAACGCACAAAGAAATTTGTGCAGTGGTTGAAAAATGAGTTTTAATGACTCCAACCTAAGTGTATGTAAACTTCTGACTTCAACAGTTTATCTCCTGTAGTTTGATAAAACTAATTTGAATTGAATAATATCCTAAAAATGCCCATCTATTACTCTTCACTCTCAATCTCTATCCAATATGTCACCAACTCACCAGGCTTATGAACACATAATGCTCAGTTGCACGCCACACTAGGTTTGTTTTCTGATCCTAATCCTGTGGTTGGATGGATAACATGTCAGTTCATATTTTAAAAGCTTTGATTGGTTAGAGGATGTCCTCCGGAAGTGGACATAATTACCATGTAGGTCTATGAAAGGCATCCTAGGTTTAAAATTGAAGTCAATGTAGCCTGAGGAGGAATGGGAATAACTGTTCTCCAGCTACACCATGGTGCTAGCCTAGAGTGTGTAGCTGAAACTACCGTAGACCTTCATTGCAAAACAGTGTGATATAATCAGGTATTTGGTGACGTGAATATATTTAGAATAGTTTTATCTAAAAAGGATTTAAAAAAATATTTTTTTTAATTCTGAAATTCACCGAGTAGGATGGTCCTCCCCCTCCTCTGAGGAGGAGCCTCCTCTGACACACACACACACACACACACGCACACGCACACGCACACACACACACACACACACACACACACACACACACACACACACACACACACACACACACACACACACACTCTCTAAAGCTGATCCCTTGCGCCTGGTTGGGTCAATTAACACGTGTAGGAGACACATTATTTGGCTGACCTGTGATCGAGGGAGGATTTCGCTGGCTTGTGATCAAGGGACATTACTATTTTATGTTAGAAATGTGTTTCTGGACAATTGGTTGTTGGCGTACGAGGAACATCTGGTCAAAGAGGACTTTTGTAACAACAACAACAACAACATCATAAACCAGTTATCCATGTTAAAACAGTGTTTTTCTCATTTGATGCTGTCTGTTTGTACACCTGCCACTCCTTTCACAAGCAACCTGGAACCATTTAGTGAGACACAAAGGGGCACACACACATACACACACAAACAGTTATTGTAGGAAGTAGATATTAACAAAGTGCAATTAATCATGGTCTGGTAATGGTCACTGTTGCAACTGATTAATGTGTGTGTGCGTGTGCGTGTGCGTGCGTGTGTGTGTCTGTGTGACTATGCGTGTATTTGGATGGATGAGTTAGAAGCCCTTAACAATTCTGCATAAGCAAGCAATGATATACTGTATGAGCTGAACCTAATACTGTTCTCACCAACTCAATGTTCTGATTACCAACAATTATTCACTGTTACTTGCCGTAATACAACGGTAATGGGGCCTCATAAATCCCCTTTCTTCCTCTCCCCTTTCCTCCTATGAGACAAGCATGGTTCCCCAGGGTTCTAGAGTTGTAGTCCCAGATCTGGGTTCTAGACACAGATTTACATATACACAAGAGGGGGTGCGGCTCTGTTGCATCCCGCAGTGTGTGATGTTTGGTGTGGTTCTTTTATGTTTTTAATTTGTTCACTTTGTTTGTAAACCATCTATCAACGATGGCTTTACAGTGGTGGGGTGTTGGACTGATCTTGTTGATCCTGTACATACCTACGGCTGTTGCGGTGACCGTATTACCGCCACACCGGCAGTCACGAGTCATGAAGGCAGCTTCTCCAAGCTCTGATGCTGCTGATGGTCATTAGTAGCCTACCAAACTTGCTAACTGCCTGGTACCCAGCACTCTATTGTCCCTCTAATCACTTTGACATCAATGCAAATGTCTTTGAAAATCAAATCAAACACTTCATGAGAGCCCATGAGCCCATGTTGCGCACCATTGCAATAGGCTATGCAACTGCGCGAGAAAACAGAGTGATGGCCTCTACTAAAAATAGGAGGATCAGCTTTCTATAGGCTAGGCCTACTATATTTATTATTTATCAACTTTCCTAATATTAAGCATATTGCTTATATTTACAACAGGACTATAGCCTACCTGGGTGGCATGAAAATAAACCATGGGGAAAGTGTCCACCATTCACTTTTTAAGTGCATAGATTACATGTTTTTTCCCATCTGACCCTGTTTCGATACAGGTGCATGATATTGGTCCATTTTAAATCAAAACAAATTTCACACATATTATTTTGCATATGTAAAGACAAGATTTACATCAAGAAAAGTCTGATTGTCACCAATCTTAGCCTATCACTTGTGAATTATATATTATCATGTGTGAATGAGGCCCAGCATAAAAAACAATGCCATTTTTTTGCGACCTTTTCGAATCACAGTCGCACACCTCATGTAGCCTATATGTAGGCCTATATGATTTAATGAGGTTTGTATCACAACTAAAGTGGCCAATTAACTTCTTAAAACTAAACACATTAATCTCATTTACAAGGGATGTAGAGCCTAACTGGCATACATAAGCAACGCGTCAGTTTCAAGTTTGGGGAAGATCATTTTCCCCATAAAAATGCACCTTTATAATAAAAGCATTTCATGCATAATTGTATTTGTGTTTTCCGCTAATGGAACATTTGCACTTATAGCCTACTACCATGTGCGCATTGCTGCACTTATAATGTGAATAAATAGCCTCATGGTTTATTAACATATTAAGCTAAAAATGCTGATCTGTTGCATCAACCAGATTGCGTAAAAAAGTTGTTTTGATGCTAGTGGTTTTATTGATTTGGGATCTATCGTATCCCACAACTGTCTATGTTTGGAGAAAAATAATTCTCACACAGAATAAAATAGGACGACTTTTGTACTATGGGGGATAATAGACTGACGTAGGCTAGTGCTTTTGCTGTTCGTTAGGCAAAATATTGTTGGCTGACAAAGTAAATGTGGACAGTTCTTCCAATATCTTCAATATGCACCTCGGAATTGGATAAGGACAGGTGCAGTTGTGTCCCCGATGTGTGTCTTCACTTGTAGCCTGTGAGAAAGGCCCGATCACGTGATGGAGCGCGCAGCACTGAGGGAGAAGCGCACAATGGCCACTGGCCACAAAAGGCATGGATTTTTTATGGTACATTATGGCCACACAAGTGGAATTCCAAGTACTTGATATCAAGTGCTTGTCAAATTGTGAATGATTGACTGATGTAGTGTGTACAGCTTGCGCAAAAAGCAGAGCAGAGCTCATGCCTTTCCAGCAACTTTTTTCAAATCATCATTAGAGTCGCATCATGCAGCCTTACAATGTATTAAAAATCTAAACATACAGCCCAACGTTTGTACAACACCTAAAGTTACATTAATAACTCTAAATTAAGCATAAAGGAATACCTATTTCTAACCGGTCAGTACAGATTAGCCCCATGCGTGCACTCCCTCAAGTTGTTTGGAAAAAATATTATATCACTCCCTGATCTGTTTCACCTGTCCTTTTCCTTGTCTCCACCCCCCTCCAGGTGTCACCCATCTTCCCCATTATCCCCTGGGTACTTATACCTGTGTTCTCTGTATGTCTGTTGCCAATTTGTTTTGTTCGTCAAGTCAACCTGCGTTTTGTTTTTGCAGATTCTGTTTTTCCCCAGTCTCTCTTTTCTCACCCTTCTGGTTTTGACCTTTGTCTGTCCTGACTCTGAGCCCGCCTGCCTGACCACTCTGCCTGCCCCTGATCCTGAGCCTGCCTGCTGTCTGGTGCCTTTGCCCCACTACTCTGGATTATCGATCCCTGCCTGCCTTGACCTGTCGTTTGCCTGCCCCTGTTGTTGTAATAAACATTGTTACTTCAACACAGTCTGCACTTGGTTCTTACCTGATACATCATACTTTATAGTATCGTTCAGCTTTGTTCAATTGTATTCTTCATACTATAAAATAATGCCACAGAATTCTAAGCAAATCTTGTCTGCTAAATGAACTACTGTAGCCAGATCAGGACCTAACATAAGAACAACTCAGAGTATGCTATTCTGTTCTTCTGAAAAAGATGACATTTTCTTCATATCATGCTTCTTTAGACCTGTCTAAAATAAATAATTGTTTTTAACTTCTTGCGACTATAGGGGGTGCTGTTTCAAATTAGCATAATTGTCTCTACAGATGAAACGGCTTCCTACTCAATTCTTGATCGTACAATATGCATATTATTGTTATTATTGGATAGAAAACACTATCTAGTTTCTATAGCCGTTTGAATTATGTCTCTGAGTGGAACAGAACTCTTTCTACAGCGAAATCCATGACAGGTTTTGCGAAGGTCTGAGAGCGAAGCTCTGATCTCAGTTCAGTTTAAAGGGGTGTGTATATCCTATGGAACGACACGAACTGCACCCGCCTTCCCTTGGATGTCAGTAACCAATGAGAAGTGGAATGGGCTTCCTATGTAGCTCTCAGAGGTTATAAAACACCAAGGAGTGAGGTACGCCTTCTTTTCGACGTTGAACTTTACGCAGAGAGAGACCTCGGGATGCCATTTTCGAACGCTCAGTAATGAACTTTAAATATATCAGTCTGTAATTTAATTTGATATAGGTGTTAGAAACATCATAACGAAGCTATTTGAAACCGAGTTATATCAGATTATGCGAGTATATTGCTATTTTTCGGAATTTCCTCAGTATTGCGTAATGAGGATTTGGACACGTTAGCTAATGTTAGCAATTGTTAGCTATAGTTAGCTGCTATATCAGAAGTTGAATGCAACGTTTTACAACCAAGCAACGATTCTTTTGGACAAAAGTACCACTTGGCCAAGATTCCGATGGAAGCTCGTCGAAAAGTAAGAGCTATTTATGATGTTATTCCATTTTTATGTGGAAAAATGTAAACTCAATAACGGTAAATAGTGACGCCGTTATTGCGGCACTAGTCTGTCTGTAACGCACACTGTATGTCTAGTAACGTTAATTTTAAAAATCTAACTTAGCGGTTGCATTAATAACTAATGCATCTTTCATTTCATGGCCAACCTGTATTTTTTTAGTCAAGTTTATGAATAGTTTTCGATAAAAATAGTTGTATTATCATGATGCTGCCGGGCAGATTGCTTGAGTAGTTGGACAGTATTTCCATTGTGTAAGCACGATTTGTGCCGCTAAATATGCACATTTTCGATCAAACTCTATATGGATTGTGTAATATGATGTTACAGGAGTGTCATCGGAAGAATTCTGAGAAGGTTAGTGAAAAAATTAATATATTTTGTCAATGTTGACGTTATCGCTCTCTTTGGCTAGAATCTATGCTCTGGTAATGTTTGAACATGTGGTATGCTAATATAACGATTTATTGTGTTTTCGCTGTAAGACACTTAGAAAATCTGAAATATTGTCTGTATTCACAGGATCTGTGTCTTTCGATTAGCGTATGCTGTGTATTTTTACGAAATGTTTGATGATTAGTAATTAGGTAATACACGTTGCTCTATTTATTTATTCTAGTCCATTTGTGACGGTGGGTGCAATTGTAAACTATGAAATCTACCTGAAATATGCACATTTTTCTAACAAAACCTATCCTATACCATAAATATGTTATCAGACTGTCATCTGATGAGTTTTTTTCTTGGTTAGTGGCTATCAATATCTTAGTTTAGCCGAATTGGTGATAGCACCTGATGGAGTAAGAAACTGATGGAGTTAGAAAAGTGGTGTCTTTTGCTAACGTGGTTAGCTAATAGATTTACATATTTTGTCTTCCCTGTAAAACATTTAAAAAATCTGAAAGGGTGGCTTTATTCACAGGATCTGTATCTTTCATTAGGTGTCTTGGACTTGTGATTTAATGATATTTAGATGCTACTATTTAATTGTGACGCTATGCTAGCGATGCTAATCAGAGTGGGGGGGGGGTGGGGGGTGCTCCCGGATCCGGGGTAGAGGCTCGTTAGAGGTTAATGTGAAGGTGTAGGTAATATTACATGGAGTTATTAGACTTTTTAAAATGTAGGTGTTCCAAAGGTCTGCATCAGTGGCTTGTGTAGAAGTGAGGAGATGCTACATGTGTTTATGTTAATTAACGGACAATTACCATGAGACTGACTGTTACTTGCTTGACAATCAAAAGCTGACGAAATTTCGTGACCGCCACAGCCATGTACATACCCACTACAAACAGACAAAATTATGAAAACGCTGCTGACAGCGGAATCCACGACAACAGAGAGTTCCTACTACAATGCAACTCAAACACGAGTGAGATGGATATCCCAATGGCCCGTCTAATCCTCATTTGTCTGCGAGTGGATTACAAACCCAAATGCAAACGTTGAAAACGTGGGGGAATCAGACAAAGACTTAAAAAATGAATGAACAAACTTCCCATACTCACCACCTTGCTGATCAATGCCTAGTCAATGAGGGGGAAAGCGGATGAGCTGTCAGCAAATCTGTACTTCCAACACGAATACCGGGATGCCTGTTTGCTGTCGTTTTTTGAGACTTGGCCGGATGACAGAGTCCCGGACAGAGTGGACAGCGATCTGACCGGTGGGACCAGTGGTGTAAATCGATCCTGGTAAGAGAGAGACTCTGTACCCCCGACATTGAGGTACTTTCTGTGTCACTGCGACCCTACTATATGCCCAGTGAGTTCCCTCAATTGTTTGTTACCGTTGTGTACAGTCAACCAAAAACAAACATAGCAAAAGCATCAGATTATTTATAATCTGTCACAGAAACTTGAATCCATCTCCCCTGACGCACCCAAATTTATTTTAGGGGATTTTAAAGACTGTAATTTGCACAAGGTTCTGCACACGTACCAACAGTATGTGAAATGTCTTACTAGGAAAAATAAGACTCTTGATTTCTGTTATGGGATAATACCAAATGCTTTCTCTGCAATCACCAGACCTCCCCTGTGGACATCAGACCACAATGTTGTCTACCCCCGGCCAACCTACTGTCAGCTCCTGGAGGGAGAAACCTACTGTCAGCTCCTGGAGGGAGAAACCTACTGTCAGCTCCTGGAGAGGGAGAAACCTACTGTCAGCTCCTGGAGAGGGAGAAACCTACTGTCAGCTCCTGGAGGGAGAAACCTACTGTCAGCTCCTGGAGAGGGAGAAACCTACTGTCAGGTCCTGGAGAGGGAGAAACCTACTGTCAGCTCCTGGAGGGAGAAACCTACTGTCAGCTCCTGGAGAGGGAGAAACCTACTGTCAGCTCCTGGAGAGGGAGAAACCTACTGTCAGCTCCTGGAGAGGGAGAAACCTACTGTCAGGTCCTGGAGAGGGAGAAACCTACTGTCAGCTCCTGGAGGGAGAAACCTACTGTCAGCTCCTGGAGGGAGAAACCTACTGTCAGCTCCTGGAGAGGGAGAAACCTACTGTCAGCTCCTGGAGGGAGAAACCTACTGTCAGCTCCTGGAGGGAGAAACCTACTGTCAGCTCCTGGAGAGGGAGAAACCTACTGTCAGCTCCTGGAGGGAGAAACCTACTGTCAGCTCCTGGAGAGGGAGAAACCTACTGTCAAAACTGTCCAGATCTGTAACAACAATAGTATCACTTGTTTCCAAGGGTGTTTTGACTGTACTATGTGGGAGGTATTTGAGGACAGCAGCTATGATCTTGATGAACTCAGAGATGTTGTTTCAGACTATGTAAACTACTGTGTTGAGTCAGTCCTGCCTACTAAAACCTGTAAAATCTTCCCTAACAATAAGCCTGGGGTATCAAAATATCTAAAATCACTACTTAATAGGAAGAAGGCAGTTTATGCTGAGGATAATAGACAGGCTTTAAGAGATGCACAACGTGAGATCAAAAGACAGATACTGGTGGACAAGGAGGCATACAAGCAAAGGGTGGAGAGGACCCTCTCCTTAGGAAATGCAACGGTGGCCTGGCAAGGGATTAAATACATGGCTAGTGCCTCCCACACAGGCAGGGAAAACCAGTGCTGACCTTGGGAGACGTGAGGGCCAGAACATGGCTAATGAACTGAATGTTTTCTTCTCAAGATTTGAATCTGACGACTTTGTGTTGAAGGTAAAACAAATGGAAGCATCATTATAAATGTTTGAGAGGGTTATTGTTTAACAGGCTGATGTTGTGAAGTTGTTCAGGGGATGGAATGCACACAAAAAATCCCAGGCCCAGACAAAATAAGCAGACATGTGTTAAAGCACTGTGCTGAACAAATGGCGGGAGTTTTTACGGACATTTTACAATCCTTGCTCGACCAGCAAGGCAATGTGCCAGTATTGTGGAAAAACCTAATACTTATACCCATTCCTAAAGCATCTAATCCCTCTGTGCTGAATGACTACCGCCCTGTCTCCTTGACATCCTTACTATTGGAATGCTTTGAGAAAATTGTGAAACGTCTTATTTTCAGTGTCACCCAGAAGCTCCTGGACCCGTTTCAATTTGCCTATCAGCCCAGCAGAGGAGTTGATGATGCTCTTCTTACTCTCCTCAACATGGTCTATAGACATCTAGAGGGTGCCAAATCCCATGTCAGAGTTCTGTTTGTTGACTTTTCTTCTGTCTTCAACACAATCCAGCCTTACATTCTGGCACAGAGACTCATAAGGGACTTCTCCTTAGGTGGGAGGCTGGTTTTGTGGCTGTTGGGCTTCCTGAGCCAGAGGTCACGGCAGTGGTCAAAGTAGGTCCCCACGTGTCGGACAAACGCACCACCTAATCAGGCTCTCCTCAGATATGTGTTTTGTCCCCACTCATGTACATGTTGTACACTAATAGTTGTAGTAGTTCCCATCCTGACAGACACCTCGTTAAGTTTGCTGATGACACTGCCTTGATCAGCCTGTTGCATGATGATGAGGAACATCATGGCCCAGTCCTAGATGACTTCGTAGAGTGGTGTGACGAATCACACTTGGTCCTCAATACCAATAAGACCAAAGAGATTTGCATAGACTTCAGGGAGCGTACAACACCAACCTCTGCAACATCTATCAGAGGTCAGAACATGGAGATTGTAGAGGAATACAAATACCTGGGTGTCCTCTTGGACAATAAGCTTCAGTGGAGTAAATGTACAGACCAGATCTACAAAAAGAGTCAACAGAGACTGTACTTTCTCAAAAAGCTGGGATCCTTTAATGGGGACTGTACTATACTGACTCTGTTTTAAAAAATCTTCCATTGAGAGTATTTTAACTATTTGAAATGTTTGTTGGTTTGGCAATTCCACTGTCAGCCAGAGAAATATGCTGATAAGGATTATCACCACAGTAAGCAAATAACTTGAGTCAAACAGACAGGCTTGGATGGGATCTTTAAGTTCAGGGCCCTCTGCAAGGCTCACACAATAATTTTAGACCCAAGCCACCCCATTCTACCTGGACTTTGAACTACTCCCCTCTGGGCGCAGGTATAGGGCACCCCTTGGCAGGAAAAACACAACTAGATAATAACTTGTGCCAGATGTCATATCCCCCTAAATAGCTTGGGCTAATGCCATTGAGGCCAGCAGGCTAGTCTCTTTTTATTGGTATGTAACTGTTATGAAAGTTGTATTGTCAATGTGTTTTGTATTTAAACGGCACTTTAAAACTGTACATGACACTGCAACAAAATGTCTGCAAGGGGACAATAAAGTCAGTAAAGATGACTGACAGGGGGTGCTGTTTGGAAACTGTTTTGAAGCCACTGCGCCGCCATCCTGGCACTCCACTACCATTGTAAAAAATATTTTGGAAGCTATAGAAATGCAATTATTAATGTCTACATTAGTTTTTTCCACATGCATTATATTACGGACACATTAATGCATATTTGTTTTATTATTCTATGTTAGCTAAACATAAATATTAAAAACATTTAAATATGTAAAAATATTTTCGTTAAAATACATGTTTTTTTTAAGTTCTAATGTTACTGCCCCCACTACAACCAAAACATACTAAAATACAATTAAGTTTGTCCTTAAAACATTTCATTGAAATACTGTGACATTCATTTCTATGGAGGCCTGCTCGTTCTGGGGAGTGCCAATATGGCCGACCGGTGGCTTAAAAGCCTCTCATTGGCCAATACAGAGTATCAGCAATCCAGGGTTTTTGTATACCATCGGCTCCAGGTTTTGGTTCTAAGCCTGGACATCATTCTAGGTCAGTACTGGGTTCTAGTAGATTCCCAGGTCTGGATTATAGGTCTGGTTTTGGTTCTAGGCCTGTACTGGGATCTAGGTCTGGACTAGGTTTTAGTATATCCCGTGTAGGTCTGGACTGGGTTCTAGCAGTCCCATACAGGTCTGGAGAAGGTTAGGCCAGAGATATTGTGAGTTTGGGCATTGCAATCTAGGTCAAAAATGCTTTTGGTGAACCTGACTCACCATAAATATTGTCTCCATCCAGATAGTGATGATAACAGTGCTTTGATTAATACATATATAGAAAATAATAAATCATGCTGTTTGTTTTCTTTCTCTCAGTTTCTGGTGAACACAGTTCATCCAGATAATTACACCCAACTGTTGCTGTTCAACAACATAATTAGTTGGTGTCGTAGTGTGTGTGTGTGTGTGTGTGTGTGTGTGTGTGTGTGTGTGTGTGTGTGTGTGTGTGTGTGTGTGTGTGTGTGTGTGTGTGTGTGTGTGTGTGTGTGTGTGTGTGTGTGTGTGTGTGTGTGTGTGTGTGTGTGTGTGTGTGTGTGTGTGTGTGTGTGTGTGTGTGTGAGGTAGATCCACACAGCAAAGAGACTGAGAAACCTACTTGCAGAACTGAAAGGAAAAATGGAGTGAGAGAGAAAGAGCCAGAGAGAGAGAATTGTTTTTAAATTGACCACATCATTTGTGAAAACCTTCAATATTTCAAACCCCAGTCAATCCACGCAATTGTCCTCCAACACACGCACGTGCATGCACACACACGCACACACACACATTCCAGGACTCCCCCTCCGACAGAACGGAAGGGTTACCATGACGCTGCTCTGTCGGTCGTCGAGGACGCCTAGTTGATATTCTGCTCACCGCTCTGTTTCCTCAGTCTCTCTCCCTCTCCATCTCTCTCTCTCTCTGTCTCTCACCCTTTCTCCATCTCTCTCTCTCTGTCTCTCTCTCTCTCCCACTCCCTGTCTTACCCTCTCTCATCATCCTTCCTCTCTCTCCCTCTCTCACCCATTCTACATCATTCTCTCTCCCTCTCTCTCCGTCTCTCACCCTCTCTCCCTCTTTCTCTCTCTCCCTGTCCTTGTCTCTCATCCTCTCTCTATCACTCTCCCTCTCTCTGGACCACTTTTGTTAACAGAATTACATAAGTGGGAGATGGGAAAGAGAGGGGGATGAGAGAAGAAATAAAGAGGGCCAAGAAGCCGCAAAAACAACAACTCATGTATATATTATACTGCTAATCCTTCCTAAATCACTTATTATGCCTCTTCGTAAAGCAGAGATAAAATGATTAGGGGGCCGTGTGAGAGGGACCCAGCTACCCCCCCTGACATAGATTGCCAAGTAACACTTAGCATTGCAAATGACCTGCAACAACGCTATAGGGCTGAGAAGAGACAGAGGAGAAGGGGGTGGGGGATGATGGTGAGGGAAAGGGAGGGAGGGATGGAGGCAGAGATTGAGGGATGGATGAGAGGGAGAGAGATGGAAGGAGGAAGGGGGAGGTGTATGCTGGTTGAAAAGGTCAGAGGAAAGTAAAAAGGATGAGGAAAAGAGGGATGGGATCTATGGGGGGATGTTTAAGTAATTTAAGGAGGCATATTCATTCTGTGAGAGGTCTTTGATGGACTGTGCATCTGTAGCTCCAAGGAGAGGGAGAGAGGTGCTAATGGGGTAAGTGTCCCGTTTGATTCGATTGCATTCCAAGTAAAACACATGTTCCATTCCGCTTCATTTGACTCCACAGTATATCCAGACCCCCTCACACACACACACACACACACACACACACACACACACACACACACACACACACACACACACACACACACACACACACACACACACACACACACACTAAAGCTGATCCCTTGCGTCTGGCTGGGTCAATTAACACGTGTAGGATCATGATATACTCAAGTGGAGTGTATCTTATTCACACAATCAATCACCCATCAGCCAGATAGCACAGCTATCAGGTTTCAGGTAAGACCCAAGTGCAGACTGTGTTGAAGTAACAATGTTTATTGCAACAACAGGGGCAAGCAAACGGCAGGTCAAGGCAGGCAGGGGTCCATAATCCAGAGTAGTGGGGCCAAGGTACAGGACGGTAGGCAGGGTCAGGTCAGACAGAGGTCTCTAATCCAAAGTAAGGGCAAAGGCACAGGACGGCAGGCAGGCTCAGTCAGGACAGGCAAGGGTCAAAACCAGGATGACGAGAAAAATAAAGACTGGAAACAGCAGGAGATGAGGCAAAACACTGGTTGATTTGAAGAAACAAGACGAGCTGGCACAGACAGACAGAAAGCACAAGTAAGTGGGGAAGATGGATGGTTGATACCTGGTCGAGCGGGGTGTCGGCGTTGGAATTCAGAGATGAGGCCTGGGTCCAGGTTGTCCCTAGCAGAGACCCAGCACCTCTCCTCCGGGCCATAACCCTCCCAGTCAACCAGGTACTGGAACCCCCTGCCCCGAGGTCGAACATTCAAGAGACGTCTCACCCTTTACGCCGGTTGGCCGTCTATGAGACGGGGAGAGGGGTGGGCCTGGAAACAGGAGACAAAGGGCTGTGAGACATACGTGTCTAGATCTAGACAAATAAAAAGTAGTAACTATACGGAGGGTACGGAGCAACAGAGCATGAAAAGCAGAGTTGCTATTGTTTTTGGAGCAGGGGTGAAAGGTCTCGGCTTCTGGGGGTGTAGCCATGCAGTGTGCCAGCGCTTCCTGCTTAACCTCCTTGGGTACCGGTCGGTGTTGAGGAAGCGAAGTGGCTCGGGCATTACTGAACCCCTCCCGGAGGTCCTGGTACTCCGCGGGAATGGCTGAGAGGTTTGGGCAATTTCCAAGCCCCCAGGAAGATGTCCCCGGGCAGGCAGAGCTGATTTCAGGCAATGGGCGTGGCAGAACTGGCTCCAGCCCACGATGGTACCAGTAGACAATCAAGGGATTGTGTCGCTGGAGCCAAGAGAATCCGAATACTACAGGAACCTGCGGAGACTCAATTAGCAGTAATTGGATCGTCTCGCTCTGGTTCCCCGACACTCGTAGGTTGATGGGGGTGGTATGGTGGGTGACCCGGCCTATAGAGCGCCTGCCCAGCACTCTAACATCCATGGGAATGGAGAGGGGTTGAGTGGGGATGCCCAGCTCGAATGCCAGGGTAACGTCCATAAGACTCATATCTTCCCCCTAGTCGATGAGTATCTGGAGAGACTTGGACTGGTCGACCCACTGCAGATTGGCATGGAGAGGGTGGCGAGTAGTGGGAGAAGCAACATTATCCTTGAGACCGACCAGAGTACTGATGCCTACCAATGAGCTAGATCTCTTGAAGGGACAGGTAGACACATAATGACCCACAGTACCCCAATACAAACAACTCTGGGAGTTAAGTCTGCATTCTCGTTCGGCTGGAGACAGCCTAGCCCTACCGAGCTTCATCAGCTCGGGAAGGGGCAAATGGGCCGTCTTCAGACGCTCTTGGAGGATCTTGGGTAAGCTCAGATTCTCTCAGGGACGAAGACGCCGGGGACTTCCAGAGTTGCGTCTGATGAACGTGGGATCCTTGAGTGAGCAATTGGGACCGCAATCAGACCTCTTCTCCCTCCTACATTCCCATTGCCGACCATCGATCAGGATGGTTAAATCGATGAGTGATTCGAGACACGTCGGTAGATCCCAGAGCTGAAACTCGTCCTTTACTTCTTCCTTTAATCCGTGCAGGATCGTGTCCAACAGTGCTTCCGGGTTCCAGGCACTCTCTGTTGCTAGCGTGTGGAAATCGACCGCATAGTGTGCCACACTGAGAGAGTCATGCCAAAGCTGGAGTAACTTCCGGGCAGCCTCCCTCCCGGACACCGGAGCCTCAAACTTTTCTCACTTCCACCACAAATACCTCCAGACTGAAGCAGACGGTGGATTGTTGCACCCACAACACCGTGGCCCAGGCGAGTGCCCTCCCAGACATCAGTGTAATAATGTACGCTATCTTCGAGCGGTCCGAGGGGAACGAAGAAGGCTGCAGCTCGAAAACGAGGAAGCACTGGGAGAGAAACGCCCGGCAAGTTCTGGAATCTCCATCGTAGCGCTCTGGGGGAGGTCAAAGGGGATTCTGGGAAACCGAGGTGATGTCGCTGCTACCAGGTCACTGGGGGGCTGGGAGGTTACCATCGTGGTAGGCTGCCAGGTAGGCAACCCACGGAATTGGTCCCGCAAAGCGTCAAATGATAGGTAGTGACGTTCAGCCACGTCCTAGGACCCTTCCACCAGACCAAGAAGCAACTCCTCATGTCTACCAATGAGGGCTCCTTGGGAGGAGATGGCTTTGCAGAGCTGGTCCAAGTCTGCTGGGTCAGTCATGGCCAGTTCGTACTATCATGTTTCAGTTAAGGCCCAAATGCAGACTCTGTTGAAATAACAATGTTTATTGCAACAACAGGGGCAGGCAAACGACAGGTCAAGGCAGGCAGGGGTTGATAATCCAGAGTAGCGTGGCCAAGGTACAGGACGGTAGGCAGGCCCAGGGTCAGGTCAGGCAGAGGTTGGTAATCCAGAGTAGGAGCAAAGGCACAGGACGGCAGGCAGACTCAGAGTCAGGACAGGCAAGGGTCAAAACCAGGATGACAAGAAAAGAGAGACTTGGGAAAAGCAGGAGCTGAGACAAAACGCAGGTTGACTTGAACAAACAAGACGAACTGGCAGAGACAGACAGAACGCACAGGTATAAATACCAAGGGGATAAGTGGGGAAGAAGGATGACACCTGGAGGGGGTGGAGACCAGCACAAGGACAGGTGAAACAGATCAGGGCATGACAACAGCATAACATAACCAGCTAACTAGACAAAGACTGGAAGAGACTGCATATAAACCATGGGATTAAGGGTATGGGGCTAATCAACTAAAACCCAACCATCCTATATCAGCACATCCCAACGACTAAAGGTCAGTTCATACTAATATGTATGAACCGAGAAGGTCTGTCAACCCCTTATGAAACAACACTGATTTACAGCAATCACAACATAATAATAATAGGATTATTGATTGGATTTATGTAGCGCTTCTCCACCTAGCTGCTCAAAGCGCTTTCCATAGTAAGTGGGAAACTCACCTCATCCACCAAACAATATATAGCAGCCACTTGGGTGATGCACAACAACCATTTGTGCCAGAACGCTCAACAGACATCAGCAGTCAGTACGCATTTTGGGAGACACATTTAGTACGTAAACCAACTACCAGGGAACATAGACTCATCCAGCTAAACGCTTACACTCCAGCTCAGGATAAAGAAGACCCAGAGCCTCTCTCTAGAGGGTCTCCATCAGGCAATATGCCTCCTGTACATACATACACATGTCCTTGCTACTGCATTGACACAAGCTCCTGTGGCACAAAAGCCTACTGTCTCCACAATGTCTCCTGTTGTGCAAAATGACCATGCCATGCCTTTCTGAACCTTGCAACAAAGAAACTCACACTAAAGAAAGATTCAACCACACACAGAGCATTCGGGAAGTATACAGACCCCTTCGCTTTTTTCAAAATTCATGTTACAGCCTAAGAAACTTATTTACATAAGTATTTAGACCCTTTCTATGAGACTCGAAATTGAGCTCAGGTTCATGCCACAACATTTCAATGCCACAACATTTCAACAGCATTGAAAATCTCCAAGAACAGAGTCTCCATCATTCTTAAATGGAAGAAGCTTGGAACCACCAAGACTCTTCCTAGAAGTGGCTGCCCGGCCAAACTGAGCAATCGGGGGAGAAGGGCCTTGGTCAGAATGGTGACAAAGAACCCGATGGTCACTCTGACAGAGCTGCAGAGATCCTCTGTGGAGATGGGAGAACTTTCCAGAAGAACAACCATCTAGGCAGCACTCCACCAATGAGGCCTTTATGGTAGAGTGGCCAGATGGAAGCTACTCTTCAGTAAAAGGCACATGACAGCCCGCTTGGAGTTTACCAAAAAACATGTTTCTCTGGTCTGATGAAACCAAGATTAAACTCTTTGGCCTGAATGCCAAACGTCACGTCTCGAAGAAACCAGGCACCGCTCCACCCCTTGGCCAATACCATCCCTATGGTGAAGCATGGTAGTGGCAGCATCATGTTGTGAAGATGTTTTTCAGCGGCAGGGACTGGGAGACTTGTCAGGATTAGGGGAAAGATTTATAATAGACGCTTGATGAAAACCTACTCCAAAGCAATCAGGACCTCAGACTGGGGCAAATGTTCACCTTCCAACAGGACAACAGTACTAAGCACACAGCCAACGCAGGAGTGGCTTCGTGAACAGTCTCTGAATGTCCTTGAGTGGCCCAATTTGAGCCCGGACTTGGACCCGATCAAATATCTCAGGAGAGACCTGTCAATAGTTGTTCTGCGATGCTCCCAATCCAACCTGACAGAGCTTGAGTGGGAGATAGAATGGGCGAAACTACCAAAATACAGGTGTTCGAAGCTTGTAGCGTCATACCCAAGAAGACTCAATGCTGTTTGTTGTTGCCAAAGTTGCTTCAACAAAGTACAGAGTAAAGAGTCTGAAAAACTATGTAAATGTTATTTTTATTTGTAATACACTTGAAAACATGACTAAAAACCTATTTTAGCTTTGTCATTATGGGGTATTGTGTGTAGTTTGATGAGAAAAAAATTATCAATTTTAGAATAAGGCTGTAACGTAAAATAATTTGGAAAAAGTGAAGGGGTCTGAATACTTTCCGAATGCACTGTACAACACCAGGTACATCGATAGGCCTTAGAGAACCTTGAAGACTTAGAAACGCAACTAAATATGTACAACGAAACATGAATCGACTTGTTGTTGTGAACCTTGAAACACACTAACTGATGTGAACTCAATTAAAATAATATTCAACTTGACATGAATCGACACTGTGGCAATGCAACGGTTGGGCACCTTAGAAACTGAAATTAACAAAAATAAATTGCAATATTCTGATCATTTTTAGAAACTATGTCCTTGTGGATGTTGAAGGCCATAGTGACTGAGGTGAACTCAACCAAACATCATCTTAACGCCACAAGATTATCAGTTCTACAGTTGCCATAGCACCCTATTGGCAGTCAAGGCTTACAGCTCCTGTATATTTTTAAATATTAAATAATTGTATGTTTTTTGTATGAATCATTTAACTTTTTTTTGTTTTCTGAATAGCAAAATGTATAGATTTAGTCTGGATCAAAAAACAATGTTTCCTGCCTGAGAATGAATGGCCAGAACATTCCTCCAAAGAGCATTCATCCAAATGTATGAGTGGACTGTATTCTGATGTGTCTGCTCAGCTCGTCCTGTTAACCCAGCCAGGTCACCCATGATACAAGTCAGTATTCGACATCCATCCATGTCTGAGGAAGTTGGGAGATGATGTGGAAACCAGCCACTATTGGCAACAGTGGGCACTGTTACCTTTAAGTAGGTTTTGGTTTTGCTAGGGCAGGGATGGGAAACTCCAGTCCTCGGGGGCCTGATTGGTGTCACACTTTTTCCCCATCCCTAGCTAACACAGCTGATTAATCAAATTAAATTCTAAAGTGAAGTTCATGATTAGTTGATTATTGGAGTCAGGTGTGTTAGTTGGTGCTGGGGAAAAACTGTGACACCAATCAGGTCCCAGAGGACTGGAATTACCCACCCCTGTGCTAGGGGGTCGTGGATGGGGATGGCGGATGGCTCCAAGCTAGGTTGAAAGTTTGAATATAGTGCTAAAAACGTTTTAGATTTTTGTACGCAGTTTGGCAGACACATTCAGTGTGTAAACCAACTTAGACTCACCCAGCTAAATGCTTACGGTCCAGCTCAGGATAAAGACACAGAGCCTCTCTCTGGCTTAACTTGGAGTACGCATCTACTTCTGATTCTAAAGGTTGCAAGTTCAAATCTTGCGATACAAAATGTGATTTTAGTTAAGCTTATCCCAAACCGTAACCATTCAGAGTTATTGAATAAACTTAACCCTAAGATATAAAAAGAAATGTAGAGTTAATGCGTTAACTGACATTTGCAACAACTTCTAAATTTGACATTTGAGAAACATGGATGAAAGTCTAATTCTGACGTGAGTTTTTGAGAGCTAGTTGGTTGACCACCTGCACCTCCCTCTGCTCAAGCCTTGTGAAATCGACTGTTGCTCCACCTGTTTAAGGCTTAAAGTCCTCAGAAATGTCTAGTCCAAACCTATAGTAAAGTCATTCATATTTTTGTTTGTTTTGCTTTTCAAACACTTTGCAATTCCGCTTTTAGCTGCCAAGTACAACATACATGTAAAACATTTAATGAACTACTACTAGGTGACACACTTTACTCTACTAGGAGCAGAAATAAGAAATAACGCTGGAATTAGACACATCATACCTCTAACCTTGGATAGTGACATATACACTTAGTAAAAAAAGTGCTATCTAAAACCTAAAAGGGTACTTTGGCTGTCCCCATAGGAGAACGCTTTGAATAACTACTGTTAGTTCCAGGTAGAACTCTTGTAGTTATCAAGGCGAGACCCAGATGCAGACACAGGAGACAGATGGAGTCTTACAATGTTTATTAATCCAAAGGGGTAGGCAAGAGAATGGTCATGGACAGGCAAAATGTCAAAACCAGATCAGAGTCCAATAGGTACTGAAGGGCAGGCAGGATAGTAGTCCAGAGTCAGGCAGGGGTCAGAACCAGGAAGACTATAAAAAAAGAGAATAGAACAGAAGTACAGGGATAAATACACTGGTTGACTTGGCTAAACATACAAGATGAACTGACACAGAGAGACAGGAAACACAGGGATAAATACACTGGTTGACTTGGCTAAACATACAAGATGAACTGACACAGAGAGACAGGAAACACAGGGATAAATACACTGGTTGACTTGGCTAATCAGACAAGATGAACTGACACAGAGAGACAGGAAACACAGGGATAAATACACTGGTTGACTTGGCTAAACATACAATATGAACTGACACAGAGAGACAGGAAACACAGGGATAAATACACTGGTTGACTTGGCTAAACAGACAATATGAACTGACACAGAGAGACAGGAAACACAGGGATAAATACACTGGTTGACTTGGCTAAACAGACAATATGAACTGACACAGAGAGACAGGAAACACAGGGATAAATACACTGGTTGACTTGGCTAAACATACAATATGAACTGACACAGAGAGACAGGAAACACAGGGATAAATACACTGGTTGACTTGGCTAAACATACAATATGAACTGACACAGAGAGACAGGAAACACAGGGATAAATACACTGGTTGACTTGGCTAAACAGACAATATGAACTGACACAGAGAGACAGGAAACATAGGGATAAATACACTGGTTGACTTGGCTAAACAGACAATATGAACTGACATAGAGAGACAGGAAACACAGGGATAAATACACTGGTTGACTTGGCTAAACAGACAATATGAACTGACACAGAGAGACAGGAAACACAGGGATAAATACACTGGTTGACTTGGCTAAACATACAAGATGAACTGACACAGAGAGACAGGAAACACAGGGATAAATACACTGGGGAAAATAAGTGACACCTGGAGGGGGTGGAGACAATCACAGGAACAGGTGAAACAGATCAGGGCGTGATAATAGTTCCATGTAGAATTATTTTCAGCTCCATGTAGAACCCTTTCCGGTGATGGTTCTAAATTAAATCTAAAAAGGTTCTACCTGGAACCAAAAAGGGTTGTCCTATGGGGATAACTAAATTACCCTTTTGGAACCCTTTTTTCTAAGTGCAGGTATGAACTATCTGAACTGGATCATGAGAATATTTAAACCAGTAGACCTTGCCAACAGCAATTATAACCATGTTGTGTAGCAGGAAGCTATAGCTTTAGAAGTCCTGAATGAGTCATCGAGCCTCATCACCACTGGTCATTCACAGTGGTGGAAAAAGTACTCAATTGTCATACTTTAGTAGAAGGAAAGATACCTTCATAGAAAATACTACTTGAGTTAAAATCTTAAAGTATTTGATTTTAAATATACTTAAGCATCAAAAGTAAATGCAATTGCTAAAATGTACTTAAGTATCAAAAGTAAAAGTATAAATAATAAAAAATTCCTTATTTTAAGCAAAAACATACGGCACCATTTTAGTCTTTATTTTTTATTTATGGATAGCCAGGGGCACACTCCATCACTCAGACATCTTGTACAAACAAAGCATTGTGTTTAGTGAGTCTGCCAGATCAGATGCATTAGGGATGACCAGGGATGTTCTCTTGATAAGTGTATGAATTGGACCCTTTACCTGTCAAAATCTAACCAGTACTTTTGGGTGTCAGGGAAAATGTATGGAGTAAAAAGTATACTATTTTCTTTAGGAATGTAGTAAAGTAAAAGTTGTCAAAACTATAAATAGTAAAGTGCAGATACCCCCAAAAACTACTTAAGTAGTATTTTAAAGTATTTTTACTTCAGTACTTTACACAACTGGTCATTCATATATTAATGTTTTGTTTGGATCGTTCAGGGTCACTAATTCAATACTGACTTTTATACTGCGGCTACTCTGCTGCTTATTATCAAGCCTGTCTGTTTATCTCTTAACCTGCCTTTGTTTGCACAGCAGAGCAGAGAGCAATTTAAACTCTGATCACTACAGCTATGTACCATATACAGCAATGAATCTCAGACATGGCCTTTGAGAGGCTTCAAAGTGTGGATGTGTGTGTGTGCGTGTGTGTGGTGTGTGTGTGTGTGTGTGTGTGTGTGTGTGTGTGTGTGTGTGTGTGTGTGTGTGTGTGTGTGTGTGTGTGTGTGTGTGTGTGTGTGTGTGTGTGTGTGTGTTTACAGATGCAGACCGTTACACATACACACTCACACACAGGCACAATAAGCATGACAAAAAGCCAAACAGGCAGCTAGCGTCCCTGAAAAGCTACAAGGCTTCCAAACCATTCTCCAAAATACACTACATGTTCATATTGAATGTCTTACTACAGTACTCTGGTATACTAACAATGTAGAGCTAGTGGTATTTTGTGCTCAGTTCAAACACTGCTTGCTATATGACTTCCGGCGCCGACCGAGATGGCCACCTCGCTTCGCGTTCCTTGGAAAATATGCAGTATTTTGTTTTTTTATGTGTTATTTCTTACATTGGTACCCCAGGTGATCTTAGGTTTCATTACATACAGTCGGGAGGAACTACTGAATATACGATTAACGTCAACTAACCATCGTTCCTACCAGGAATATGACTTTCCCGAAATGGATCCAGTGTTTTGCCTTCCACCCAATACAATGGATCTGATCCCAGCCGGGGACCCTACGCGACGCCGTAAAAGGGGCAAACGTAGCGGTCTCCTGGTCAGGCTTCGGAGACGGGCACATCGCGCTCCACTCCCTAGCATACTACTCGCCAATGTCCAGTCTCTTGACAATAAGGTTGATGAAATCCGAGCACGGGTAACATTCCAGAGAGACATCAGGGATTGCAACGTGCTCTGCTTCACGGAAACATGGCTAACTCAAGAGACGCTAACGGAGTCGGTGCAGCCAGCTGGTTTCTTCACGCATCGCGCCGACAGAAACAAACATCTTTCTGGTAAGAAGAGGGGCGGGGGGGTATGCCTTATGATTAACGAGACGTGGTGTGATCATCATAACAACACACAGGAACTCAAGTCATTCTGTTCACCTGATCTAGAACTCCTCACAATCAAATGTCGACCGCATTATCTACCAAGGGAATTCTCTTCGATCATAATCACAGCCGTATATATTCCCCCCCAAGCAGACACATCGATGGCCCTGAACAAACTCTATTTGACTCCTTGTAAACTGGAAACCACACACCCTGAGGCTGCATTCATCGTAGCTGGGGATTTTAACAAGGCTAATCTAAAAACAAAACTCCCTAAATTCTATCAGCATATCGATTGTGCTACCAGGGCTGGTAAAACCCTGGATCATTGTTATACTAACTTCCGCGACGCATATCAGGCCCTCCCCCGCCCTCCTTTCGGAAAAGCTGACCACGACTCCATTTTGTTGATTCCAGCCTACAAACAGAAACTAAAACAACAAGCTCCCGCGCTCAGGTCTGTTCAACGCTGGTCCGACCAATCTGATTCCACGCTTCAAGACTGCTTCGATCACGCGGATTGGAATATGTTCCGCATTGCGTCCAACAACAACATTGAAGAATATGCTGATTCGGTGAGCGAGTTCATTAGGAAGTGCATTGACGATGTCGTACCCACAGCAACGATTAAAACATTCCCAAACCAGAAACCGTGGATTGACGGCAGCATTCGCGTGAAACTGAAAGCCCGAACCACTGCTTTTAACCAGGGCAAGGTGACCGGAAACATGACCGAATACAAACAGTGTAGCTATTCTCTCCGCAAGGCTATCAAACAGGCTAAGTCCCAGTACAGAGACAAAATAGAGTCGCAATTCAACAGCTCAGACACAAGAGGTATGTGGCAGGGTCTACAGTCTATCACGGATTACAAAAAGAAAACCAGCCCCGTCGCGGACCAGGATGTCTTGCTCCCAGACAGGCTAAATAACTTTTTTGCCCGCTTTGAGGACAATACAGTGCCACTGACACGGCCCGCTACCAAAACCTGCGGGCTCTCCTTCACTGCAGCCGAGGTGAGTAAAACATTTAAACGTGTTAACCCTCGCAAGGCTGCAGGCCCAGACGGCATTCCCAGCCGCGTCCTCAGAGCATGCGAGCATGCTCAACCTCAGGAGGCTGAAGAAATTCGGCTTGTCACCAAAAGCACTCACAAACTTCTACAGATGCACAATCGAGAGCATCCTGTCGGGCTGTATCACCGCCTGGTACGGCAACTGCTCCGCCCACAACCGTAAGGCTCTCCAGAGGGTAGTGAGGTCTGCAGAACGCATCACCGGGGGCAAACTACCTGCCCTCCAGGACACCTACACCACCCGATGTCACAGGAAGGCCATAAAGATCATCAAGGACAACAACCACCCAAGCCACTGCCTGTTCACCCCGCTATCATCCAGAAGGCGAGGTCAGTACAGGTGCATCAAAGCAGGGACCGAGAGACTGAAAAACAGCTTCTATCTCAAGGCCATCAGACTGTTAAACAGCCACCACTAACATTTAGCGGCCGCTGCCAACATACTGACTCAACTCCAGCCACTTTAAAAATGGGAATTGATGGAAATTATGTAAAAATGTACCACTAGCCACTTTAAACAATGCCACTTAATATAATGTTTACATACCCTACATTACCCATCTCATATGTATATGTATATACTGTACTCTATATCATCTACTGCATCTTGCCATCTTTATGTAATACATATACCACTAGCCACTTTAAACTATGCCACTTTATGTTTACATACCCTACAGTACTCATCTCATATGTATATACCGTACTCTATACCATCTACTGCATCTTGCCTATGCCGTTCTGTACCATCACTCATTCATATATCTTTATGTACATATTCTTTATCCCTTTACACTTGCGTGTATAAGGTAGTAGTTGTGGAATTGTTAGGTTAGATTACTTGTTGTTATTACTGCATTGTCGGAACTAGAAGCACAAGCATTTCGCTACACTCGCATTAACATCTGCTAACCATGTGTATGTGACTAATAAAATTTGATTTTTTGATTTTTGATTTGCTTTATCAATGTATTCTCTGCTGGTACTTCTGTATCCACCCAAAACATAATTCATCAATAGCTGATGACCCCTACATGTAGCATATGGATTGTTTTATAAGTGTGTTTATCATCAGACAATGCATTTGGAAGAAAAAAACCTGGAAGAATGTGGTATGATGGATAGGGTTTTGACAATACTATAGCAATCAGCAAACAAGAGTAGGACGGAAACTTCCATGAGGCATGTAAGAGGAATGAACACTGTTCTGTTAAGGATTTTCAGTGTATTTATGTTACCTGCGTCATGTTGTGTTTCCTGACTTTTCTTGGTATTCGCAGTGTCCTATTAATTCATGTTAACTTTTTTTGCCGTTATGCTTTTCCCCCTTGTGTTATGCAGTTGGTTTCAACTTGAGTACCCTATTTTTAATCATTCCATTTCTGTAACCTGCGTCATCTGTTTCCTTCACCGCATGTCCGCTAATTGCATCAACGTTATCGTTACCTCTGAGCTATCATTCCACCTGCATTTCATGTTGATGTTTTTCCATCCATTCATACAACAGAGTTTGTCTGCACAAACATGTTTACACAACCATTGTGTGTTTACAAAACGACATGCTCTGCCATCAACTTGAAATGTTACAAGAGCTATTTAAAGAATAGCACACAGCTAAAGGTACATACATTTAAACACATACACACACACAGACACAAGTGCACACACACACACAAACACACGCACACACACACACACACACACACATGGACACACAGGGCCGTGCCGTGGCCTTTACCTTTTAGTGTTGGCTGTGCTTATTGGAGCGTGATGTCTATGCTGTGGCCTAGCTCTCAACAATGGCCTCAGCACAGACCCCATTTAGTTAAGAGCACACTGAAGCCCTGACTCAATGCAAGAGAGTGAGAGAGAGAGAGAGTAAAAGAGAGAGAAAAGGAGAGAAAGGAGAGAAGGGTAGATGGAATGACCAGTAACAGTTTAACTTTAGTCCGTCCCCTCGCCCCGACCCGGACGCGAACCAAGGACCCTCTGCACACATCAACAACACTCATCCACGAAGCATCGTTACCCATCGCTCCACAAAATCCGCGGCTAGGTGGAATGGTGGGTGGTAAGAGGTAGAGGGTAGAAGGGAAGGGGAAATGGGGTTAAAGGAATCTGTTCGAGGAAAGAAGAGAGTGAATAGAGAGAGAGATACAGTGCCTTGCAAAATAATTAATCCCCATTGGCATTTTTTCTATTTTGTTGCATTACAACTTGTAATTTAAACATATTTTTATTTTGATTTCATGTAATGAACAGACAAAAAATAGTCCAAATTGGTGAAGTGAAATGAAAAAATATATATTCTAAAAAAATAAAAATAAAAAACGGAAAAGTGTTCAATGCATACAGTTGAAGTCGGTAGTTTACATACACCTTAGACAAATAGATTTAAATAAGTTTTTCACAATTCCTGACCTACCTTAGGTCAGTTAGGATCACCACTTTATTTTAAGAATGTGAAATGTCAGAATAATAGTAGAGAGAATAACTTATTTCAGCTTTTAATACTTTCATCACATTCACAGTGGGTCAGTTTACATGCACTCAATTAGTATTTGGTAGCATTGCCTTTAAATTGTTTAACTTGGGTTAAGTGTTTCGGATAGCCTTCCACAAGCTTCCCACAATTAGTTGGGTGAATTTTGGCCCATTCGTCCTGACAGAGCTGTTGAAACTGAGTCAGGTTTGTAGGCCTCCTTGCTCACACACATTTTCAGTTCTGCCCACAAATTTCCTATGGGATTGAGGTCAGGGCTTTGTGATGGCCACTCCAATACCTTGACTTTGCTGTCCTTAAGCCATTTTGCCACAACTTTGGAAGTATGCTTGGGGTCATTGCCCATTTGGAAGACCCATTTGTGACCAAGCTTTAACTTCCTAAATGATGTCTTGAGATATTGTTTCAATATATCCACATAATTTTACATCCTCATGATGCCATCTATTTTGTGTAGTGCACCAGTCCCTCCTGCAGTAAAGCACCCCCAAAACATGATGCTGCCACCCCCGTGCTTCAAGGTTGGGATGGTGTTCTTCGGCTTGCAAGTCTCCCCCTTTGTCCTCCGAACATAGCGATGGTCATTATGGCCAAACAGTTCTATTTTTGTTTCATCAGACCAGAGGACATTTCTCCAAAAAGTACGATGTTTGTCCCCATGTGCAGTTGCAAACCGAATTCTGGCTTTTCTACGGCGGTTTTTGAGCAGTGGCTTCTTCCTTGCTGAGCGGCCTTTCAGGTAATGTCAATATAGGACTCGTTTTACTGTGGATATAGATACAATTGTACCTGATACCTCCAGCATCTTCGCAAGGTCCTTTGCTGTTGTTCTGGGATTGATTTGCACTTTTCGCAACAAAGTTCGTTCATCTCTAGGAGATAGAACGCGTCTCCTTCCTGAGCAGTATGACGGCTGCGTGGTCCCATGGTGTTTATACTTGCGTACTATTGTTTGTACAGATGAACATGTTACCTTCAGGCATTTGGAAATTGCTCCCAAGGACGAACCAGACTTGTGGAGGTCTACAATTGTTTTCCTGATGTCTTGGCTGATTTCTTTAGATTTTCCCATGATGTCAAGCAAAGACGCACTGAGTTTGAAGGTAGGCCTTGAAATACATCCACAGGTACATCTCCAATGGACTCAAATTATGTCAATTAGCCTATCAGAAGCTTCCAAAGCCATGACATAATTTTCTGGAATTTTTCAAGCTGTTTAAAGGCACAGTCCACTTAATGTATGTAAAATTCTGACCCACTGGAATTGTTATACAGTGATTTATAAGTGAAATAATCTTTTTTTATACAATTGTTGGAAAAATTACTTGTGTCATGCGCAAAGTAGATGTCCTAACCAACTTGTCAAAACTATAGTTTGTTAACAAGAAATGTGTGGAGTGGTTGAAAAACAAGTTTTAATGATTCCAACCTAAGTGTATGTAAACTCCCGACTTCAACTGTATTTATTCACCAACTTTGCTGTGAAGCCCCTAAATAAGATCTGGTACAACCAATTACCTTCAGAAGTCAAGTAATTAGTTAAATAAAGTGCACCTGTGTAAAATCTAAGTGTCACATCACTTCAATATATCTATACCTGTTCTGAAAGGCCCCAGCGTCTGCAACACCACTAAGCAAGGGGCCACCACCAAGCAAGCCGCACCATGAAGACCAAGGAGCTCTCCAAACAGGTCAGGGACAAAGTTGTGGAGTTGAACAGATCAGGGTTGGGTTATAAAAAATTATCCAAAACTTTGAACATCCCACAGAACACCGTTAAATTCATTCTAAAAAAATGGAAAGAATATGGCACCACAACAAACCTGCCAAGAGAGTGCCGCCCACCAAATCTCATGGACCAGGCAAGGAGGGCGAGAGGCAACAAAAATTCCAAAGATAACCCTGAAGGAGCTGTAAAGCTCCACAGTGGAGATTGGAGAATCTGTCCATAGGACCACCTTAAGCCGTACACTCCACAGAGCTGGGCTTTACGGAAGAGTGTCCAGAAAAAAACACTGCTTAAAGAAAAAAAATGGTGTTCGCCAAAAGGTATGTGGGAGACTTCCCAAACATATGGAAGTAGGTACTCTGGCCAGATGAGACTAAAATTGAGCTTTTTGGCCATAAAGGAAAACGCGATGTCTGGCACAAACCCAGCCTCTCTCATCACCCCAAGATCCCCACAGTGAAACATGGCGGTGACAGCATCATGCTGTGGGGATGTTTTTCATCGGCAGGGACTGGGAAACAGGTCACAATTGAACGAATGATGGATAGCGCTAAATACAGGGAAATTCCTGAGGGAAACCTTTTTCAGTCTTCCAGAGATTTGAGCCTGGGATGCATGTTCACCTTCCAGCAGGACAATGACCCTAAGCATACTGATAAAGCAACACTCAAGTGGTTTAAGGGGAACATTTAAATATATTGTTGAGAATCTGTGGTATGACTTAAAGATTGCTGTACACCAGCTGAACCCATCCAACTTGAAGGAGGTGGAGCAGTTTTGCCTTGAAGGATGGGCAAAAATCCTAGTGTCTAGATGTTCCAAGCTTATAGAGACATACCTCAAGAGTCTTGCAGCTGTAATTGCTGCAAAAGGTGTCTCTACAAAGTATTGACTTTGGGGGGGGGTGAATAGTTATGCACGCTAAAATGTTCTGGTTTTTGTCTTATTTCTTGTTTGTTTCACAATAAAACATATTTTGCATCTTCAAAATGGTACGCATGTCGTGTAGATAAAATGATACAAACCCCCAAAAATTCCATTTTAATTCCAGGTTGAAAGGCAACAAAATAGGAAAAATGCCAAGGGGGTGAATACTTTTGCAAGCCACTGTATACCCTCCACAATCTAATTGACAAATAAGTAAACCTAGACAAAGACTAAATCTACTCATGTTTGGTAGACTTCAAGAAAGCATTTGATTCAATGTGGTATGAAGGTCTTTTTTATAAACTAATACATAGTGGTATTGGAGAGAAAACAAATGACATGTTTAAATCAATGTACAATAAAACAAATGTGCGGTTAAAATTGGCAATAATCAAACATACTTCTTCTCTCAGGGACGGGGTGTGAAACAGGGCTGCTCAATAAGTCAAACACTATTGTCATGGATCCCTCCAAAACTTTCAGTACGCACACCTGTCCCCTATTCCCACTGATTAGTACTTGTAGAAGCGTGCCCTTTGGTTTCCATTGAGCTGTCAATTTTTATTATATTGTTTGTTGGTGCGTGTGCTGTGTGTTTTGGGCTTTCGTACCCTTTCACCCTTTGGATTGCGCATATGATTACGGGTCTCGTCCCGTGCGTTTCTCATTGTGTGCATGTGTAATTTATTCGAGGTACTCCTCGCTCTTTTGTTTGGGTTTCAGCCCTGTGTTTTTGTTACGTGTTTGTTTGGTCTTCGTCCCCGTCCTTCGTCCCGTGCCACGCCCGTAATTTGGGTTTAATAAAAAAATAAATGGCGAATTCCTGCGCCTGTCTCCAATCCTTTATGCCAACGTGACAACTTTTTAACATCTACATTAACCTGTTTGGGCTGCAGGGGCAGTATTGAGTAGCCGGATAAAAGGTGCCCATTTCAAACGGCCTCGTACTCAATTCTTGCTCGTACAATATGCATAGTATTATTACTATTGGATAGAAAACACTCTCTAGTTTCTAAAACCATTTGCATTATATCTGTGAGTAAAACAGAACTCCTTTTGCAGCAAACTTCCTGACAGGAAGTGGAAAATCTGAAATCGATGCTCTCTTCTAGGGGCTGCCTATTAAAGTCCTTGATATTTATTCGTTTAGATGCACTTCATACGTCTTCCACTAGATGTCGACAAGGAGTGAGAGAAGAAATGGAGTGAATAACTTGATCTGGGCTCGTATAATAGCTCTTTGTATGACATGTCACCAGTTTCCTGTTTTCTGGAGAGCGCGTCAAGGGACCTGGATTTGCCTTCTGATAAGCTGTCGTTATGGACGACTAATATCTCCGGCTTTGATTTTATTTGATACATGTGACAATATCATCGTAAAGTATGTTTTTTCAATATAGTTTAATCAGATTATTGAAATTTTTTCGGGAGTTTTGCCGTGTTCCGTTCTCTTCCGTTTGTTGACATGGAGAGATTCGCGCCACTTAGCAAGTGTGCTTGGTAAATCGAGAGGGAAAAAGGCCGTTCTAAATCCAAACAACGATTGTTCCCGACAAAGGACTCCTTGTACAACATTCTGATGAAAGATCAGCAAAAGTAGGACCCATTTTATGATGCCATTTCATATATCTGTCAAACATGTTGTGCTAGTCATTTGAGCCCAGCTTTTGGGTACTCTCTCGCTATAACTAAGCTGGATGTCGTAATGAAGTTATTTTTAGAATTCTAACACGGCGATTGCATTAAGAACTAGTGTATCTATCATTTCCTATACAACATGTATTTTTTAGTTATGTTAATGAATAGCTATTTGGTCAGAATATGTGTGTCAGAAAAAGTGTCAGAAAAATATCCGGACGTTGTGGGAAAAAGATGCTACGTCAGCACAATGTATAACCACTGATTTCAGCTCTAAATATGCACATTTTCGAACAAAACATAAGTGTATGTATAACCTGATGTTATAGGACTGTCATCTGATGAAGCTTATCAAGGTTAGTCAAAAATTATATATCTTTTGCTGGTTTGTTACGATCGATAACTTTTGCTGCTGGTAAATGGCATGTGTTTCTGGCTATTGTGGTAAGCTAATATAACGCTATATTGTGTTTTCGCTGTAAAACACTTAAGAAATCGGAAATATTGGCTGGAATCACAAGATGCCTGTCTTTCATTTGCTGTACACAATGCATTTTTCAGAAATGTTTTATGATGAGTATTTAGGTATTTGACGTTGGTGTCTGTAATTATTCTGTCTGCTTTCGGTGCAATTTCTGATTGTAGCTGCAATGTAAACTATAATTTATACCTGAAATATGCACATTTTCCAAACAAAACATGGATTTATTGAATAACATGTTATAAGACTGTCATCTGAGGAAGTTGTTTGTTGGTTAGTTTGGTTGGTTGGTTCTTGGTTAGTTAGGTTGGCTTTGTGCATGCTACCTGTGCTGTGAAAAATGTATGTCCTTTTTTGTATTTGGTGGTGAGCTAACATAAATATACGTGCTGTTTTCGCTGTAAAACATTTTAGAAATCGGACATGTTGGCTGGATTCACAAGATGTGTACCTTTCATTTGCTGTATTGGACTTGTTAATGTGTGAAAGTTAAATATTTCAAAAAAATATATTTTGAATTTCGCGCCCTGCACTTGAAGTGGCTGTTGTCATATTGTGGCCGGCCTCGGGCTTGCAGCCAGAAGAAGTTAATGAATTGGCAAAAACATTTGAAGAATATGCAGCCCCTGATCTCACCCTACACAACACCAAAATCAAGTGTCTGCTGTACGCAAATGACCTGGTACTGCTGTCTCCCACTAAAGAGGGATTACAGCAGCATCTAGATAATCTGCAAAGGTTCTGTCAGACATGGGCTCTGACAGTTAACCTAAAAACCCAGAATATAATGATTTTCCGAAAGAGGTCCAGAAAGCAGGACTAAATATCAGCAACTTAGGTAGCTTTCACATGCCTGTGAACTAGCTGAGACAAAGCAAGGAGAGCATCCAATAGCATTAAAGAACCGATTTCTCTATATGTCAGCGAAGAATGGGGTCCACTCTCTAATAATGAATTTACCAAATAGGTAAAACATCCAATCAAAATGCTGCATGCAGAGTTTTGCAAGACATTGTTGCAACTGCAAAGAAAAACTCTAATGTAGTGCAGATTAGAAAAAAGAGGCCTCACAATTTACAAACATCTAAAAACAAGTGACCCCGAAACATTTCATCACTCATTTCATCACACACCCCTAGTCAAGAGATGAAATGATAGAAGAGCCCTCAGCCAGCTAGTTCTGAGGCTCAGTTCACTAGCCCAAACCAACCCCATAGAGCCTCAGGACAGCACTCAGAAAATCTGGCCCAAACAAATCATCACAAAGCAAAGAGAAAATAATATCTTATTGGAAAGACACCACAAAAAATCTAAGTCAACTTCATTTGTCTCTACACAGACAGTACATGGTGGCAGACTATCTGAACACCGTGACTGATAGAAAACTGAAGAAAACACAGACTAGGTACAGACTCAGTGAGCATAGTCAGGCTATAGACACCGGTCGTCACAGGCAAACTTGGCTAACCAGAGAGGACAGGCTGTGCTCACTCTGCTCCAGGGGAGAGGTAGAGACAGAGCTGCATTTCCTATTATACTGTGACAAATATTCAGACCTTAGTGAATATTTCTTTCCCAAAATTATCATTCAGTACAAAGGGTTTGAAACTATAAAAGATTAAGACAAAATCAAATATTTATTGTGTGAAAATCCAAAATGTGCAGTTTTGGGAGCCAAATATGTGTCCTCCTGTCAAAACCTGAGGTACAGTCAGTAAAAAGTGCAATGTAATGTCAATTACATTTTCCATTTAGTTTTGTTTTCACTTTCATACCATGTCATGTGTCTTCTCAGTCATGTTGAGACTGGTCTACTACTATTGTCTTCCATGTCATGTGTCTTCTCAGTCATGTTGAGACTGGTCTACTACTATTGTCTTCCATGCCATGTGTCTTCTCAGTCATGTTGAGACTGGTCTACTACTATTGTCTTCTATGTCATGTGTCTTCTCAGTCATGTTGAGACTGGTCTACTACTATTGTCTTCCATGTCATGTGTCTTCTCAGTCATGTTGAGACTGGTCTACTACTATTGTCTTCCATGCCATGTGTCTTCTCAGTCATGTTGAGACTGGTCTATTACTATTGTCTTCCATGTCATGTGTCTTCTCAGTCATGTTGAGACTGGTCTACTACTATTGTCTTCCATGTCATGTGTCTTCTCAGTCATGTTGAGACTGGTCTACTACTATTGTCTTCCATGCCATGTGTCTTCTCAGTCATGTTGAGACTGGTCTACTACTATTGTCTTCCATGTCATGTGTCTTCTCAGTCATGTTGAGACTGGTCTACTACTATTGTCTTCCATGTCATGTGTCTTCTCAGTCATGTTGAGACTGGTCTACTACTATTGTCTTCCATGCCATGTGTCTTCTCAGTCATGTTGAGACTGGTCTACTACTATTGTCTTCCATGTCATGTGTCTTCTCAGTCATGTTGAGACTGGTCTACTACTATTGTCTTCCATGTCATGTGTCTTTTCAGTCATGTTGAGACTGGTCTACTACTATTGTCTTCCATGCCATGTGTCTTCTCAGTCATGTTGAGACTGGTCTACTACTATTGTCTTCCATGTCATGTGTCTTCTCAGTCATGTTGAGACTGGTCTACTACTATTGCTTTAATGTATTATTATTATAAGATGGGAGCAGTGCGGTTTAGGAAATGGTTTTTCAGTTGGTGCATTAGCAATCACTTACGATATTTATACAGCCTCTGTGATGGGCATTTTACACGTGTTTGTCTTAAAACTAATTACTGTGTTCTATTCATGTGCTGTTCTAATAACCAATTTCTAGATTTAGACAACACATCCCTTAAATGATGGTTATGGTGGAAAGGTTGGTGGGAAATTGTTGGTAATCAAAGAGTGCTTCTATGAATGCTTTCAAAACAACTGATGACACATACGTTTGGCTGTTCACAAATTAAATGTGTGATGGATTGGAGGGAGAAAAAACTAAAGAAGAAACTCTATTGCTCATATTCAGTTGGTTCATGGACCTCAGGAGTTAAGGCGGAATAGCTGAACCCAGATCAGTACTTTGATGTTCATCTTCTAGCCCGGTGGTAAACCCCTCCCACTCTCTCTTAACCTGTGTCCATTTCTCTCTCTCACTCTCTCCCACTAGTCTACATACTGTATCTCTTCACCCTTTCCCTCTCATTCCTCTCGAACACTACTCCTCCATTCTCTCTCCCTCTCATTCCTCTCGAACACTACCCCTCAGTTCTCTATCCCTCTCATTCCTCTTCAACATTATCCCTCACTTCTCTCGCCCACTCGTTCCTCTTGATCACTACGCACCCCTCACCCCTCACTTTTCTCTCCATCTCTCCTCTGCACTCATTCAAATGAATGTTTCATCAATGAACTCCCCTTCCTCTTCTCTTCCTCCTTTTTATAATTGATGTCTTCTTTCAAAGTGGAGATCAATAAGACAGACTGGGTAGTGGAGCCTTACGTCAGCTCTACCATACCATAGCAAGTGTTTCAAACCAAGGCTTGGCCCCAGCCTCAGCGGAGCTCAGCCATACTTTACTTTGGCTCTCAAACCTACAGTACATAGCACCTGGCTCTGTCCTTGTCTGGCTCTGTCCCTACCTGGCTCTGTCCCTACCTGGTTCTGTCCCTACCTGGCTCTGTCCCTACCTGGCTCTGTCCCTACCTGGCTCTGTCCCTACCTGGTTCTGTCCCTACCTGGCTCTGTCCCTACCTGGCTCTGTCCCTACCTGGTTCTGTCCCTACCTGGTTCTGTCCCTACCTGGTTCTGTCCCTACCTGGTTCTGTCCCTACCTGGTTCTGTCCTTATCTGGCTCTGTCCCTACCTGGCTCTGTCCCTACCTGGCTCTGTCCCTACCTGGCTCTGTCCCTACCTGGCTCTGTCCCTACCTGGCTCTGTCCCTACCTGGCTCTGTCCCTACCTGGTTCTGTTCCTACCTGGCTCTGCTCTATCCTGACACTCTTAAAACTAACTATCCTGGCCGTATTTGAAGATTAGTTCTACTGTTTACTGGCTCCATCAAGCTTAGGGCTCCTGAACCGATCAGCACTTTTGCTCAGCTCTATCCTGGATCTCTGAAACATGCAACTCTTGTCACTAGCCTCAATTTTACTCTATCCTGACCTTGACATTATTCATTATTCTACCCTTTTAAGTTTCTGTACCCTGCCACACACACACGCTCAGCTCAAAAGCACTACTCTCTTAATACACGTTCCTTTGCATTTTCTCCCCTCGCTCTCTCTACTTAAAGGAATGTGACACAAACACAAAGCAAAGTCATCACAAATCCTTTTTCAAGAAAATGATAGACGCAATCACAGTGCAATAATTACAAAGTACAAAGCTCAAAGATTCTTTATCAGATCCTAACTACAACAAGTTTGGCGTACCACAGTGTTAGGCCAGAGAGAGACAAAGAGAGAGAGACAAAGAGAGACAAAGAGAGAGAGAGAGAGAGAGAGAGAGAGAGAGAGAGAGAGAGAGAGAGAGAGAGAGAGAGAGAGAGAGAGAGAGAGAGAGAGAGAGAGAGAGAGAGAGAGAGAGAGAGAGAGAGAGAGAGAGAGAGAGAGAGAGAGAGATGCAGAGAGAGAGATATGCAGACCGAGAGATAGATGCAGAGAGACAGAAGGGGAGCAGAGAGAGAGATATGCAGACCGAGAGATAGATGCAGAGAGACAGAAGGGGAGCAGAGAGAGAGATATGCAGACCGAGAGATAGATGCAGAGAGACAGAAGGGGAGCAGAGAGAGAGAAAAGGGGCAGAGAGAGACAGAGATGCAGAGAGAGATGTGTGGCAGAGAGACAGATGCAGAGAGAGAAGGGAAAGAGAGCAAGATGCAGAGAGAGAGAAGAGGTAGATAGAGAGAAAGATGCAGAGAGAAGGGGCAGAGAGAGACAGAGATGCAGACAGAGAGAGAGAATGAGAATGAGAGAGATAAAAGAAAGAGAGAAGAAAATAACATGAAAAGGAGAAAATAGAATGCAATAGACCTAAAAGATCCTTCGCTCCATTCTGGCCTGACGTCAGACTTGATGGATGGTTCCCTATGTGTGGTCCAGTGAGTGAAGAACCCTCTCTTAAATACATAAGATGGAATGGAGCTGGGGAGATGAAATAGTGAGAAGAAGATGGGATAGAGGGATGGGCTGGGTGTATGGGAAAGGGACGGAGTGGAGAGGTGATCTATGTATTTGAAAGGAGGTCTGGAGAGATACAGTAGGATATGTATTAGAGAGGAGCTGTGGAGTTGATAGATGGATGAAAAAGAGTAAAATATAAGGGAACAGGAGCATGTCGGGGTCTAGAGAGCAGAGAGAGGCTGGAAGTGGCTGAGGTGGATTTATGGAAGAGGTGTGTGTGGGGTAGAGCGGGAGAGTGGGATAGATGTATTTGAAGGGGGGGTGAGAAAGTGAATAGATGAGCTGAGAGAGCCTGCTCCATCTGTGATCTGTCTCTGTCTGTTTGTGTCTGTGTCTGTGTCTGTGTCTGTGTCTGTGTCTGTGTGTGTGTGTGTGTGTGTGTGTGTGTGTGTGTGTGTGTGTGTGTGTGTGTGTGTGTGTGTGTGTGTGTGTGTGTGTGTGTGTGTGTGTGTGTGTGTGTGTGTGTGTGTGTGTGTGTGTGTGCGTGCGTGCATCCATGTACCAGCTATGCTCGGTCTGGACAAACTGGTGTGTCCAGACCGAGCATAGTGTGTCTTTGTTGTGAACTGTATGTGAATACATTTCCAGATTCTGTTTGACTCTCTGGGCTTATCTCTGTATGTGAATTGTACGCTTCCAGGGGTGTGTTTTCTTTGTATTTCTCTCCCCAGTCTCTCTCTCCCTCACTCTCTCTTCTTCCCTCCTTCCCCCTCTCTTTCTCTTCTTCCCCCTCCTTTTCTCCTTTTATGTCTATACCCATCCCTCCATCCCTTTCTCCTATACCCTATCTCTCTCTCTCTCTCTCTCTCTCTCTCTCTCTCTCTCTCTCTCTCTCTCTCTCTCTCTCTCTCTCTCTCTCTCTCTCTCTCTCTCTCTCTCTCGCTCACTTGCTCGCTCGCTCCCTCTCTCCCTTTCTCTCTCTCCCTCCCTCCCTCTCTATCCCTCTCTCTCTATCTTTCACAGTATGTGATTTATGGTGTAGAGGGAATGGTGCTGGTGTGTTGATGAGGCAGCCTTTATTTACTCAGCTAGTCGCCATCGTGACTGCATCCAGCACTGATGAATGGACCCAGAGAGAGAGGGATGAGTAGAGAGGAATGAAGGGAGGAAGAGAGGGATGAGTGGGGAGGGAAAAGTAATGAGGGAAAAAGGGAGGGTGAGAGGGGAGAAGTAGAGTGGAGAGAGGGTGATGAATAAGTAAGACAAGGAAGAATGAGGGAAAATGGAGAAAAAGAGAAAGGGATATATGCATAAAAATATAAAAATTGGGAGAGATGGATTCATGGAAAGAGAAAGGTAAACGAAGATGGGTTAAGAGAGATAACTTAAGAGAGAAAGGGGGAGGGGAGAGGGGTGTAATCTCCAAGGAACACTATCATAATTGTCACATTTGATCAGCAAGGAACTCTAGTTAAGTTCATGGACCACTGCCTTTCCCCAACCTCCCACACACAGAGACAGAAACACACACACACACACACACACACACACACACACACACACACACACACACACACACACACACACACACACACACACACACACACACACACACACACACACACACACACACACACACACACTCAAACAAACACATACAAACACACACACAGCACAAACACAAAGAGGAAGAAGCAGTTCAGAGTATCATTTATATGTGTGGTACTGGATTCCACCTTGCCAAAACATCCCCAAAGCACAGCTCTGTCGTCTACCTTAATTGAAACAAGGAAGAGAACCCAATTACAGAGAGGATTGGGTGAGAAATAATGAGAAAGAGAGAGAGAGAGCAGAGAGAGAGGCTCAATGAAAATAAAAAGAGAGAGTGTGTGAAATGAGAGGGGGATTGAGAACATACATGCATAAAGTAGCTGTTCTTAAAGTTGTTCGAATTGATTGAGTTGATAGAGTTGTTATAGTTGTCAGAGTTTATATACCGTAGTTTATATAGTTGTTAGAGTTGATCGAGTTGGTAGAGTTGTTATAGTTGTCAGAGTTTATATACAGTAGTTTATATAGTTGTTAGAGTTGATCGAGTTGGTAGAGTTGTTATAGTTGTCAGAGTTTATATACAGTAGTTTATATAGTTATTAGAGTTGATAGAGTTCATAGAGTTCATATAATTGATAGAGTTCTTAGAGTAGATAAAACTCTTAGAGTTTATATAATTGATAGAGTTCTTAGAGTTGATAAAGCTCTTAGAGTTTATATAATTGATAGAGTCCTTAACCTGTTTGGGATGCAGGGGCAGTATTGAGTAGCCGGATAAAAGGTGCCCATTTCAAACGGCCTCGTACTCAATTCTTGCTTGTACAATATGCATATTATTATTACTATTGGATAGGAAACACTCTCTAGTTTCTAAAACCGTTTGAATTATATCTGTGAGTAAAACAGAACTCCTTTTGCAGCAAACTTCCTGACAAGAAGTGGAAAATCTGAAATCGATGCTCTCTTCTAGGGGCTGCCTATTAAAGTCCTTGATATTTATTCGTTTAGATGCACTTCATACGTCTTCCACTAGATGTCGACAAGGAGTGAGAGAAGAAATGGAGTGTGTAACTTGATCTGGACTCGTGTCACCAGTTTCCTGTTTTCTGGAGAGCGCGAGGAGGGACCTGGATTTGCCTTCTGATAAGCTGTCGTTATGGACGACTAATATCTCCGGCTTTGATTCTATTTGATACATGTGACAATATCATCGTAAAGTATGTTTTTTCAATATAGTTTAATCAGATTATTAAACATTTTTCGGGAGTTTTGCCCTGCTCCGTTCTCTTCCGTTTGTTGACATGGAGAAATTCGCGCCACTTGGCAAGTGTGCTTGCTAAATCGAGAGGGAAAAAGGCTGTTCTAAATCTAAACAACGATTGTTCCCGACAAAGGACCCTTTGTACAACATTCTGATGAAAGATCAGCAAAAGTAGGACCCATTTTATGATGCTATTTCATATATCTGTCAAACATGTGTGCTAGTCGTTTGCGCCCAGCTTTTGGGTACTCTCTCGCTATACTTAAGCTGGATGTCGTAATGAAGTTATTTTTAGAATTCTAACACGGCGATTGCATTAAGAACTAGTGTATCTATCATTTCCTATACAACATGTATTTTTTAGTTATGTTTATGAATAGCTATTTGGTCAGAATATGTGTGTCAGAAAAAGTGTCAGAAAAATATCCGGACGTTGTGGGAAAAAGATGCTACGTTAGCACAATGTATAACCACTGATTTCAGCTCTAAATATGCACATTTTCGAACAAAACATAAGTGTATGTATAACCTGATGTTATAGGACTGTCATCTGATGAAGCTTATCAAGGTTAGTCAAAAATTATATATCTTTTGCTGGTTTGTTACGATCGCTAACTTTTGCTACTGGGAAATGGCTTGTGTTTCTGGTTATTGTGGTAAGCTAATATAACGCTATATTGTGTTTTCGCTGTAAAACACTTAAGAAATTGGAAAAATTGGCTTGAATCACAAGATGCCTGTCTTTCATTTGCTGTACACTATGTATTTTTCAGAAATGTTTTATGATGAGTATTTAGGTATTTGACGTTGGTGTCTGTAATTATTTTGTCTGCTTTCGGTGAAATTTCTGATTGTAGCTGCAATGTAAACTATGATTTATACCTGAAATATGCACATTTTTCGAACAAAACATAGATTTATTGAATAACATGTTATAAGACTGATTTTAAAAATTAGACATGTTGGCTGGATTCACATGATGTGTACCTTTCATTTGCTGTATTGGACTTGTTAACCTGAGTAGGCCGAGGCGTTCCACTAGCGGAACTCCTCCCACATTCCACTGAAAAGGCAGAGCGCGAAATTCAAAAAATATTTTTTTGAAATATTTAACTTTCACACATTAACAAGTCCAATACAGCAAATGAAAGATACACATCTTGTGAATCCAGTCAACATGTCCGATTTTTTAAATGTTTTACAGCGAAAACAGCACGTATATTTATGTTAGCTCACCACCAAATACAAAGAAGGACAGACATTTTTCACAGCACAGGTAGCATCCACAAAGCCAACCTAACTAACCAAGAACTGTTATAGCTGTCGCTTTCCTCATCCTCAGATGAGGTGAGGAGAGAAGGATCTTCTGACCAAAATGCGGAGTCAGGGAAATAAGCCATCTTTATTACAAATAAGACGTCGACTAAACAAAACAAAACACTGTCAAAACTTACAAAATAACAAAACGTAACGAACGGAACCTGAACATAAACTTACATAGACAAACGTAAACTCACGAACAGGAACGTTACATCAAAACACACGAACAGCCAAACAGCTCCGAAAGTGAATAACACATCGACATCGACGAAGACATCACAGGAGACAATCACCCACAAACAAACAGTGAGAATGCCCTACCTAAATATGACTCTTGATTAGAGGAAAACGCAAACCACCTGCCTCTAATCAAGAGCCATACCAGGCAAACCAAAAACAACATAGAAACAGATAACATAGACTGCCCACCCAAAACTAACGCCCTGACCATAAACACATAAAAACTAACATAAATAGGTCAGGACTGTTACAGTACCCCCCCCTCAAGGTGCGAACGCCGGGCGCACCAGCACAAAGTCCAGGGGAGGGTCCGGGTGGGCAGTTGACCACGGTGGTGGTTCCGGCTCAGGACGCTGTCCCCACACCACCATAGTCACTCCCCTCTTCTGTCTACCCCCTCCACTGACCACCCTAAAACTACTTTCCCCAAAATAAACAGCCAGCACCGGGACAAGGGGCAGCACCGGGACAAGGGGTAGCACCGGGACAAGGGGCAGCACCGGAACAAGGGGCAGCACCAGGATAAGGACCAGCACCGGAATAAGGGGCAGCACCGGGACAAGGGGCAGCACCGGGACAAGGGGCAGCACCGGGACAAGGGGCAGCACCGGGACAAGGGGCAGCACCGGGACAAGGGGCAGCACCGGGACAAGGGGCAGCACCGGGACAAGGGGCAGCACCGGGACAAAGGGCAGCACCGGGACAAGGGGCAACACCGGGACAAGGGGCAGATCCCGGCTGAAGGACTCTGACAGGTCCTGTTTGGACGGCTCTGGCAGGTCCTGGCTGGACGGCTCTGGCAGGTCCATGCAGGCTGACGGCTCTCGACGCTCATGGCAGGCTGACGGCTCTCTACGCTCATGGCAGGCTGACGGCTCTCGACGCTCATGGCAGGCTGACGGCTCTCGACGCTCATGGCAGGCTGACGGCTCTCGACGCTCATGGCTCTCTGACGGCTCTGGCTGCTCATGGCTCTCTGACGGCTCTGGCTGCTCATGGCTCTCTGACGGCTCTGGCTGCTCATGGCTCTCTGACGGCTCTGGCTGCTCATGGCTCTCTGACGGCTCTGGCTGCTCATGGCTCTCTGACGGCTCTGGCTGCTCATGGCTCTCTGACGGCTCTGGCTGCTCATGGCTGATTGGCGGCTCTGGCAGATCCTGTCTGGTTGGCGGCTCTGGCAGATCCTGTCTGGTTGGCGGCTCTGGCAGATCCTGTCTGGTTGGCGGCTCTGGCAGATCCTGTCTGGTTGGCGGCTCTGGCAGATCCTGTCTGGTTGGCGGCTCTGGCAGATCCTGTCTGGCTGACGGCTCTAGCGGCTCCTGTCTGGCTGACGGCTCTAGCGGCTCCTGTCTGGCGGATGGCTCTGTAGGCTCATGGCAGACGGGCGGCTTTGCAGGCTCATGGCAGACGGGCGGCTGTGCAGGCTCATGGCAGACGGATGGCTCAGACGGCGCTGGGGAGACGGATGGCTCAGATGGCGCTGGAGAGACGGATGGCTCAGATGGCGCTGGGGAGACGGATGGCTCAGATGGCGCTGGGGAGACGGATGGCTCAGCTGGCGCTGGGGAGACGGATGGCTCAGATGGCGCTGAGGAGACAGATAGCTCTGTAGGGAGGAGAAGGAGAGACAGCCTGGTGCGTGGTCTAGGCACCGGCTGCGCTGGAGAGGAGGAAACAGCAGGAGAGAGAACCCGGAGAGACAGCCTGGTACGGGGGGCTGCCATCGGAGGACTGGTACATGGAGGTGGCACCGGGTCTACCGGACCGTGAAGGAGGACACGTGCTCTTGAGCACCGAGCCTCCCCAACCCTACCAGGTTGAATGAACCCCGTAGCCCTGCCAGTGCGGCGAGGTGGAATAGCCCGCACTGGGCTATGCAGGCGAACCGGGGACACCACCTGTAAGGCTGGTGCCATGTACACCGGCCCGAGGAGACGTACTGGAGACCAGCTACGTTGGGCCGGCTTCATGGCACCCGGCTCGATGCCCAACCTAGCCCTCCCAGTGCGGCAAGGTGGAATAGCCCGCACTGGGCTAAGCACGCGTACTGGGGACACCGTGCGCTTTACCGCATAACACGGTGTCTTACCAGTACGACGCCTTCTACCTCCACGGTAAGCACGGGGAGTTTGCTCGGGTATCTTACCCGGCTTTGCCACACTCCTCGTGTGCCCCCCCCCAAGAATTTTTTTGGTCTTACTCACGGGCTCCCAACCGCGTCGTCGCGCTGCCTCCTCATACCAGCGCCGCTCAGCCTTCGCTGCTTCCAATTCCTCCTTTGGACGGCGATATTCCCCTGGTTGAGCCCAAGGTCCTCTACCGTCCAAGATCTCCTCCCAAGTCCAGAAGTTCCTGTTGCTCCGTCGAGCATTCCCATACCGCTTGGTCACATTTTGTTGGTGGGTGATTCTGTTATAGCTGTCGCTTTCCTCATCCTCAGATGAGGTGAGGAGAGAAGGATCTTCTGACCAAAATGCGGAGTCAGGGAAATAAGCCATCTTTATTACAAATAAGACGTCGACTAAACAAAACAAAACACTGTCAAAACTTACAAAATAACAAAACGTAACGAACGGAACCTGAACATAAACTTACATAGACAAACGTAAACTCACGAACAGGAACGTTACATCAAAACACACGAACAGCCAAACAGCTCCGAAAGTGAATGACACATCGACATCGACGAAGACATCACAGGAGACAATCACCCACAAACAAACAGTGAGAATGCCCTACCTAAATATGACTCTTGATTAGAGGAAAACGCAAACCACCTGCCTCTAATCAAGAGCCATACCAGGCAAACCAAAAACAACATAGAAACAGATAACATAGACTGCCCACCCAAAACTAACGCCCTGACCATAAACACATAAAAACTAACATAAATAGGTCAGGACTGTTACAAGAACCAACCAAACTAACCAAGAAACCACTTCATCAGATGACAGTCTTATAACATGTTACACAATAAATCTATGTTTTGTTCGAAAAATGTGCATATTTGAGGTGTAAATCAGTTTTACATTGCAGCTACCATCACAGCTAATGTCAGAAATAGCACCGAAGCAGCCAGAGTAATTATAGAGACCAACGTGGAATACCTAAATACTCATCATAAAACATTTCTGAAAAATGCATTGTGTACAGCAAATGAAAGACAAGCATCTTGTGAATCCAGCCAATATTTCAGATTCTTAAGTGTTTTACAGCGAAAACACAATATAGCATTATATTAGCTTACTACAATAGCCAAACACACAACCGCATTCATTCATCAAGGCACGTTAGTGTTAGCAATAGCAATAGGCACGTTAGTGTTAGCGAATAAACCAGCAAAAGAGATTAATTTTCACTAACCTTCATAAACCTTCCTCAGATGACAGTCCTATAACATCAGGTTATACATACACTTATGTTTTGTTCGATAATGTGCATATTTAGAGCTGAAATCAGTGGTTATCCATTATGCTAACGTAGCATCTTTTTCCCAGAATGTGCGGATATTTCTATTAGACTCTCACCTATTCTGACCAAATAGCTATTTATAAACATTACAAAAAAATACATGTTGCATAGGAAATGATAGATCCACTAGTTCTTAATGCAATCGCCGTGTTAGAAATCAAAAAATAACTTCATTACCACATAAGGCTTACGTTATGTCGACCGAGTGCCCAAAACCTGGGCGCAAAACTACTAGTACACAGTTCGACAGATATATGAAATAGCATCATAAAATGTTTCTTACTTTTGGTGATCTTCCATCAGAATGTTTGACAAGGGGTCCTTTGTCCAGAACAGTCGTTGTTTGGATTTAGAACATCGTGTTTCCCTCTTGAATTAGCAAGCACACTGGCTAAGTGGCTCGAAGCTCTCCTTTCTGAACAAAGGCACACAACGCAACACGACTAACGTCCCGAAAAAAATTCAATAATCTAATAAAACTATATTGAAAAAACATACTTTACGATGATATTGTGACATGTATCAAATAAAATCAAAGCCGGAGATAGTAGTCGCCCATAACGACGGCTTTTCAGAAGGCAATTCCAGGTCCATCTGCACGCTCTCCAGAAAACAGGAAATTGATGACTCGTCGTGCCAAGATGATATATTCCACCTCAGACCAAGATAAACACTTCACTTTTTCTCTCACTTCATCTTGACATCTAGGGGAAGGTGTATGACGTGCATGTATACTCATACGTGTCATGCCCATTTATAGGCAGGCCCTTGAACAGAGCATAATTTTCAGACTTTCCACTTCCTGGTCAGAAAGTGTGCTGCCAAATGAGTTCTGTTTTACTCACAGACAAAATTCAAACGGTTTTAGAAACTAGAGAGTGTTTTCTATCCAATAGTAATAATAATATGCATATTGTACGAGCAAGAATAGAGTACGAGGCCGTTTAAATTGGGCACGTTTTTCCCCCATAGTGTAAATAGCGCCCTCTATCCTCATCAGGTTAATGTGTGAAAGTTAAATATTTCTAAAAAATATATTTTGAATTTCGCGCCCTGCACTTGAAGTGGCTGTTGTCATATTGTGGCCGGCCTCGGGCTTGCAGCCAGAAGAAGTTGAAGTTGATAAAGCGCTTAGAGTTCATATAATTGATAGAGTTCTTAGAGTTGATAAAGCTCTTAGAGTTTATATAATTGATAGAGTTCTTAGAGTTGATAAAGCGGTTAGAGTTGATAGAGCTGATAGAGTTGTTAGCGTTGTTAGAGTTGATAGAGTTGATAGAGTTGATAGAGCTGTTAGAGTTGTTAGAGTTGTTAGAGTTGTTAGAGTTGATAGAGTTGATAGAGCTGATAGAGCTGTTAGAGTTGATAGAGCTGTTAGAGTTGATAGAGTTGATAGAGTTGTTAGAGTTGATAGAGTTGTTAGAGTTGATAGAGTTGTTAGAGTTGATAGAGTTGATAGAGTTGATAGAGTTGTTAGAGTTGATAGAGCTGATAGAGTTGTTAGAGTTGTTAGAGTTGATAGAGTTGATAGAGTTGATAGAGTTGTTAGAGTTGATAGAGTTGTTAGAGTTGATAGAGCTGATAGAGCTGTTAGAGTTGATAGAGCTGTTAGAGTTGATAGAGTTGTTAGAGTTGATAGAGTTGATAGAGTTGATAGAGTTGTTAGAGTTGTTAGAGTTGTTAGAGTTGATAGAGCTGATAGAGGTCTTAGAGTTGTTAGAGTTGATAGAGTTGTTAGAGTTGTTAGAGTTGATAGAGTTGATAGAGTTGTTAGAGTTGTTAGAGTTGTTAGAGTTGATAGAGTTGTTAGAGTTGATAGAGTTGTTAGAGTTGATAGAGTTGTTAGAGTTGATAGAGTTGTTAGAGTTGATAGAGCTGATAGAGCTGATAGAGCTGTTAGAGTTGTTAGAGTTGATAGAGTTGTTAGAGCTGATAGAGCTGATAGAGCTGATAGAGTTGATAGAGTTGATAGAGTTGTTAGAGTTGATAGAGTTGATAGAGCTGGTAGAGTTCATAGAGTTGATAAAGCTCAGAGTTTATATAATTGATAGAGTTCTTAGAGTTGATAAAGCTCTAAGAGTTGATTTAATTGATAGAGTTCTTAGAGTTCTTACAGTTGATGAAGTTCTTAGAGCTGTTAGAGATTTTAGAGTTGATAGAGTTGATGGAGTTCTTAGATGTGTTAGAGTTTTAAAGATCTTAGAGTTCTTAGAGTTTATAGAGTTGTTAGAATTGATAGAGTTCTTAGAGTTCTTAGAGTTGATGAAGTTCTTCGAGGTGTTAGAGATTTTAGAGTTGATAGAGTTGATGGAGTTCTTAGATGTGTTAGAGTTTATAAAGATCTTAGAGTTCTTAGATTTGTTAGAGTTGATAAATATCTTACAGTTCTTAGAGTTGATAGAGTTGATAGAGTTGTTAGAGTTGATAGAGTTGATAGAGTTGATAGAGTTGTTAGAGTTGTTAGAGTTGATAGAGTTGTTAGGGTTTGTAGAGTTGTTAGAGTTGATAGAGTTGATAGAGTTGATAGAGTTGATAGAGTTGACGGAGTTGTTAGAGTTGATAGAGTTGTTAGAGTTGTTAGAGTTGTTAGAGTTGATAGAGTTGTTAGAGTTGTTAGAGTTGTTAGAGTTGATAGAGTTGATAGAGTTCTTAGAGCTGATAGAGCTGATAGAGTTCTTAGAGCTGATAGAGTTGATAGAGTTGTTAGAGTTGATAGAGTTCTTAGAGTTCTTAGAGCTGATAGAGCTGATTGAGTTCTTAGGTCTGATAGAGTTGATAGAGTTCTTAGAGCTGATAGAGTTGATAGAGTTGTTGGAGTTGATAGAGTCGTTGGAGTTGTTAGTGTTGATAGGGTTGATAGAGGTGTTAGAGTTGTTAGAGTTGATAGAGTTGTTAGAGTTGATAGAGTTGTTAGTGTTGATAGAGTTGATAGAGTTGTTAGAGTTGTTAGAGTTGTTAGAGTTGTTAGAGTTGATAGAGTTGATAGAGTTGATAGGGTTGTTAGAGTTGTTAGAGTTTTTAGAGTTGATAGAGTTGATAGAGTTGTTAGAGTTGATAGAGTTGATAGAGTTGATAGAGTTGTTAGAGTTGATAGAGTTGATAGAGCTGATAGAGCTGATAGAGTTGATAGAGTTGTTAGAGTTGTTAGAGTTGATAGAGTTGTTAGAGTTGATAGAGTTGATAGAGTTGTTGGAGTTGATATAGTTGATTGAGTTGATAGAGTTGATAGAGTTGTTAGAGTTGTTAGAGTTGATAGAGTTGATAGAGTTGATAGAGTTGATAGAGTTGACAGAGTTGTTAGAGTTGATAGAGTTGTTAGAGTTGTTAGAGTTGTTAGAGTTGTTAGAGTTGTTAGAGTTGATAGAGTTGATAGAGTTGATAGAGTTGATAGAGTTGATAGAGTTGATAGAGTTGATAGAGTTGATAGAGCTGATAGAGTTCTTAGAGCTGATAGAATTGATAGAGTGGTTAGAGTTGATAGAGTTGTTAGAGTTCTTAGAGCTGATAGAGTTCTTAGAGCTGATAGAGTTGATAGAGTTGTTAGAGTTGTTAGAGTTGATAGAGGTGTTAGAGTTGTTAGAGTTGTTAGAGTTGATAGAGTTGATAGAGTTGTTAGTGTTGATAGAGTTGATAGAGTTGTTAGAGTTGTTAGAGTTGTTAGAGTTGATAGAGTTGATAGAGTTGATAGAGTTGTTAGAGTTGTTAGAGTTGATAGAGTTGTTAGAGTTGATAGAGTTGATAGAGTTGATAGAGGTGATAGAGTTGTTAGAGTTGATAGAGTTGATAGAGTTGACAGAGTTGATAGAGTTGATAGAGCTGATAGAGTTGATAGAGCTGATAGAGCTGATAGAGATGTTAGAGTTGTTAGAGTTGTTTGATTTGTTAGAGTTGATAGAGTTGTTAGAGTTGATAGAGTTGTTAGTGTTGATAGAGTTGATAGAGTTGTTAGAGTTGTTAGAGTTGATAGAGTTGATAGAGTTGATAGGGTTGTTAGAGTTGATAGGGTTGTTAGAGTTGTTAGAGTTGTTAGAGTTGTTAGAGTTGTTAGAGTTGATAGAGTTGATAGAGTTGATAGAGTTGATAGAGTTGATAGAGTTGTTAGAGTTGATAGAGTTGATAGAGCTGATAGAGCTGATAGAGCTGATAGAGTTGATAGAGTTGTTAGAGTTGTTTGATTTGTTAGAGTTGTTTGATTTGATAGAGTTGTTACAGTTGATAGAGTTGATAGAGTTGTTAGAGTTGATAGAGTTGATAGAGTTGATAGAGTTGATAGAGTTGACAGAGTTGTTAGAGTTGATAGAGTTGTTAGAGTTGTTAGAGTTGTTTGAGTTGTTAGAGTTGAGAGTTGATAGAGTTGATAGAGTTGATAGAGTTGATAGAGTTGATAGAGTGGATAGAGCTGATAGAGTTCTTAGAGCTGTTAGAATTGATAGAGTGGTTAGAGTTGATAGAGTTGTCAGAGTTCTTAGAGCTGATAGAGCTCTTAGAGCTGATAGAGTTGATAGAGTTGTTAGAGTTGATAGAGTTGTTAGAGTTGATAGAGTCGTTAGAGTTGACAGAGTTGTTAGTGTTGATAGAGTTGATAGAGGTGTTAGAGTTGTTAGAGTTGTTAGAGTTGATAGAGTTGTTAGAGTTGATAGAGTTGTTAGAGTTGGTAGAGTTGTTAGAGTTGTTAGAGTTGTTAGAGTTGATAGAGTTGATAGAGTTGATAGAGTTGTTAGAGTTGTTAGAGTTGATAGAGTTGATAGAGTTGTTAGAGTTGATAGAGTTGATAGAGTTGATAGAGTTGATAGAGTTGTTAGAGTTGATAGAGTTGTTAGAGTTGTTAGAGCTGATAGAGCTGATAGAGCTGATAGAGTTGATAGAGTTGATAGAGTTGTTAGAGTTGATAGAGCTGATAGAGGTGTTAGCGTTGTTAGAGTTGATAGAGTTGATAGAGTTGATAGAGTTGTTAGAGTTGATAGAGTTGATAGAGTTGTTAGAGTTGTTAGAGTTGATAGAGTTGATAGAGTTGATAGAGCTGAAAGAGCTGTTAGAGTTGATAGAGCTGTTAGAGTTGATAGAGTTGATAGAGTTGTTAGAGTTGATAGAGTTGTTAGAGTTGATAGAGTTGATAGAGTTGATAGAGTTGATAGAGTTGTTAGAGTTGATAGAGCTGATAGAGTTGTTAGAGTTGATAGAGTTGATAGAGTTGATAGAGTTGTTAGAGTTGATAGAGTTGTTAGAGTTGTTAGAGTTGATAGAGCTGATAGAGCTGTTAGAGTTGATAGAGCTGTTAGAGTTGATAGAGTTGTTAGAGTTGATAGAGTTGATAGAGTTGATAGAGTTGTTAGCGTTGTTAGCGTTGATAGAGTTGATAGAGTTGATAGAGTTGATAGAGTTGTTAGAGTTGATAGAGTTGTTAGAGTTGTTAGAGTTGATAGAGCTGATAGAGTTGTTAGAGTTGTTAGAGTTGATAGAGTTGATAGAGTTGTTAGAGTTGTTAGAGTTGTTAGAGTTGATAGAGTTGATAGAGTTGTTAGAGTTGATAGAGTTGATAGAGTTGATAGAGTTGTTAGAGTTGATAGAGTTGATAGAGTTGATAGAGTTGTTAGAGTTGATAGAGTTGTTAGAGCTGATAGAGTTGTTAGAGTTGATAGAGTTGATAGAGCTGATAGAGCTGTTAGAGTTGATAGAGCTGATAGAGTTGATAGAGCTGTTAGAATTGATAGAGTTGATAGAGTTGATAGAGTTGATAGAGTTGATAGAGTTGTTAGAGTTGATAGAGCTGATAGAGCTGATAGAGCTGATAGAGTTGATAGAGTTGTTAGAGTTGATAGAGTTGATAAAGCTCAGAGTTTATATAATTGATAGAGTTCTTAGAGTTGATAAAGCTCTAAGAGTTGATTTAATTGATAGAGTTCTTAGAGTTCTTACAGTTGATGAAGTTCTTAGAGCTGTTAGAGATTTTAGAGTTGATAGAGTTGATGGAGTTCTTAGATGTGTTAGAGTTTTAAAGATCTTAGAGTTCTTAGAGTTTATAGAGTTGTTAGAAGTGATAGAGTTCTTAGAGTTCTTAGAGTTGATGAAGTTCTTCGAGCTGTTAGAGATTTTAGAGTTGATAGAGTTGATGGAGTTCTTAGATGTGTTAGAGTTTATAAAGATCTTAGAGTTCTTAGATTTGTTAGAGTTGATAAATATCTTACAGTTCTTAGAGTTGATTGAGTTGATAGAGTTGTTAGAGTTGATAGAGTTGATAGAGTTGATAGAGTTGTTAGAGTTGTTAGAGTTGATAGAGTTGTTAGGGTTTGTAGAGTTGTTAGAGTTGATAGAGTTGATAGAGTTGATAGAGTTGATAGAGTTGACGGAGTTGTTAGAGTTGATAGAGTTGTTAGAGTTGTTAGAGTTGTTAGAGTTGATAGAGTTGTTAGAGTTGTTAGAGTTGTTAGAGTTGTTAGAGTTGATAGAGTTGATAGAGTTCTTAGAGCTGATAGAGCTGATAGAGTTCTTAGAGCTGATAGAGTTGATAGAGTTGTTAGAGTTGATAGAGTTCTTAGAGTTCTTAGAGCTGATAGAGCTGATTGAGTTCTTAGGTCTGATAGAGTTGATAGAGTTCTTAGAGCTGATAGAGTTGATAGAGTTGTTGGAGTTGATAGAGTCGTTAGAGTTGATAGAGTTGTTAGTGTTGATAGGGTTGATAGAGGTGTTAGAGTTGTTAGAGTTGATAGAGTTGTTAGAGTTGATAGAGTTGTTAGTGTTGATAGAGTTGATAGAGCTGATAGAGCTGATAGAGTTGATAGAGTTGTTAGAGTTGTTAGAGTTGATAGAGTTGTTAGAGTTGATAGAGTTGATAGAGTTGTTAGAGTTGATATAGTTGATTGAGTTGATAGAGTTGATAGAGTTGTTAGAGTTGATAGAGTTGATAGAGTTGATAGAGTCGTTAGAGTTGATAGAGTTGTTAGTGTTGATAGGGTTGATAGAGGTGTTAGAGTTGTTAGAGTTGATAGAGTTGTTAGAGTTGATAGAGTTGTTAGTGTTGATAGAGTTGATAGAGCTGATAGAGCTGATAGAGTTGATAGAGTTGTTAGAGTTGTTAGAGTTGATAGAGTTGTTAGAGTTGATAGAGTTGATAGAGTTGTTAGAGTTGATATAGTTGATTGAGTTGATAGAGTTGATAGAGTTGTTAGAGTTGATAGAGTTGATAGAGTTGATAGAGTTGATAGAGTTGATAGAGTTGACAGAGTTGTTAGAGTTGATAGAGTTGTTAGAGTTGTTAGAGTTGTTTGAGTTGTTAGAGTTGAGAGTTGATAGAGTTGATAGAGTTGATAGAGTTGATAGAGTTGATAGAGTGGATAGAGCTGATAGAGTTCTTAGAGCTGTTAGAATTGATAGAGTGGTTAGAGTTGATAGAGTTGTCAGAGTTCTTAGAGCTGATAGAGCTCTTAGAGCTGATAGAGTTGATAGAGTTGTTAGAGTTGATAGAGTTGTTAGAGTTGATAGAGTCGTTAGAGTTGACAGAGTTGTTAGTGTTGATAGAGTTGATAGAGGTGTTAGAGTTGTTAGAGTTGTTAGAGTTGATAGAGTTGTTAGAGTTGATAGAGTTGTTAGAGTTGGTAGAGTTGTTAGAGTTGTTAGAGTTGTTAGAGTTGATAGAGTTGATAGAGTTGATAGAGTTGTTAGAGTTGTTAGAGTTGATAGAGTTGATAGAGTTGTTAGAGTTGATAGAGTTGATAGAGTTGATAGAGTTGATAGAGTTGTTAGAGTTGATAGAGTTGTTAGAGTTGTTAGAGCTGATAGAGCTGATAGAGCTGATAGAGTTGATAGAGTTGATAGAGTTGTTAGAGTTGATAGAGCTGATAGAGGTGTTAGCGTTGTTAGAGTTGATAGAGTTGATAGAGTTGATAGAGTTGTTAGAGTTGATAGAGTTGATAGAGTTGTTAGAGTTGTTAGAGTTGATAGAGTTGATAGAGTTGATAGAGCTGAAAGAGCTGTTAGAGTTGATAGAGCTGTTAGAGTTGATAGAGTTGATAGAGTTGTTAGAGTTGATAGAGTTGTTAGAGTTGATAGAGTTGTTAGAGTTGATAGAGTTGATAGAGTTGATAGAGTTGATAGAGCTGATAGAGTTGTTAGAGTTGATAGAGTTGATAGAGTTGATAGAGTTGTTAGAGTTGATAGAGTTGTTAGAGTTGTTAGAGTTGATAGAGCTGATAGAGCTGTTAGAGTTGATAGAGCTGTTAGAGTTGATAGAGTTGTTAGAGTTGATAGAGTTGATAGAGTTGATAGAGTTGTTAGCGTTGTTAGCGTTGATAGAGTTGATAGAGTTGATAGAGTTGATAGAGTTGTTAGAGTTGATAGAGTTGTTAGAGTTGTTAGAGTTGATAGAGCTGATAGAGTTGTTAGAGTTGTTAGAGTTGATAGAGTTGATAGAGTTGTTAGAGTTGTTAGAGTTGTTAGAGTTGATAGAGTTGATAGAGTTGTTAGAGTTGATAGAGTTGATAGAGTTGATAGAGTTGTTAGAGTTGATAGAGTTGATAGAGTTGATAGAGTTGTTAGAGTTGATAGAGTTGTTAGAGCTGATAGAGTTGTTAGAGTTGATAGAGTTGATAGAGCTGATAGAGCTGTTAGAGTTGATAGAGCTGATAGAGTTGATAGAGCTGTTAGAATTGATAGAGTTGATAGAGTTGATAGAGTTGATAGAGTTGATAGAGTTGTTAGAGTTGATAGAGCTGATAGAGCTGATAGAGCTGATAGAGTTGATAGAGTTGTTAGAGTTGATAGAGTTGATAAAGCTCAGAGTTTATATAATTGATAGAGTTCTTAGAGTTGATAAAGCTCTAAGAGTTGATTTAATTGATAGAGTTCTTAGAGTTCTTACAGTTGATGAAGTTCTTAGAGCTGTTAGAGATTTTAGAGTTGATAGAGTTGATGGAGTTCTTAGATGTGTTAGAGTTTTAAAGATCTTAGAGTTCTTAGAGTTTATAGAGTTGTTAGAAGTGATAGAGTTCTTAGAGTTCTTAGAGTTGATGAAGTTCTTCGAGCTGTTAGAGATTTTAGAGTTGATAGAGTTGATGGAGTTCTTAGATGTGTTAGAGTTTATAAAGATCTTAGAGTTCTTAGATTTGTTAGAGTTGATAAATATCTTACAGTTCTTAGAGTTGATTGAGTTGATAGAGTTGTTAGAGTTGATAGAGTTGATAGAGTTGATAGAGTTGTTAGAGTTGTTAGAGTTGATAGAGTTGTTAGGGTTTGTAGAGTTGTTAGAGTTGATAGAGTTGATAGAGTTGATAGAGTTGATAGAGTTGACGGAGTTGTTAGAGTTGATAGAGTTGTTAGAGTTGTTAGAGTTGTTAGAGTTGATAGAGTTGTTAGAGTTGTTAGAGTTGTTAGAGTTGTTAGAGTTGATAGAGTTGATAGAGTTCTTAGAGCTGATAGAGCTGATAGAGTTCTTAGAGCTGATAGAGTTGATAGAGTTGTTAGAGTTGATAGAGTTCTTAGAGTTCTTAGAGCTGATAGAGCTGATTGAGTTCTTAGGTCTGATAGAGTTGATAGAGTTCTTAGAGCTGATAGAGTTGATAGAGTTGTTGGAGTTGATAGAGTCGTTAGAGTTGATAGAGTTGTTAGTGTTGATAGGGTTGATAGAGGTGTTAGAGTTGTTAGAGTTGATAGAGTTGTTAGAGTTGATAGAGTTGTTAGTGTTGATAGAGTTGATAGAGCTGATAGAGCTGATAGAGTTGATAGAGTTGTTAGAGTTGTTAGAGTTGATAGAGTTGTTAGAGTTGATAGAGTTGATAGAGTTGTTAGAGTTGATATAGTTGATTGAGTTGATAGAGTTGATAGAGTTGTTAGAGTTGATAGAGTTGATAGAGTTGATAGAGTCGTTAGAGTTGATAGAGTTGTTAGTGTTGATAGGGTTGATAGAGGTGTTAGAGTTGTTAGAGTTGATAGAGTTGTTAGAGTTGATAGAGTTGTTAGTGTTGATAGAGTTGATAGAGCTGATAGAGCTGATAGAGTTGATAGAGTTGTTAGAGTTGTTAGAGTTGATAGAGTTGTTAGAGTTGATAGAGTTGATAGAGTTGTTAGAGTTGATATAGTTGATTGAGTTGATAGAGTTGATAGAGTTGTTAGAGTTGATAGAGTTGATAGAGTTGATAGAGTTGACAGAGTTGTTAGAGTTGATAGAGTTGTTAGAGTTGTTAGAGTTGTTAGAGTTGTTAGAGTTGATAGAGTTGATAGAGTTGATAGAGTTGATAGAGTTGATAGAGTTGATAGAGCTGATAGAGTTCTTAGAGCTGATAGAATTGATAGAGTGGTTAGAGTTGATAGAGTTGTTAGAGTTCTTAGAGCTGATAGAGTTCTTAGAGCTGATAGAGTTGATAGAGTTGTTAGAGTTGTTAGAGTTGATAGAGGTGTTAGAGTTGTTAGAGTTGTTAGAGTTGATAGAGTTGATAGAGTTGATAGAGTTGATAGAGTTGTTAGTGTTGATAGAGTTGTTAGAGTTGTTAGAGTTGATAGAGTTGATAGAGTTGTTAGAGTTGTTAGAGTTGATAGAGTTGTTAGAGTTGATAGAGTTGATAGAGTTGATAGAGGTGATAGAGTTGTTAGAGTTGATAGAGTTGATAGAGTTGACAGAGTTGATAGAGTTGATAGAGCTGATAGAGTTGATAGAGCTGATAGAGCTGATAGAGATGTTAGAGTTGTTAGAGTTGTTTGATTTGTTAGAGTTGATAGAGTTGTTAGAGTTGATAGAGTTGTTAGTGTTGATAGAGTTGATAGAGTTGTTAGAGTTGTTAGAGTTGATAGAGTTGATAGAGTTGATAGGGTTGTTAGAGTTGTTAGAGTTGTTAGAGTTGTTAGAGTTGATAGAGTTGATAGAGTTGATAGAGTTGTTAGAGTTGTTAGAGTTGATAGAGTTGATAGAGCTGATAGAGCTGATAGAGCTGATAGAGTTGATAGAGTTGTTAGAGTTGTTTGATTTGTTAGAGTTGTTTGATTTGATAGAGTTGTTAGAGTTGATAGAGTTGATAGAGTTGTTAGAGTTGATAGAGTTGATAGAGTTGATAGAGTTGATAGAGTTGACAGAGTTGTTAGAGTTGATAGAGTTGTTAGAGTTGTTAGAGTTGTTTGAGTTGTTAGAGTTGAGAGTTGATAGAGTTGATAGAGTTGATAGAGTTGATAGAGTTGATAGAGTGGATAGAGCTGATAGAGTTCTTAGAGCTGTTAGAATTGATAGAGTGGTTAGAGTTGATAGAGTTGTCAGAGTTCTTAGAGCTGTTAGAGTTGATAGAGTTGTTAGAGTTGATAGAGTCGTTAGAGTTGACAGAGTTGTTAGTGTTGATAGAGTTGATAGAGGTGTTAGAGTTGTTAGAGTTGTTAGAGTTGATAGAGTTGTTAGAGTTGATAGAGTTGTTAGAGTTGATAGAGTTGTTAGAGTTGTTAGAGTTGTTAGAGTTGATAGAGTTGATGGAGTTTATAGAGTTGTTAGAGTTGTTAGAGTTGTTAGAGTTGATAGAGTTGATAGAGTTGTTAGAGTTGATAGAGTTGATAGAGTTGATAGAGTTGTTAGAGTTGTTAGAGCTGATAGAGCTGATAGAGCTGATAGAGTTGATAGAGTTGATAGAGTTGTTAGAGTTGATAGAGCTGATAGAGGTGTTAGCGTTGTTAGAGTTGATAGAGTTGATAGAGTTGATAGAGTTGTTAGAGTTGATAGAGTTGATAGAGTTGTTAGAGTTGTTAGAGTTGATAGAGTTGATAGAGTTGATAGAGCTGAAAGAGCTGTTAGAGTTGATAGAGCTGTTAGAGTTGATAGAGTTGATAGAGTTGTTAGAGTTGATAGAGTTGTTAGAGTTGATAGAGTTGTTAGAGTTGATAGAGTTGATAGAGTTGATAGAGTTGATAGAGTTGTTAGAGTTGATAGAGCTGATAGAGTTGTTAGAGTTGATAGAGTTGATAGAGTTGATAGAGTTGTTAGAGTTGATAGAGTTGATAGAGTTGATAGAGTTGATAGAGTTGTTAGAGTTGATAGAGCTGATAGAGTTGTTAGAGTTGATAGAGTTGATAGAGTTGATAGAGTTGTTAGAGTTGATAGAGTTGTTAGAGTTGTTAGAGTTGATAGAGCTGATAGAGCTGTTAGAGTTGATCGAGCTGTTAGAGTTGATAGAGTTGTTAGAGTTGTTAGAGTTGATAGAGTTGATAGAGTTGATAAAGTTGTTAGAGTTGTTAGCGTTGTTAGAGTTGATAGAGTTGATAGAGTTGATAGAGTTGATAGAGTTGTTAGAGTTGATAGAGTTGTTAGAGTTGTTAGAGTTGATAGAGCTGATAGAGTTGTTAGAGTTGTTAGAGTTGATAGAGTTGATAGAGTTGTTAGAGTTGTTAGAGTTGTTAGAGTTGTTAGAGTTGATAGAGTTGATAGAGTTGTTAGAGTTGATAGAGTTGATAGAGTTGATAGAGTTGTTAGAGTTGATAGAGTTGATAGAGTTGTTAGAGTTGATAGAGTTGTTAGAGCTGATAGAGTTGATAGAGCTGATAGAGCTGATAGAGTTGATAGAGTTGTTAGAGTTGTTAGAGTTGATAGAGTTGTTAGAGTTGATAGAGTTGATAGAGTTGTTAGAGTTGATATAGTTGATTGAGTTGTTAGAGTTGTTAGAGTTGATAGAGTTGTTAGAGTTGATAGAGTTGATATAGTTGATTGAGTTGATAGAGTTGATAGAGTTGTTAGAGTTGTTAGAGTTGATAGAGTTGATAGAGTTGATAGAGTTGACAGAGTTGTTAGAGTTGATAGAGTTGTTAGAGTTGTTAGAGTTGTTAGAGTTGTTAGAGTTGATAGAGTTGATAGAGTTGATAGAGTTGATAGAGTTGATAGAGCTGATAGAGTTCTTAGAGCTGATAGAATTGATAGAGTGGTTAGAGTTGATAGAGTTGTTAGAGTTCTTAGAGCTGATAGAGTTCTTAGAGCTGATAGAGTTGATAGAGTTGTTAGAGTTGTTAGAGTTGATAGAGGTGTTAGAGTTGTTAGAGTTGTTAGAGTTGATAGAGTTGTTAGAGTTGATAGAGTTGTTAGTGTTGATAGAGTTGATAGAGTTGTTAGAGTTGTTAGAGTTGTTAGAGTTGATAGAGTTGATAGAGTTGATAGAGTTGTTAGAGTTGATAGAGTTGTTAGAGTTGATAGAGTTGATAGAGTTGATAGAGGTGATAGAGTTGTTAGAGTTGATAGAGTTGATAGAGTTGTTAGAGTTGATAGAGTTGATAGAGCTGATAGAGTTGATAGAGCTGATAGGGCTGATAGAGTTGTTAGAGTTGATAGAGTTGTTAGTGTTGATAGAGTTGATAGAGTTGTTAGAGTTGTTAGAGTTGTTAGAGTTGATAGAGTTGATAGAGTTGTTAGAGTTGTTAGAGTTGTTAGAGTTGTTAGAGTTGATAGAGTTGATAGAGTTGATAGAGTTGTTAGTGTTGATAGAGTTGATAGAGTTGTTAGAGTTGTTAGAGTTGATAGAGTTGATAGAGTTGATAGGATTGTTAGAGTTGTTAGAGTTGTTAGAGTTGATAGAGTTGATAGAGTTGATAGAGTTGATAGAGTTGATAGAGTTGTTAGAGTTGTTAGAGTTGATAGAGTTAATAGAGCTGATAGAGCTGATAGAGCTGATAGAGTTGATAGAGTTGTTAGAGTTGTTTAATTTGTTAGAGTTGTTTGATTTGATAGAGTTGTTAGAGTTGATAGAGTTGATAGAGTTGATAGAGTTGTTAGAGTTGATAGAGTTGATAGAGTTGATAGAGTTGATAGAGTTGACAGAGTTGTTAGAGTTGATAGAGTTGTTAGAGTTGTTAGAGTTGTTTGAGTTGTTAGAGTTGAGAGTTGATAGAGTTGATAGAGTTGATAGAGTTGATAGAGTTGATAGAGTTGATAGAGTTGATAGAGTGGATAGAGCTGATAGAGTTCTTAGAGCTGTTAGAATTGATAGAGTGGTTAGAGTTGATAGAATTGTCAGAGTTCTTAGAGCTGATAGAGCTCTTAGAGCTGATAGAGTTGATAGAGTTGTTAGAGTTGATAGAGTTGTTAGAGTTGATAGAGTCGTTAGAGTTGACAGAGTTGTTAGTGTTTATAGAGTTGATAGAGGTGTTAGAGTTGTTAGAGTTGTTAGAGTTGATAGAGTTGTTAGAGTTGATAGAGTTGTTAGAGTTGATAGAGTTGTTAGAGTTGTTAGAGTTGTTAGAGTTGATAGAGTTGATAGAGTTGATAGAGTTGTTAGAGTTGTTAGAGTTGTTAGAGTTGATAGAGTTGATAGAGTTGTTAGAGTTGATAGAGTTGATAGAGTTGATAGAGTTGTTAGAGTTGTTAGAGCTGATAGAGCTGATAGAGCTGATAGAGTTGATAGAGTTGATAGAGTTGTTAGAGTTGATAGAGCTGATAGAGGTGTTAGCGTTGTTAGAGTTGATAGAGTTGATAGAGTTGATAGAGTTGTTAGAGTTGATAGAGTTGATAGAGTTGTTAGAGTTGTTAGAGTTGATAGAGTTGATAGAGTTGATAGAGCTGAAAGAGCTGTTAGAGTTGATAGAGCTGTTAGAGTTGATAGAGTTGATAGAGTTGTTAGAGTTGATAGAGTTGTTAGAGTTGATAGAGTTGTTAGAGTTGATAGAGTTGATAGAGTTGATAGAGTTGTTAGAGTTGATAGAGCTGATAGAGTTGTTAGAGTTGATAGAGTTGATAGAGTTGATAGAGTTGTTAGAGTTGATAGAGTTGTTAGAGTTGTTAGAGTTGATAGAGCTGATAGAGCTGTTAGAGTTGATAGAGCTGTTAGAGTTGATAGAGTTGATAGAGTTGATAGAGTTGATAGAGTTGTTAGAGTTGTTAGAGTTGTTAGCGTTGTTAGAGTTGATAGAGTTGATAGAGTTGATAGAGTTGATAGAGTTGATAGAGTTGTTAGAGTTGATAGAGTTGTTAGAGTTGTTAGAGTTGATAGAGCTGATAGAGTTGTTAGAGTTGTTAGAGTTGATAGAGTTGATAGAGTTGTTAGAGTTGTTAGAGTTGTTAGAGTTGATAGAGTTGATAGAGTTGTTAGAGTTGATAGAGTTGATAGAGTTGTTAGAGTTGATAGAGTTGTTAGAGCTGATAGAGTTGTTAGAGTTGATAGAGTTGATAGAGTTGATAGAGTTGATAGAGCTGATAGAGCTGTTAGAGTTGATAGAGCTGATAGAGTTGATAGAGTTGATAGAGCTGTTAGAGTTGATAGAGCTGATAGAGTTGATAGAGTTGATAGAGTTGTTAGAGTTGTTAGAGTTGATAGAGTTGTTAGAGTCTATAGAGCTGATAGAGCTGTTAGAGTTGATAGAGCTGATAGAGCTGATAGAGTTGTTAGAGTTGTTAGAGTTGATAGAGTTGTTAGAGCTGATAGAGCTGATAGAGCTGATAGAGTTGATAGAGTTGATAGAGTTGTTAGAGTTGATAGAGTTGATAGAGCTGGTAGAGTTCATAGAGTTGATAAAGCTCAGAGTTTATATAATTGATAGAGTTCTTAGAGTTGATAAAGCTCTAAGAGTTTATTTAATTGATAGAGTTCTTAGAGTTCTTACAGTTGATGAAGTTCTTAGAGCTGTTAGAGATTTTAGAGTTGATAGAGTTGATGGAGTTCTTAGATGTGTTAGAGTTTTAAAGATCTTAGAGTTCTTAGAGTTTATAGAGTTGTTAGAATTGATAGAGTTCTTAGAGTTCTTAGAGTTGATGAAGTTCTTCGAGCTGTTAGAGATTTTAGAGTTGATAGAGTTGATGGAGTTCTTAGATGTGTTAGAGTTTATAAAGATCTTAGAGTTCTTAGATTTGTTAGAGTTGATAAATATCTTACAGTTCTTAGAGTTGATAGAGTTGATAGAGCTGTTAGAGTTGATAGAGGTGTTAGAGTTGTTAGAGTTGTTAGAGTTGATAGAGTTGTTAGAGTTGATAGAGTTGATAGAGTTGTTAGAGTTGTTAGAGTTGTTAGAGTTGATAGAGTTGATAGAGTTGTTAGAGTTGTTAGAGTTGTTAGAGTTGTTAGAGTTGTTAGAGTTGATAGAGTTGATAGAGCTGATAGAGTTCTTAGAGCTGATAGAGCTGATAGAGTTCTTAGAGCTGATAGAGTTGATAGAGTTGTTAGAGTTGATAGAGTTGTTAGAGTTCTTAGAGCTGATAGAGCTGATTGAGATCTTAGGTCTGATAGAGTTGATAGAGTTCTTAGAGCTGATAGAGTTGATAGAGTTGTTGGAGTTGATAGAGTCGTTAGAGTTGATAGAGTTGTTAGTGTTGAAAGAGTTGATAGAGGTGTTAGTGTTGATAGAGTTGATAGAGTTGTTAGAGTTGTTAGAGTTGTTAGAGTTGTTAGAGTTGATAGAGTTGATAGAGTTGATAGAGTTGATAGGGTTGTTAGAGTTGTTAGAGTTGTTAGAGTTGTTAGAGTTGTTAGAGTTGATAGAGTTGATAGAGTTGATAGAGTTGATAGAGTTGATAGGGTTGTTAGAGTTGTTAGAGTTGTTAGAGTTGTTAGAGTTGTTAGAGTTGATAGAGTTGATAGAGTTGATAGAGTTGTTAGAGTTGTTAGAGTTGATAGAGTTGATAGAGTTGATAGAGCTGATAGAGCTGATAGAGTTCTTAGAGTTGTTTGATTTGTTAGAGTTGATAGAGTTGATAGAGTTGTTAGAGTTGATAGAGTTGTTAGAGTTGATAGAGTTGATAGAGTTGATAGAGTTGATAGAGTTGATAGAGTTGATAGAGCTGATAGAGCTGATAGAGCTGATAGAGTTGATAGAGTTGTTAGAGTTGTTTGATTTGTTAGAGTTGATAGAGTTGATAGAGTTGTTAGAGTTGATAGAGTTGTTAGAGTTGTTAGAGTTGTTAGAGTTGATAGAGTTGATAGAGTTGATAGAGTTGATAGAGTTGTTAGAGTTGTTAGAAATGTTAGAGTTGTTAGAGTTGTTAGAGTTGATAGAGTTGATAGAGTTGATAGAGTTGATAGAGTTGTTAGAGTTGTTAGAAATGTTAGAGTTGATAGAGTTGATAGAGCTGATAGAGCTGATAGAGCTGATAGAGTTGATAGAGTTGTTAGAGTTGTTTGATTTGTTAGAGTTGATAGAGTTGATAGAGTTGTTAGAGTTGATAGAGTTGTTAGAGTTGATAGAGTTGATAGAGTTGATAGAGTTGATAGAGTTGATAGAGTTGATAGAGTTGTTAGAGTTTACAGAGTTGTTAGAGTTGTTAGAGTTGTTAGAGTTGTTAGAGTTGATAGAGTTGTTAGAGTTGTTAGAGTTGATAGAGTTGACAGAGTTGATAGAGTTGTTAGAGTTGATAGAGTTGTTAGAGTTGATAGAGTTGATAGAGTTGATAGAGTTGATATAGTTGATAGAGTTGTTAGAGTTGTTTGATTTGTTAGAGTTGTTAGAGTTGTTAGAGTTGTTAGAGTGGTTAGAGTTGATAGAGTTGATAGAGTTGATAGAGTTGATAGTTGTTAGAGTTGATAGAGTTGATAGAGTTGATAGAGTTGATAGAGTTGTTAGAGTTGTTAGAGTTGTTAGAGTTGTTAGAGTTGATAGAGTTGATAGAGTTGATAGAGCTGATAGAGCTGATAGAGTTGATAGAGTTGTTAGAGTTGTTTGATTTGTTAGAGTTGTTAGAGTTGATAGAGTTGTTAGAGTTGATAGAGTTGTTAGAGTTGATAGAGTTGTTAGAGTTGTTAGAGTTGTTAGAGTTGATAGAGTTGATAGAGTTGATAGAGTTGATAGAGTTGATAGAGTTGTTAGAGTTGATAGAGTTGTTTGATTTGTTAGAGTTGTTAGAGTTGTTAGAGTTGAGAGTTGTTAGAGTTGATAGAGTTGATAGAGTTGATAGAGTTGATAGAGTTGATAGTGTTGATAGAGTTGTTAGAGTTGATAGAGTTGTTAGAGTTGTTTGATTTGTTAGAGTTGATAGAGTTGATAGAGTTGTTAGAGTTGTTAGAGTTGTTTGATTTGTTAGAGTTGATAGAGCTGATAGAGTTGTTAGAGTTGATAGAGTTGATAGAGTTGATAGAGTTGATAGAGTTGATAGAGTTGTTAGAGTTGTTAGAGTTGTTTGATTTGTTAGAGTTGTTTGATTTGTTAGAGTTGATAGAGTTGTTAGAGTTGTTAGAGTTGATAGAGTTGTTAGAGTTGATAGAGTTGATAGAGTTGATAGAGTTGATGGAGTTGTTAGAGTTTTTAGAGTTGTTAGAGTTGTTAGAGTTGTTAGAGTTGAGAGTTGTTAGAGTTGATAGAGTTGATAGAGTTGATAGAGTTGATAGAGTTGATAGAGTTGTTAGAGTTGATAGAGTTGTTAGAGTTGTTAGAGTTGTTTGATTTGTTAGAGTTGATAGAGTTGATAGAGTTGTTTGATTTGTTAGAGTTGATAGAGCTGATAGAGTTGTTAGAGTTGATAGAGTTGTTAGAGTTGATAGAGTTGTTAGAGTTGATCGAGTTTTTTTAGTTCTTAGAGTAGTTAGAGTTGATAGAGTTGTTTGATTTGTTTGAATCCATAGAGTTGATAGAGTTGATAGAGTTGACAGAGTTGTTAGAGTTGTTAGAGTTGATAGAGTTGATTGAGTTGACAGAGATGTTAGAGTTGTTAGAGTTGATAGAGTTGACAGAGTTGAGAGTTGATAGAGTTGATAGAGTTGATAGAGTTGATAGAGTTGTTAGAGTTGTTAGAGTTGTTTGATTTGTTAGAGTTTTTTGATTTGTTAGAGTTGATAGAGTTGTTAGAGTTGATAGAGTTGATAGAGTTGATAGAGTTGATAGAGTTGATAGAGTTGTTAGAGTTGATAGAGTTGTTTGATTTGTTAGAGTTGTTAGAGTTGTTAGAGTTGTTAGAGTTGAGAGTTGTTAGAGTTGATAGAGTTGATAGAGTTGATAGTGTTGATAGAGTTGTTAGAGTTGATAGAGTTGATAGAGTTGTTAGAGTTGTTTGATTTGTTAGAGTTGATAGAGTTGATAGAGTTGTTAGAGTTGTTAGAGTTGTTTGATTTGTTAGAGTTGATAGAGCTGATAGAGTTGTTAGAGTTGTTAGAGTTGTTAGAGTTGATAGAGTTGTTAGAGTTGATCGATTTTTTTTAGTTCTTAGAGTTGTTAGAGTTGAGAGTTGTTAGAGTTGATAGAGTTGATAGTGTTGATAGAGTTGTTAGAGTTGATAGAGTTGTTAGAGTTGTTTGATTTGTTAGAGTTGATAGAGTTGATAGAGTTGTTAGAGTTGTTAGAGTTGTTTGATTTGTTAGAGTTGATAGAGCTGATAGAGTTGTTAGAGTTGATAGAGTTGATAGAGTTGATAGAGTTGATAGAGTTGAAAGAGTTGATAGAGTTGTTAGAGTTGTTAGAGTTGTTTGATTTGTTAGAGTTGTTTGATTTGTTAGAGTTGATAGTTGTTAGAGTTGATAGAGTTGTTAGAGTTGATAGAGTTGATAGAGTTGATAGAGTTGTTAGAGTTGTTAGAGTTGTTAGAGTTGTTAGAGTTGTTAGAGTTGTTAGAGTTGAGAGTTGTTAGAGTTGATAGAGTTGATAGAGTTGATAGAGTTGATAGTGTTGATAGAGTTGTTAGAGTTGATAGAGTTGTTAGAGTTGTTAGAGTTGTTTGATTTGTTAGAGTTGATAGAGTTGATAGAGTTGTTAGAGTTGTTAGAGTTGTTTGATTTGTTAGAGTTGATAGAGCTGATAGAGTTGTTAGAGTTGATAGAGTTGATAGAGTTGATAGAGTTGATAGAGTTGATAGAGTTGTTAGAGTTGTTAGAGTTGTTTGATTTGTTAGAGTTGTTTGATTTGTTAGAGTTGATAGAGTTGTTAGAGTTGATAGAGTTGTTAGAGTTGTTAGAGTTGATAGAGTTGATAGAGTTGATAGAGTTGATGGAGTTGTTAGAGTTGATGGAGTTGTTAGAGTTGTTAGAGTTGTTAGAGTTGTTAGAGTTGTTAGAGTTGAGAGTTGTTAGAGTTGATAGAGTTGATAGAGTTGATAGAGTTGATAGAGTTGATAGAGTTGTTAGAGTTGATAGAGTTGTTAGAGTTGTTAGAGTTGTTTGATTTGTTAGAGTTGATAGAGTTGATAGAGTTGTTTGATTTGTTAGAGTTGATAGAGCTGATAGAGTTGTTAGAGTTGATAGAGTTGTTAGAGTTGATCGAGTTTTTTTAGTTCTTAGAGTAGTTAGAGTTGATAGAGTTGTTTGATTTGTTTGAATCCATAGAGTTGATAGAGTTGATAGAGTTGACAGAGTTGTTAGAGTTGTTAGAGTTGATAGAGTTGATTGAGTTGACAGAGATGTTAGAGTTGTTAGAGTTGACAGAGTTGAGAGTTGATAGAGTTGATAGAGTTGATAGAGTTGATAGAGTTGTTAGAGTTGTTAGAGTTGTTTGATTTGTTAGAGTTTTTTGATTTGTTAGAGTTGATAGAGTTGTTAGAGTTGTTAGAGTTGATAGAGTTGATAGAGTTGATAGAGTTGATAGAGTTGATAGAGTTGATAGAGTTGTTAGAGTTGATAGAGTTGTTTGATTTGTTAGAGTTGTTAGAGTTGTTAGAGTTGTTAGAGTTGAGAGTTGTTAGAGTTGATAGAGTTGATAGAGTTGATAGTGTTGATAGAGTTGTTAGAGTTGATAGAGTTGTTAGAGTTGTTTGATTTGTTAGAGTTGATAGAGTTGATAGAGTTGTTAGAGTTGTTAGAGTTGTTTGATTTGTTAGAGTTGATAGAGTTGATAGAGCTGATAGAGTTGTTAGAGTTGTTAGAGTTGTTAGAGTTGATAGAGTTGTTAGAGTTGATCGATTTTTTTTAGTTCTTAGAGTTGTTAGAGTTGAGAGTTGTTAGAGTTGATAGAGTTGATAGTGTTGATAGAGTTGTTAGAGTTGATAGAGTTGTTAGAGTTGTTTGATTTGTTAGAGTTGATAGAGTTGATAGAGTTGTTAGAGTTGTTAGAGTTGTTTGATTTGTTAGAGTTGATAGAGCTGATAGAGTTGTTAGAGTTGATAGAGTTGATAGAGTTGATAGAGTTGATAGAGTTGATAGAGTTGTTAGAGTTGTTAGAGTTGTTTGATTTGTTAGAGTTGTTTGATTTGTTAGAGTTGATAGTTGTTAGAGTTGATAGAGTTGTTAGAGTTGATAGAGTTGATAGAGTTGATAGAGTTGTTAGAGTTGTTAGAGTTGTTAGAGTTGTTAGAGTTGTTAGAGTTGTTAGAGTTGAGAGTTGTTAGAGTTGTTAGAGTTGATAGAGTTGATAGAGTTGATAGAGTTGATAGTGTTGATAGAGTTGTTAGAGTTGATAGAGTTGTTAGAGTTGTTAGAGTTGTTTGATTTGTTAGAGTTGATAGAGTTGATAGAGTTGATAGAGTTGTTAGAGTTGTTAGAGTTGTTTGATTTGTTAGAGTTGATAGAGCTGATAGAGTTGTTAGAGTTGATAGAGTTGTTAGAGTTGATAGAGTTGTTAGAGTTGATCGAGTTTTTTTAGTTCTTAGAGTAGTTAGAGTTGATAGAGTTGGTTGATTTGTTTGAATCCATAGAGTTGATAGAGTTGATAGAGTTGACAGAGTTGTTAGAGTTGTTAGAGTTGATAGAGTTGATTGAGATGTTAGAGTTGTTAGAGTTGATAGAGTTGACAGAGTTGAGAGTTGATAGAGTTGATAGAGTTGATAGAGTTGATAGAGTTGATAGAGTTGATAGAGTTGTTAGAGTTGTTTGATTTGTTAGAGTTGATAGAGTTGATAGAGTTGTTAGAGTTGATAGAGTTGATAGAGTTGATAGAGTTGATAGAGTTGATAGAGTTGTTTGATTTGTTAGAGTTGTTAGAGTTGCTAGAGTTGTTAGAGTTGAGAGTTGTTAGAGTTGATAGAGTTGATAGAGTTGATAGAGTTGATAGTGTTGATAGAGTTGTTAGAGTTGATAGAGTTGTTAGAGTTGTTTGATTTGTTAGAGTTGATAGAGTTGATAGTGTTGATAGAGTTGTTAGAGTTGATAGAGTTGTTAGAGTTGTTTGATTTGTTAGAGTTGATAGAGTTGATAGAATTGTTAGAGTTGTTAGAGTTGTTTGATTTGTTAGAGTTGATAGAGCTGATAGAGTTGTTAGAGTTGTTAGAGTTGATAGAGTTGATAGAGTTGATAGAGTTGATAGAGTTGATTGAGTTGTTAGAGTTGTTAGAGTTGTTTGATTTGTTAGAGTTGATAGAGCTGATAGAGTTGTTAGAGTTGTTAGAGTTGATAGAGTTGATAGAGTTGATAGAGTTGATAGTGTTGATAGAGTTGTTAGAGTTGATAGAGTTGTTAGAGTTGTTTGATTTGTTAGAGTTGATAGAGTTGATAGAGTTGATAGAGTTGATAGTGTTGATAGAGTTGTTAGAGTTGATAGAGTTGTTAGAGTTGTTTGATTTGTTAGAGTTGATAGAGTTGATAGAATTGTTAGAGTTGTTAGAGTTGTTTGATTTGTTAGAGTTGATAGAGCTGATAGAGTTGTTAGAGTTGTTAGAGTTGATAGAGTTGATAGAGTTGATAGAGTTGATAGAGTTGATTGAGTTGTTAGAGTTGTTAGAGTTGTTTGATTTGTTAGAGTTGTTTGATTTGTTAGAGTTGATAGAGTTGTTAGAGTTGATAGAGTTGTTAGAGTTGATAGAGTTGATAGAGTTGTTAGAGTTGTTAGAGTTGATAGAGTTGATAGAGTTGTTAGAGTTGTTAGAGTTGTTAGAGTTGATAGAGTTGATAGAGTTGATAGAGTTGATAGAGTTGATAGAGTTGTTAGAGTTGTTAGAGTTGATAGAGTTGATAGAGTTGATAGAGCTGATAGAGCTGATAGAGCTGATAGAGTTGATAGAGTTGTTAGAGTTGATAGAGTTGTTAGAGTTGATAGAGTTGATAGAGTTGATAGAGTTGTTAGAGTTGATAGAGTTGATAGAGTTGATAGAGTTGATAGAGTTGATAGAGTTGTTAGAGTTGTTAGAGTTGTTAGAGTTGTTAGAGTTGTTAGAGTTGATAGAGTTGTTAGAGTTGATAGAGTTGATAGAGTTGATAGAGTTGATAGAGTTGATAGAGTTGACAGAGTTGTTAGAGTTGTTAGAGTTGATAGAGTTGATTGAGTTGACAGAGATGTTAGAGTTGTTAGAGTTGATAGAGTTGACAGAGTTGAGAGTTGATAGAGTTGATAGAGTTGATAGAGTTGATAGAGTTGATAGAGTTGATAGAGTTGTTAGAGTTGTTAGAGTTGTTTGATTTGTTAGAGTTGTTTGATTTGTTTGATTTGTTAGAGTTGATAGAGTTGATAGAGTTGTTAGAGTTGATAGAGTTGATAGAGTTGATAGAGTTTATAGAGTTGTTAGAGTTGATAGAGTTGTTTGATTTGTTAGAGTTGTTAGAGTTGTTAGAGTTGAGAGTTGATAGAGTTGATAGAGTTGATAGAGTTGATAGTGTTGATAGAGTTGTTAGAGTTGATAGAGTTGTTAGAGTTGTTAGAGTTGTTAGAGTTGTTTGATCTGTTAGAGTTGATAGAGTTGATAGAGTTGTTAGAGTTGTTAGAGTTGTTTGATTTGTTAGAGTTGATAGAGCTGATAGAGTTGTTAGAGTTGATAGAGTTGTTAGAGTTGATAAAGTTGTTAGAGTTGATAGAGTTGTTAGAGTTGATCGAGTTTTTTAGTTCTTAGAGTTGTTAGAGTTGATAGAGTTGTTTGATTTGTTTGAATCCATAGAGTTGATAGAGTTGATAGAGTTGACAGAGTTGTTAGAGTTGTTAGAGTTGTTAGAGTTGATAGAGTTGATTGAGTTGACAGAGTTGAGAGTTGATAGAGTTGATAGAGTTGATAGAATTGATAGAGTTGTTAGAGTTGTTAGAGTTGTTTGATTTGTTTGATTTGTTTGATTTGTTAGAGTTGTTAGAGTTGTTAGAGTTGTTAGAGTTGTTAGAGTTGTTAGAGTTGTTAGAGTTGAGAGTTGTTAGAGTTGATAGAGTTGATAGAGTTGATAGTGTTGATAGAGTTTTTAGAGTTGATAGAGTTGTTTGATTTGTTTGAATCCATAGAGTTGATAGAGTTGATAGAGTTGACAGAGTTGTTAGAGTTGTTAGAGTTGATAGAGTTGATTGAGTTGACAGAGATGTTAGAGTTGTTAGAGTTGATAGAGTTGACAGAGTTGAGAGTTGATAGAGTTGATAGAGTTGATAGAGTTGATAGAGTTGTTAGAGTTGTTTGATTTGTTAGAGTTGATAGAGTTGTTAGAGTTGATAGAGTTGATAGAGTTGTTAGAGTTGATAGAGTTGTTTGATTTGTTAGAGTTGTTAGAGTTGTTAGAGTTGTTAGAGTTGAGAGTTGTTAGAGTTGATAGAGTTGATAGAGTTGATAGAGTTGATAGTGTTGATAGAGTTGTTAGAGTTGATAGAGTTGTTAGAGTTGTTTGATTTGTTAGAGTTGATTGAGTTGTTAGAGTTGTTAGAGTTGTTTGATTTGTTAGAGTTGTTTGATTTGTTAGAGTTGATAGAGTTGTTAGAGTTGATAGAGTTGTTAGAGTTGATAGAGTTGATAGAGTTGTTAGAGTTGATAGAGTTGTTAGAGTTGTTAGAGTTGTTTGATTTGTTAGAGTTGATAGACTTGATAGAGTTGTTAGAGTTGTTAGAGTTGTTTGATTTGTTAGAGTTGATAGAGTTGTTAGAGTTGATAGAGTTGTTAGAGTTGATCGAGTTTTTTTAGTTCTTAGAGTAGTTAGAGTTGATAGAGTTGTTTGATTTGTTTGAATCCATAGAGTTGATAGAGTTGATAGAGTTGACAGAGTTGTTAGAGTTGTTAGAGTTGATAGAGTTGATTTAGTTGACAGAGATGTTAGAGTTGTTAGAGTTGATAGAGTTGACAGAGTTGAGAGTTGATAGAGTTGATAGAGTTGATAGAGTTGATAGAGTTGTTAGAGTTGTTAGAGTTGTTTGATTTGTTAGAGTTGTTTGATTTGTTAGAGTTGATAGAGTTGTTAGAGTTGATAGAGTTGATAGAGTTGATAGAGTTGATAGAGTTGATAGAGTTGTTAGAGTTGATAGAGTTGTTTGATTTGTTAGTGTTGTTAGAGTTGTTAGAGTTGTTAGAGTTGAGAGTTGTTAGAGTTGATAGAGTTGATAGAGTTGATAGTGTTGATAGAGTTGTTAGAGTTGATAGAGTTGATAGAGTTGTTAGAGTTGATAGAGTTGATAGAGTTGATAGAGTTGCTAGAGTTGATAGAGTTGTTAGAGTTGATAGAGTTGATAGAGTTGATAGAGCTGTTAGAGCTGTTAGAGTTGATAGAGTTGTTAGAGTTGATAGAGTTGATAGAGTTGATAGAGTTGATAGAGTTGATAGAGTTGACAGAGTTGTTAGAGTTGTTAGAGTTGATAGAGTTGATTGAGTTGACAGAGATGTTAGAGTTGTTAGAGTTGATAGAGTTGACAGAGTTGAGAGTTGATAGAGTTGATAGAGTTGATAGAGTTGATAGAGTTGATAGAGTTGATAGAGTTGTTAGAGTTGTTAGAGTTGTTTGATTTGTTAGAGTTGTTTGATTTGTTTGATTTGTTAGAGTTGATAGAGTTGTTAGAGTTGATAGAGTTGATAGAGTTGATAGAGTTTATAGAGTTGTTAGAGTTGATAGAGTTGTTTGATTTGTTAGAGTTGTTAGAGTTGTTAGAGTTGAGAGTTGATAGAGTTGATAGAGTTGATAGAGTTGATAGTGTTGATAGAGTTGTTAGAGTTGATAGAGTTGTTAGAGTTGTTAGAGTTGTTAGAGTTGTTTGATCTGTTAGAGTTGATAGAGTTGATAGAGTTGTTAGAGTTGTTAGAGTTGTTTGATTTGTTAGAGTTGATAGAGTTGATAGAGTTGTTAGAGTTGATCGAGTTTTTTAGTTCTTAGAGTTGTTAGAGTTGATAGAGTTGTTTGATTTGTTTGAATCCATAGAGTTGATAGAGTTGATAGAGTTGACAGAGTTGTTAGAGTTGTTAGAGTTGATAGAGTTGATTGAGTTGACAGAGATGTTAGAGTTTTTAGAGTTTTTAGAGTTGATAGAGTTGACAGAGTTGAGAGTTGATAGAGTTGATAGAGTTGATAGAGTTGATAGAGTTGTTAGAGTTGTTAGAGTTGTTTGATTTGTTTGATTTGTTTGATTTGTTAGAGTTGATAGATTTGTTAGAGTTGATAGAGTTGATAGAGTTGATAGAGTTGATAGAGTTGATAGAGTTGATAGAGTTGTTTGATTTGTTAGAGTTGTTAGAGTTGTTAGAGTTGTTAGAGTTGAGAGTTGTTAGAGTTGATAGAGTTGATAGAGTTGATAGAGTTGATAGTGTTGATAGAGTTTTTAGAGTTGATAGAGTTGTTTGATTTGTTTGAATCCATAGAGTTGATAGAGTTGATAGAGTTGACAGAGTTGTTAGAGTTGTTAGAGTTGATAGAGTTGATTGAGTTGACAGAGATGTTAGAGTTGTTAGAGTTGATAGAGTTGACAGAGTTGAGAGTTGATAGAGTTGATAGAGTTGATAGAGTTGATAGAGTTGTTAGAGTTGTTTGATTTGTTAGAGTTGATAGAGTTGTTAGAGTTGATAGAGTTGATAGAGTTGATAGAGTTGATAGAGTTGATAGAGTTGTTAGAGTTGATAGAGTTGTTTGATTTGTTAGAGTTGTTAGAGTTGTTAGAGTTGTTAGAGTTGAGAGTTGTTAGAGTTGATAGAGTTGATAGAGTTGATAGAGTTGATAGTGTTGATAGAGTTGTTAGAGTTGATAGAGTTGTTAGAGTTGTTTGATTTGTTAGAGTTGATAGAGTTGATAGAGTTGTTAGAGTTGTTTGATTTGTTAGAGTTGATAGAGCTGATAGAGTTGTTAGAGTTGATAGAGTTGATAGAGTTGATAGAGTTGATAGAGTTGATTGAGTTGTTAGAGTTGTTAGAGTTGTTTGATTTGTTAGAGTTGTTTGATTTGTTAGAGTTGATAGAGTTGTTAGAGTTGATAGAGTTGTTAGAGTTGATAGAGTTGATAGAGTTGATAGAGTTGATAGAGTTTTTAGAGTTGTTAGAGTTGATAGAGTTGTTAGAGTTGTTAGAGTTGTTTGATTTGTTAGAGTTGATAGACTTGATAGAGTTGTTAGAGTTGTTAGAGTTGTTTGATTTGTTAGAGTTGATAGAGTTGTTAGAGTTGATAGAGTTGTTAGAGTTGATCGAGTTTTTTTAGTTCTTAGAGTAGTTAGAGTTGATAGAGTTGTTTGATTTGTTTGAATCCATAGAGTTGATAGAGTTGATAGAGTTGAAAGAGTTGTTAGAGTTGTTAGAGTTGATAGAGTTGATTGAGTTGACAGAGATGTTAGAGTTGTTAGAGTTGATAGAGTTGACAGAGTTGAGAGTTGATAGAGTTGATAGAGTTGATAGAGTTGATAGAGTTGTTAGAGTTGTTAGAGTTGTTTGATTTGTTAGAGTTGTTTGATTTGTTTGATTTGTTAGAGTTGATAGAGTTGTTAGAGTTGATAGAGTTGATAGAGTTGATAGAGTTGATAGAGTTGATAGAGTTGTTAGAGTTGATAGAGTTGTTTGATTTGTTAGTGTTGTTAGAGTTGTTAGAGTTGTTAGAGTTGAGAGTTGTTAGAGTTGATAGAGTTGATAGTGTTGATAGAGTTGTTAGAGTTGATAGAGTTGATAGAGTTGTTAGAGTTGATAGAGTTGATAGAGTTGATAGAGTTGATAGAGTTGATAGAGTTGATAGAGTTGCTAGAGTTGATAGAGTTGTTAGAGTTGATAGAGTTGATAGAGTTGATAGAGCTGATAGAGCTGATAGAGTTGATAGAGTTGATAGAGTTGTTAGAGTTGATAGATTTGTTAGAGTTGATAGAGTTGATAGAGTTGTTAGAGTTGATAGAGTTGTTAGAGTTGATAGAGTTGATAGAGTTGACAGAGTTGTTAGAGTTGTTAGAGTTGTTAGAGTTGTTAGAGTTGTTAGAGTTGATAGAGTTGATAGAGTTGATAGAGTTGATAGAGTTGATAGAGTTGATAGAGTTGACAGAGTTGTTAGAGTTGTTAGAGTTGTTAGAGTTGATAGAGTTGATTGAGTTGACAGAGATGTTAGAGTTGTTAGAGTTGATAGAGTTGACAGAGTTGAGAGTTGATAGAGTTGATAGAGTTGATAGAGTTGATAGAGTTGATAGAGTTGATAGAGTTGATAGAGTTGTTAGAGTTGTTAGAGTTGTTTGATTTGTTAGAGTTGTTTGATTTGTTTGATTTGTTAGAGTTGATAGAGTTGTTAGAGTTGATAGAGTTGATAGAGTTGATAGAGTTTATAGAGTTGTTAGAGTTGATAGAGTTGTTTGATTTGTTAGAGTTGTTAGAGTTGTTAGAGTTGAGAGTTGATAGAGTTGATAGAGTTGATAGAGTTGATAGTGTTGATAGAGTTGATAGAGTTGATAGAGTTGTTAGAGTTGTTAGAGTTGTTAGAGTTGTTTGATCTGTTAGAGTTGATAGAGTTGATAGAGTTGTTAGAGTTGTTAGAGTTGTTTGATTTGTTAGAGTTGGTAGAGCTGATAGAGTTGTTAGAGTTGATAGAGTTGTTAGAGTTGATAGAGTTGTTAGAGTTGATAGAGTTGTTAGAGTTGATCGAGTTTTTTAGTTCTTAGAGTTGTTAGAGTTGATAGAGTTGTTTGATTTGTTTGAATCCATAGAGTTGATAGAGTTGATAGAGTTGACAGAGTTGTTAGAGTTGTTAGAGTTGATCGAGTTTTTTTAGTTCTTAGAGTAGTTAGAGTTGATAGAGTTGTTTGATTTGTTTGAATCCATAGAGTTGATAGAGTTGATAGAGTTGACAGAGTTGTTAGAGTTGTTAGAGTTGATAGAGTTGATTGAGTTGACAGAGATGTTAGAGTTGTTAGAGTTGATAGAGTTGACAGAGTTGAGAGTTGATAGAGTTGATAGAGTTGATAGAGTTGATAGAGTTGTTAGAGTTGTTTGATTTGTTAGAGTTGTTTGATTTGTTAGAGTTGATAGAGTTGTTAGAGTTGATAGAGTTGATAGAGTTGATAGAGTTGATAGAGTTGTTAGAGTTGATAGAGTTGTTTGATTTGTTAGTGTTGTTAGAGTTGTTAGAGTTGTTAGAGTTGAGAGTTGTTAGAGTTGATAGAGTTGATAGAGTTGATAGTGTTGATAGAGTTGTTAGAGTTGATAGAGTTGATAGAGTTGTTAGAGTTGATAGAGTTGATAGAGTTGATAGAGTTGCTAGAGTTGATAGAGTTGTTAGAGTTGATAGAGTTGATAGAGTTGATAGAGCTGATAGAGCTGATAGAGTTGATAGAGTTGATAGAGTTGTTAGAGTTGATAGATTTGTTAGAGTTGATAGAGTTGATAGAGTTGTTAGAGTTGATAGAGTTGTTAGAGTTGATAGAGTTGATAGAGTTGATAGAGTTGATAGAGTTGATAGAGTTGATAGAGTTGATAGAGTTGACAGAGTTGTTAGAGTTGTTAGAGTTGATAGAGTTGATTGAGTTGACAGAGATGTTAGAGTTGTTAGAGTTGATAGAGTTGACAGAGTTGAGAGTTGATAGAGTTGATAGAGTTGATAGAGTTGATAGAGTTGATAGAGTTGATAGAGTTGATAGAGTTGTTAGAGTTGTTAGAGTTGTTTGATTTGTTAGAGTTGTTTGATTTGTTTGATTTGTTAGAGTTGATAGAGTTGTTAGAGTTGATAGAGTTGATAGAGTTGATAGAGTTTATAGAGTTGTTAGAGTTGATAGAGTTGTTTGATTTGTTAGAGTTGTTAGAGTTGTTAGAGTTGAGAGTTGATAGAGTTGATAGAGTTGATAGAGTTGATAGTGTTGATAGAGTTGATAGAGTTGATAGAGTTGTTAGAGTTGTTAGAGTTGTTAGAGTTGTTTGATCTGTTAGAGTTGATAGAGTTGATAGAGTTGTTAGAGTTGTTAGAGTTGTTTGATTTGTTAGAGTTGGTAGAGCTGATAGAGTTGTTAGAGTTGATAGAGTTGTTAGAGTTGATAGAGTTGTTAGAGTTGATAGAGTTGTTAGAGTTGATCGAGTTTTTTAGTTCTTAGAGTTGTTAGAGTTGATAGAGTTGTTTGATTTGTTTGAATCCATAGAGTTGATAGAGTTGATAGAGTTGACAGAGTTGTTAGAGTTGTTAGAGTTGATCGAGTTTTTTTAGTTCTTAGAGTAGTTAGAGTTGATAGAGTTGTTTGATTTGTTTGAATCCATAGAGTTGATAGAGTTGATAGAGTTGACAGAGTTGTTAGAGTTGTTAGAGTTGATAGAGTTGATTGAGTTGACAGAGATGTTAGAGTTGTTAGAGTTGATAGAGTTGACAGAGTTGAGAGTTGATAGAGTTGATAGAGTTGATAGAGTTGATAGAGTTGTTAGAGTTGTTAGAGTTGTTTGATTTGTTAGAGTTGTTTGATTTGTTAGAGTTGATAGAGTTGTTAGAGTTGTTAGAGTTGATAGAGTTGATAGAGTTGATAGAGTTGATAGAGTTGATAGAGTTGTTAGAGTTGATAGAGTTGTTTGATTTGTTAGTGTTGTTAGAGTTGTTAGAGTTGTTAGAGTTGAGAGTTGTTAGAGTTGATAGAGTTGATAGAGTTGATAGTGTTGATAGAGTTGTTAGAGTTGATAGAGTTGATAGAGTTGTTAGAGTTGATAGAGTTGATAGAGTTGATAGAGTTGCTAGAGTTGATAGAGTTGTTAGAGTTGATAGAGTTGATAGAGTTGATAGAGTTGATAGAGTTGATAGAGTTGTTAGAGTTGTTAGAGTTGTTTGATTTGTTTGATTTGTTTGATTTGTTAGAGTTGATAGATTTGTTAGAGTTGATAGAGTTGATAGAGTTGATAGAGTTGATAGAGTTGATAGAGTTGATAGAGTTGTTTGATTTGTTAGAGTTGTTAGAGTTGTTAGAGTTGTTAGAGTTGAGAGTTGTTAGAGTTGATAGAGTTGATAGAGTTGATAGAGTTGATAGTGTTGATAGAGTTTTTAGAGTTGATAGAGTTGTTTGATTTGTTTGAATCCATAGAGTTGATAGAGTTGATAGAGTTGACAGAGTTGTTAGAGTTGTTAGAGTTGATAGAGTTGATTGAGTTGACAGAGATGTTAGAGTTGTTAGAGTTGATAGAGTTGACAGAGTTGAGAGTTGATAGAGTTGATAGAGTTGATAGAGTTGATAGAGTTGTTAGAGTTGTTTGATTTGTTAGAGTTGATAGAGTTGTTAGAGTTGATAGAGTTGATAGAGTTGATAGAGTTGTTAGAGTTGATAGAGTTGTTTGATTTGTTAGAGTTGTTAGAGTTGTTAGAGTTGTTAGAGTTGAGAGTTGTTAGAGTTGATAGAGTTGATAGAGTTGATAGAGTTGATAGTGTTGATAGAGTTGTTAGAGTTGATAGAGTTGTTAGAGTTGTTTGATTTGTTAGAGTTGATAGAGTTGATAGAGTTGTTAGAGTTGTTTGATTTGTTAGAGTTGATAGAGCTGATAGAGTTGTTAGAGTTGATAGAGTTGATAGAGTTGATAGAGTTGATAGAGTTGATTGAGTTGTTAGAGTTGTTAGAGTTGTTTGATTTGTTAGAGTTGTTTGATTTGTTAGAGTTGATAGAGTTGTTAGAGTTGATAGAGTTGTTAGAGTTGATAGAGTTGATAGAGTTGATAGAGTTGATAGAGTTTTTAGAGTTGTTAGAGTTGATAGAGTTGTTAGAGTTGTTAGAGTTGTTTGATTTGTTAGAGTTGATAGACTTGATAGAGTTGTTAGAGTTGTTAGAGTTGTTTGATTTGTTAGAGTTGATAGAGTTGTTAGAGTTGATAGAGTTGTTAGAGTTGATCGAGTTTTTTTAGTTCTTAGAGTAGTTAGAGTTGATAGAGTTGTTTGATTTGTTTGAATCCATAGAGTTGATAGAGTTGATAGAGTTGAAAGAGTTGTTAGAGTTGTTAGAGTTGATAGAGTTGATTGAGTTGACAGAGATGTTAGAGTTGTTAGAGTTGATAGAGTTGACAGAGTTGAGAGTTGATAGAGTTGATAGAGTTGATAGAGTTGATAGAGTTGTTAGAGTTGTTAGAGTTGTTTGATTTGTTAGAGTTGTTTGATTTGTTTGATTTGTTAGAGTTGATAGAGTTGTTAGAGTTGATAGAGTTGATAGAGTTGATAGAGTTGATAGAGTTGATAGAGTTGTTAGAGTTGATAGAGTTGTTTGATTTGTTAGTGTTGTTAGAGTTGTTAGAGTTGTTAGAGTTGAGAGTTGTTAGAGTTGATAGAGTTGATAGTGTTGATAGAGTTGTTAGAGTTGATAGAGTTGATAGAGTTGTTAGAGTTGATAGAGTTGATAGAGTTGATAGAGTTGATAGAGTTGATAGAGTTGATAGAGTTGCTAGAGTTGATAGAGTTGTTAGAGTTGATAGAGTTGATAGAGTTGATAGAGCTGATAGAGCTGATAGAGTTGATAGAGTTGATAGAGTTGTTAGAGTTGATAGATTTGTTAGAGTTGATAGAGTTGATAGAGTTGTTAGAGTTGATAGAGTTGTTAGAGTTGATAGAGTTGATAGAGTTGACAGAGTTGTTAGAGTTGTTAGAGTTGTTAGAGTTGTTAGAGTTGTTAGAGTTGATAGAGTTGATAGAGTTGATAGAGTTGATAGAGTTGATAGAGTTGATAGAGTTGATAGAGTTGACAGAGTTGTTAGAGTTGTTAGAGTTGTTAGAGTTGATAGAGTTGATTGAGTTGACAGAGATGTTAGAGTTGTTAGAGTTGATAGAGTTGACAGAGTTGAGAGTTGATAGAGTTGATAGAGTTGATAGAGTTGATAGAGTTGATAGAGTTGATAGAGTTGATAGAGTTGTTAGAGTTGTTAGAGTTGTTTGATTTGTTAGAGTTGTTTGATTTGTTTGATTTGTTAGAGTTGATAGAGTTGTTAGAGTTGATAGAGTTGATAGAGTTGATAGAGTTTATAGAGTTGTTAGAGTTGATAGAGTTGTTTGATTTGTTAGAGTTGTTAGAGTTGTTAGAGTTGAGAGTTGATAGAGTTGATAGAGTTGATAGAGTTGATAGTGTTGATAGAGTTGATAGAGTTGATAGAGTTGTTAGAGTTGTTAGAGTTGTTAGAGTTGTTTGATCTGTTAGAGTTGATAGAGTTGATAGAGTTGTTAGAGTTGTTAGAGTTGTTTGATTTGTTAGAGTTGGTAGAGCTGATAGAGTTGTTAGAGTTGATAGAGTTGTTAGAGTTGATAGAGTTGTTAGAGTTGATAGAGTTGTTAGAGTTGATCGAGTTTTTTAGTTCTTAGAGTTGTTAGAGTTGATAGAGTTGTTTGATTTGTTTGAATCCATAGAGTTGATAGAGTTGATAGAGTTGACAGAGTTGTTAGAGTTGTTAGAGTTGATCGAGTTTTTTTAGTTCTTAGAGTAGTTAGAGTTGATAGAGTTGTTTGATTTGTTTGAATCCATAGAGTTGATAGAGTTGATAGAGTTGACAGAGTTGTTAGAGTTGTTAGAGTTGATAGAGTTGATTGAGTTGACAGAGATGTTAGAGTTGTTAGAGTTGATAGAGTTGACAGAGTTGAGAGTTGATAGAGTTGATAGAGTTGATAGAGTTGTTAGAGTTGTTTGATTTGTTAGAGTTGTTTGATTTGTTAGAGTTGATAGAGTTGTTAGAGTTGATAGAGTTGATAGAGTTGATAGAGTTGATAGAGTTGTTAGAGTTGATAGAGTTGTTTGATTTGTTAGTGTTGTTAGAGTTGTTAGAGTTGTTAGAGTTGAGAGTTGTTAGAGTTGATAGAGTTGATAGAGTTGATAGTGTTGATAGAGTTGTTAGAGTTGATAGAGTTGATAGAGTTGTTAGAGTTGATAGAGTTGATAGAGTTGATAGAGTTGCTAGAGTTGATAGAGTTGTTAGAGTTGATAGAGTTGATAGAGTTGATAGAGCTGATAGAGCTGATAGAGTTGATAGAGTTGATAGAGTTGTTAGAGTTGATAGATTTGTTAGAGTTGATAGAGTTGATAGAGTTGTTAGAGTTGATAGAGTTGTTAGAGTTGATAGAGTTGATAGAGTTGATAGAGTTGATAGAGTTGATAGAGTTGATAGAGTTGATAGAGTTGACAGAGTTGTTAGAGTTGTTAGAGTTGATAGAGTTGATTGAGTTGACAGAGATGTTAGAGTTGTTAGAGTTGATAGAGTTGACAGAGTTGAGAGTTGATAGAGTTGATAGAGTTGATAGAGTTGATAGAGTTGATAGAGTTGATAGAGTTGATAGAGTTGTTAGAGTTGTTAGAGTTGTTTGATTTGTTAGAGTTGTTTGATTTGTTTGATTTGTTAGAGTTGATAGAGTTGTTAGAGTTGATAGAGTTGATAGAGTTGATAGAGTTTATAGAGTTGTTAGAGTTGATAGAGTTGTTTGATTTGTTAGAGTTGTTAGAGTTGTTAGAGTTGAGAGTTGATAGAGTTGATAGAGTTGATAGAGTTGATAGTGTTGATAGAGTTGATAGAGTTGATAGAGTTGTTAGAGTTGTTAGAGTTGTTAGAGTTGTTTGATCTGTTAGAGTTGATAGAGTTGATAGAGTTGTTAGAGTTGTTAGAGTTGTTTGATTTGTTAGAGTTGGTAGAGCTGATAGAGTTGTTAGAGTTGATAGAGTTGTTAGAGTTGATAGAGTTGTTAGAGTTGATAGAGTTGTTAGAGTTGATCGAGTTTTTTAGTTCTTAGAGTTGTTAGAGTTGATAGAGTTGTTTGATTTGTTTGAATCCATAGAGTTGATAGAGTTGATAGAGTTGACAGAGTTGTTAGAGTTGTTAGAGTTGATCGAGTTTTTTTAGTTCTTAGAGTAGTTAGAGTTGATAGAGTTGTTTGATTTGTTTGAATCCATAGAGTTGATAGAGTTGATAGAGTTGACAGAGTTGTTAGAGTTGTTAGAGTTGATAGAGTTGATTGAGTTGACAGAGATGTTAGAGTTGTTAGAGTTGATAGAGTTGACAGAGTTGAGAGTTGATAGAGTTGATAGAGTTGATAGAGTTGATAGAGTTGTTAGAGTTGTTAGAGTTGTTTGATTTGTTAGAGTTGTTTGATTTGTTAGAGTTGATAGAGTTGTTAGAGTTGTTAGAGTTGATAGAGTTGATAGAGTTGATAGAGTTGATAGAGTTGATAGAGTTGTTAGAGTTGATAGAGTTGTTTGATTTGTTAGTGTTGTTAGAGTTGTTAGAGTTGTTAGAGTTGAGAGTTGTTAGAGTTGATAGAGTTGATAGAGTTGATAGTGTTGATAGAGTTGTTAGAGTTGATAGAGTTGATAGAGTTGTTAGAGTTGATAGAGTTGATAGAGTTGATAGAGTTGCTAGAGTTGATAGAGTTGTTAGAGTTGATAGAGTTGATAGAGTTGATAGAGCTGATAGAGCTGATAGAGTTGATAGAGTTGATAGAGTTGTTAGAGTTGATAGATTTGTTAGAGTTGATAGAGTTGATAGAGTTGTTAGAGTTGATAGAGTTGTTAGAGTTGATAGAGTTGATAGAGTTGATAGAGTTGATAGAGTTGACAGAGTTGTTAGAGTTGTTAGAGTTGTTAGAGTTGTTAGAGTTGTTAGAGTTGATAGAGTTGATAGAGTTGATAGAGTTGATAGAGTTGATAGAGTTGATAGAGTTGACAGAGTTGTTAGAGTTGTTAGAGTTGATAGAGTTGATTGAGTTGACAGAGATGTTAGAGTTGTTAGAGTTGATAGAGTTGACAGAGTTGAGAGTTGATAGAGTTGATAGAGTTGATAGAGTTGATAGAGTTGTTAGAGTTGTTAGAGTTGTTTGATTTGTTAGAGTTGTTTGATTTGTTTGATTTGTTAGAGTTGATAGAGTTGTTAGAGTTGATAGAGTTGATAGAGTTGATAGAGTTTATAGAGTTGTTAGAGTTGATAGAGTTGTTTGATTTGTTAGAGTTGTTAGAGTTGAGAGTTGATAGAGTTGATAGAGTTGATAGAGTTGATAGTGTTGATAGAGTTGATAGAGTTGATAGAGTTGTTAGAGTTGTTAGAGTTGTTAGAGTTGTTTGATCTGTTAGAGTTGATAGAGTTGATAGAGTTGTTAGAGTTGTTAGAGTTGTTTGATTTGTTAGAGTTGGTAGAGCTGATAGAGTTGTTAGAGTTGATAGAGTTGTTAGAGTTGATAGAGTTGTTAGAGTTGATAGAGTTGTTAGAGTTGATCGAGTTTTTTAGTTCTTAGAGTTGTTAGAGTTGATAGAGTTGTTTGATTTGTTTGAATCCATAGAGTTGATAGAGTTGATAGAGTTGACAGAGTTGTTAGAGTTGTTAGAGTTGATAGAGTTGATTGAGTTGACAGAGATGTTAGAGTTGTTAGAGTTGACAGAGTTGAGAGTTGATAGAGTTGATAGAGATGATAGAGTTGATAGAGTTGATAGAGTTGATAGAGTTGATAGAGTTGTTAGAGTTGTTTGATTTGTTAGAGTTGTTTGATTTGTTAGAGTTGATAGAGTTGTTAGAGTTGATAGAGTTGATAGAGTTGATAGAGTTGATAGAGTTGATAGAGTTGATAGAGTTGTTTGATTTGTTAGAGTTGTTAGAGTTGTTAGAGTTGTTAGAGTTGTTAGAGTTGTTAGAGTTGAGAGTTGTTAGAATTGATAGAGTTGATAGAGTTGATAGAGTTGATAGTGTTGATAGAGTTTTTAGAGTTGATAGAGTTGTTTGATTTGTTTGAATCCATAGAGTTGTTAGAGTTGATAGAGTTGACAGAGTTGAGAGTTGATAGAGTTGATAGAGTTGATAGAGTTGATAGAGTTGTTAGAGTTGTTAGAGTTGTTTGATTTGTTAGAGTTGATAGAGTTGTTAGAGTTGATAGAGTTGATAGAGTTGATAGAGTTGATAGAGTTGATAGAGTTGTTAGAGTTGATTGAGTTGTTTGATTTGTTAGAGTTGTTGGAGTTGTTAGAGTTGTTAGAGTTGAGAGTTGTTAGAGTTGATAGAGTTGATAGAGTTGATAGAGTTGATAGTGTTGATAGAGTTGTTAGAGTTGATAGAGTTGTTAGAGTTGTTTGATTTGTTAGAGTTGATAGAGTTGATAGAGTTGTTAGAGTTGTTAGAGTTGTTTGATTTGTTAGAGTTGATAGAGCTGATAGAGTTGTTAGAGTTGATAGAGTTGATAGAGTTGATAGAGTTGATAGAGTTGATTGAGTTGTTAGAGTTGTTAGAGTTGTTTGATTTGTTAGAGTTGTTTGATTTGTTAGAGTTGATAGAGTTGTTAGAGTTGATAGAGTTGTTAGAGTTGATAGAGTTGATAGAGTTGATAGAGTTGATAGAGTTGTTAGAGTTGTTAGAGTTGATAGAGTTGAGAGTTGATAGAGTTGATAGAGTTGATAGAGTTGATAGTGTTGATAGAGTTGATAGAGTTGTTAGAGTTGTTAGAGTTGTTAGAGTTGTTTGATCTGTTAGAGTTGATAGAGTTGATAGAGTTGTTAGAGTTGTTAGAGTTGTTTGATTTGTTAGAGTTGGTAGAGCTGATAGAGTTGTTAGAGTTGATAGAGTTGTTAGAGTTGATAGAGTTGTTAGAGTTGATAGAGTTGTTAGAGTTGATCGAGTTTTTTAGTTCTTAGAGTTGTTAGAGTTGATAGAGTTGTTTGATTTGTTTGAATCCATAGAGTTGATAGAGTTGATAGAGTTGACAGAGTTGTTAGAGTTGTTAGAGTTGATAGAGTTGATTGAGTTGACAGAGATGTTAGAGTTGTTAGAGTTGATAGAGTTGACAGAGTTGAGAGTTGATAGAGTTGATAGAGATGATAGAGTTGATAGAGTTGATAGAGTTGATAGAGTTGATAGAGTTGTTAGAGTTGTTTGATTTGTTAGAGTTGTTTGATTTGTTAGAGTTGATAGAGTTGTTAGAGTTGATAGAGTTGATAGAGTTGATAGAGTTGATAGAGTTGATAGAGTTGATAGAGTTGTTTGATTTGTTAGAGTTGTTAGAGTTGTTAGAGTTGTTAGAGTTGTTAGAGTTGTTAGAGTTGAGAGTTGTTAGAGTTGATAGAGTTGATAGAGTTGATAGAGTTGATAGTGTTGATAGAGTTTTTAGAGTTGATAGAGTTGTTTGATTTGTTTGAATCCATAGAGTTGATAGAGTTGATAGAGTTGACAGAGTTGTTAGAGTTGTTAGAGTTGATAGAGTTGATTGAGTTGACAGAGATGTTAGAGTTGTTAGAGTTGATAGAGTTGACAGAGTTGAGAGTTGATAGAGTTGATAGAGTTGATAGAGTTGATAGAGTTGTTAGAGTTGTTAGAGTTGTTTGATTTGTTAGAGTTGATAGAGTTGTTAGAGTTGATAGAGTTGATAGAGTTGATAGAGTTGATAGAGTTGATAGAGTTGTTAGAGTTGATAGAGTTGTTTGATTTGTTAGAGTTGTTAGAGTTGTTAGAGTTGTTAGAGTTGAGAGTTGTTAGAGTTGATAGAGTTGATAGAGTTGATAGTGTTGATAGAGTTGTTAGAGTTGATAGAGTTGTTAGAGTTGTTTGATTTGTTAGAGTTGATAGAGTTGATAGAGTTGTTAGAGTTGTTAGAGTTGTTTGATTTGTTAGAGTTGATAGAGCTGATAGAGTTGAGAGTTGATAGAGTTGATAGAGTTGATAGAGATGATAGAGTTGATAGAGTTGATAGAGTTGATAGAGTTGATAGAGTTGTTAGAGTTGTTTGATTTGTTAGAGTTGTTTGATTTGTTAGAGTTGATAGAGTTGTTAGAGTTGATAGAGTTGATAGAGTTGATAGAGTTGATAGAGTTGATAGAGTTGATAGAGTTGTTTGATTTGTTAGAGTTGTTAGAGTTGTTAGAGTTGTTAGAGTTGTTAGAGTTGTTAGAGTTGTTAGAGTTGAGAGTTGTTAGAGTTGATAGAGTTGATAGAGTTGATAGAGTTGATAGTGTTGATAGAGTTTTTAGAGTTGATAGAGTTGTTTGATTTGTTTGAATCCATAGAGTTGATAGAGTTGATAGAGTTGACAGAGTTGTTAGAGTTGTTAGAGTTGATAGAGTTGATTGAGTTGACAGAGATGTTAGAGTTGTTAGAGTTGATAGAGTTGACAGAGTTGAGAGTTGATAGAGTTGATAGAGTTGATTGAGTTGTTAGAGTTGTTAGAGTTGTTAGAGTTGTTTGATTTGTTAGAGTTGATAGAGTTGTTAGAGTTGATAGAGTTGATAGAGTTGATAGAGTTGATAGAGTTGATAGAGTTGTTAGAGTTGATAGAGTTGTTTGATTTGTTAGAGTTGTTAGAGTTGTTAGAGTTGTTAGAGTTGAGAGTTGTTAGAGTTGATAGAGTTGATAGAGTTGATAGAGTTGATAGTGTTGATAGAGTTGTTAGAGTTGATAGAGTTGTTAGAGTTGTTTGATTTGTTAGAGTTGATAGAGTTGATAGAGTTGATAGAGTTGTTAGAGTTGTTAGAGTTGTTTGATTTGTTAGAGTTGATAGAGCTGATAGAGTTGTTAGAGTTGATAGAGTTGATAGAGTTGATAGAGTTGATAGAGTTGATTGAGTTGTTAGAGTTGTTAGAGTTGTTTGATTTGTTAGAGTTGTTTGATTTGTTAGAGTTGATAGAGTTGTTAGAGTTGATAGAGTTGTTAGAGTTGATAGAGTTGATAGAGTTGATAGAGTTGATAGAGTTGATAGAGTTGTTAGAGTTGTTAGAGTTGATAGAGTTGTTAGAGTTGTTAGAGTTGTTTGATTTGTTAGAGTTGATAGACTTGATAGAGTTGTTAGAGTTGTTAGAGTTGTTTGATTTGTTAGAGTTGATAGAGTTGTTAGAGTTGATAGAGTTGTTAGAGTTGATCGAGTTTTTTTAGTTCTTAGAGTAGTTAGAGTTGATAGAGTTGTTTGATTTGCTTGAATTCATAGAGTTGATAGAGTTGATAGAGTTGACAGAGTTGTTAGAGTTGATAGAGTTGATAGAGTTGATAGAGTTGTTAGAGTTGATAGAGTTGTTTGATTTGTTAGTGTTGTTAGAGTTCTTAGAGTTCTTAGAGCTGATAGAGTTCTTAGAGCTGATAGAGTTGATAGAGTTGATAGAGTTGTTAGAGTTGATAGAGTCGTTAGAGTTGATAGAGTTGTTGGTGTTGATAGAGTTGATAGAGGTGTTAGAGTTGTTAGAGTTGATAGAGTTGTTAAAGTTGATAGAGTTGTTAGTGTTGATAGAGTTGATAGAGTTGTTAGAGTTGTTAGAGTTGTTAGAGATGTTAGAGGTGATAGAGTTGATAGAGTTGATAGAGTTGATAGAGTTGTTAGAGTTGTTAGAGTTGTTAGAGTTGATAGAGCTGATAGAGTTGTTAGAGTTGATAGAGTTGATAGAGTTGATAGAGTTGTTAGAGTTGATAGAGTTGATAGAGCTGATAGAGCTGATAGAGTTGATAGAGTTGTTAGAGTTGTTAGAGTTGTTTGATTTGTTAGAGTTGTTAGAGTTGATAGAGTTGATAGAGTTGATAGAGTTGATAGAGTTGATAGAGTTGACAGAGTTGTTAGAGTTGTTAGAGTTGTTAGAGTTGTTAGAGTTGATAGAGTTGATAGAGTTGATAGAGTTGATAGAGTTGATAGAGTTGATAGAGTTTACAGAGTTTACAGAGTTTACAGAGTTTACAGAGTTGTTAGAGTTGTTAGAGTTGTTAGAGTTGTTAGAGTTGTTAGAGTTGATAGAGTTGACAGAGTTGATAGAGTTGTTAGAGTTGTTAGAGTTGTTAGAGTTGATAGAGTTGATAGAGTTGAGAGTTGATAGAGTTGATAGAGTTGATAGAGTTGATAGAGTTGATAGAGTTGATAGAGTTGTTTGATTTGTTAGAGTTGTTTGATTTGTTAGAGTTGTTTGATTTGTTAGAGTTGTTTGATTTGTTAGAGTTGTTAGAGTTGTTAGAGTTGATAGAGTTGATAGAGTTGATAGAGTTGATAGAGTTGTTAGAGTTGATAGAGTTGATAGAGTTGATAGAGTTGTTAGAGTTGTTAGAGTTGATAGAGTTGATAGAGTTGATAGAGCTGATAGAGCTGATAGAGTTGATAGAGTTGTTAGAGTTGTTTGATTTGTTAGAGTTGTTAGAGTTGTTATAGTTGATAGAGTTGTTAGAGTTGATAGAGTTGTTAGAGTTGATAGAGTTGTTAGAGTTGATAGAGTTGATAGAGTTGATAGAGTTGATAGAGTTGATAGAGTTGACAGAGTTGTTAGAGTTGTTAGAGTTGATAGAGTTGATTGAGTTGACAAAGATGTTAGAGTTGTTAGAGTTGATAGAGTTGATAGAGTTGACAGAGTTGACAGAGTTGAGAGTTGATAGAGTTGATAGAGTTGATAGAGTTGATAGAGTTGATAGAGTTGATAGAGTTGATAGAGTTGATAGAGTTGTTAGAGTTGTTAGAGTTGTTAGAGATGTTAGAGGTGATAGAGTTGATAGAGTTGATAGAGTTGATAGAGTTGTTAGAGTTGTTAGAGTTGTTAGAGTTGATAGAGCTGATAGAGTTGTTAGAGTTGATAGAGTTGATAGAGTTGATAGAGTTGTTAGAGTTGATAGAGTTGATAGAGCTGATAGAGCTGATAGAGTTGATAGAGTTGTTAGAGTTGTTAGAGTTGTTTGATTTGTTAGAGTTGTTAGAGTTGATAGAGTTGATAGAGTTGATAGAGTTGATAGAGTTGATAGAGTTGATAGAGTTGACAGAGTTGTTAGAGTTGTTAGAGTTGTTAGAGTTGTTAGAGTTGATAGAGTTGATAGAGTTGATAGAGTTGATAGAGTTGATAGAGTTGATAGAGTTGATAGAGTTTACAGAGTTTACAGAGTTTACAGAGTTGTTAGAGTTGTTAGAGTTGTTAGAGTTGTTAGAGTTGTTAGAGTTGATAGAGTTGACAGAGTTGATAGAGTTGTTAGAGTTGTTAGAGTTGTTAGAGTTGATAGAGTTGATAGAGTTGAGAGTTGATAGAGTTGATAGAGTTGATAGAGTTGATAGAGTTGATAGAGTTGATAGAGTTGTTTGATTTGTTAGAGTTGTTTGATTTGTTAGAGTTGTTTGATTTGTTAGAGTTGTTTGATTTGTTAGAGTTGTTAGAGTTGTTAGAGTTGATAGAGTTGATAGAGTTGATAGAGTTGATGGAGTTGTTAGAGTTGATAGAGTTGATAGAGTTGATAGAGTTGTTAGAGTTGTTAGAGTTGATAGAGTTGATAGAGTTGATAGAGCTGATAGAGCTGATAGAGTTGATAGAGTTGTTAGAGTTGTTTGATTTGTTAGAGTTGTTAGAGTTGTTATAGTTGATAGAGTTGTTAGAGTTGTTAGAGTTGTTAGAGTTGATAGAGTTGATATAGTTGATAGAGTTGATAGAGTTGATAGAGTTGATAGAGTTGATAGAGTTGATAGAGTTGACAGAGTTGTTAGAGTTGTTAGAGTTGATAGAGTTGATTGAGTTGACAAAGATGTTAGAGTTGTTAGAGTTGATAGAGTTGATAGAGTTGACAGAGTTGACAGAGTTGAGAGTTGATAGAGTTGATAGAGTTGATAGAGTTGATAGAGTTGATAGAGTTGATAGAGTTGATAGAGTTGATAGAGTTGATAGAGTTGATAGAGTTGTTAGAGTTGTTTGATTTGTTAGAGTTGTTTGATTTTTTAGAGTTGTTAGAGTTGATAGAGTTGTTAGAGTTGATAGAGTTGATAGAGTTGATAGAGTTGTTAGAGTTGTTAGAGTTGAGAGTTGTTAGAGTTGTTAGAGTTGATAGAGTTGATAGAGTTGATAGAGTTGATAGAGTTGATAGAGTTGTTAGAGTTGATAGAGTTGTTAGAGTTGATAGAGTTGATAGAGTTGACAGAGTTGACAGAGTTGTTAGAGTTGTTAGAGTTGTTAGAGTTGTTAGAGTTGTTAGAGTTGATAGAGTTGTTAGAGTTGATAGAGTTGATAGAGTTGACAGAGTTGTTAGAGTTGTTAGAGTTGATAGAGTTGTTAGAGTTGATAGAGTTGATAGAGTTGATAGAGTTGATAGAGTTGACAGAGTTGTTAGAGTTGTTAGAGTTGATAGAGTTGATTGAGTTGACAGAGATGTTAGAGTTGTTAGAGTTGATAGAGTTGACAGAGTTGAGAGTTGATAGAGTTGATAGAGTTGATAGAGTTGATAGAGTTGATAGAGTTGTTAGAGTTGTTAGAGATGTTTGATTTGTTAGAGTTGTTTGATTTGTTAGAGTTGATAGAGTTGTTAGAGTTGATAGAGTTGATAGAGTTGATAGAGTTGATAGAGTTGTTAGAGTTGATAGAGTTGTTTGATTTGTTAGAGTTGTTAGAGTTGTTAGAGTTGAGAGTTGATAGAGTTGATAGAGTTGATAGAGTTGATAGAGTTGATAGAGTTGATAGAGTTGATAGAGTTGTTAGAGTTGATAGAGTTGTTTGATTTGTTAGAGTTGTTAGAGTTGTTAGAGTTGTTAGAGTTGTTAGAGTTGAGAGTTGTTAGAGTTGATAGAGTTGATAGAGTTGATAGAGTTGATAGTGTTGATAGAGTTTTTAGAGTTGATAGAGTTGTTTGATTTGTTTGAATCCATAGAGTTGATAGAGTTGATAGAGTTGACAGAGTTGTTAGAGTTGTTAGAGTTGATAGAGTTGATTGAGTTGACAGAGATGTTAGAGTTGTTAGAGTTGATAGAGTTGACAGAGTTGAGAGTTGATAGAGTTGATAGAGTTGATAGAGTTGATAGAGTTGTTAGAGTTGTTAGAGTTGTTTGATTTGTTAGAGTTGATAGAGTTGTTAGAGTTGATAGAGTTGATAGAGTTGATAGAGTTGATAGAGTTGTTTGATTTGTTAGAGTTGTTAGAGTTGTTAGAGTTGTTAGAGTTGAGAGTTGTTAGAGTTGATAGAGTTGATAGAGTTGATAGAGTTGATAGTGTTGATAGAGTTGTTAGAGTTGATAGAGTTGTTAGAGTTGTTTGATTTGTTAGAGTTGATAGAGTTGATAGAGTTGTTAGAGTTGTTAGAGTTGTTTGATTTGTTAGAGTTGATAGAGCTGATAGAGTTGTTAGAGTTGATAGAGTTGATAGAGTTGATAGAGTTGATAGAGTTGATAGAGTTGTTAGAGTTGTTAGAGTTGTTTGATTTGTTAGAGTTGTTTGATTTGTTAGAGTTGTTAGAGTTGATAGAGTTGTTAGAGTTGATAGAGTTGATAGAGTTGATAGAGTTGATAGAGTTGTTAGAGTTGATAGAGTTGATAGAGTTGATAGAGATGACAGAGTTGTTAGAGTTGTTAGAGTTGTTAGAGTTGTTAGAGTTGATAGAGTTGTTAGAGTTGATAGAGTTGATAGAGTTGATAGAGTTGTTAGAGTTGATAGACTTGATAGAGTTGATAGAGTTGATAGAGTTGATAGAGTTGTTAGAGTTGTTAGAGTTGTTAGAGTTGATAGAGTTGATAGAGTTGTTAGAGTTGTTAGAGTTGTTAGAGTTGTTAGAGTTGTTAGAGTTGATAGAGTTGTTAGAGTTGATAGAGTTGATAGAGTTGTTAGAGTTGTTAGAGTTGATAGAGTTGATAGAGTTGATAGAGCTGATAGAGCTGATAGAGTTGATAGAGTTGTTAGAGTTGATAGAGTTGTTAGAGTTGATAGAGTTGATAGAGTTGATAGAGTTGTTAGAGTTGATAGAGTTGTTAGAGTTGATAGAGTTGATAGAGTTGATAGAGTTGACAGAGTTGTTAGAGTTGTTAGAGTTGTTAGAGTTGTTAGAGTTGATAGAGTTGATAGAGTTGATAGAGTTGATAGAGTTGATAGAGTTGACAGAGTTGTTAGAGTTGTTAGAGTTGATAGAGTTGATTGAGTTGACAGAGATGTTAGAGTTGTTAGAGTTGATAGAGTTGACAGAGTTGAGAGTTGATAGAGTTGATAGAGTTGATAGAGTTGATAGAGTTGATAGAGTTGATAGAGTTGTTAGAGTTGTTAGAGTTGTTTGATTTGTTAGAGTTGTTTGATTTGTTTGATTTGTTAGAGTTGACAGAGTTGTTAGAGTTGATAGAGTTGATAGAGTTGATAGAGTTTATAGAGTTGTTAGAGTTGATAGAGTTGTTTGATTTGTTAGAGTTGTTAGAGTTGTTAGAGTTGAGAGTTGATAGAGTTGATAGAGTTGATAGAGTTGATAGTGTTGATAGAGTTGTTAGAGTTGATAGAGTTGTTAGAGTTGTTAGAGTTGTTAGAGTTGTTTGATCTGTTAGAGTTGATAGAGTTGATAGTGTTGTTAGAGTTGTTAGAGTTGTTTGATTTGTTAGAGTTGATAGAGCTGATAGAGTTGTTAGAGTTGATAGAGTTGATAGAGTTGATAGAGTTGTTAGAGTTGTTAGAGTTGTTTGATTTGTTAGAGTTGATAGAGTTGTTAGAGTTGATAGAGTTGTTAGAGTTGATAGAGTTGATAGAGTTGATAGAGTTGATAGAGTTGTTTGATTTGTTAGAGTTGTTAGAGTTGAGAGTTGTTAGAGTTGATAGAGTTGATAGAGTTGATAGAGTTGATAGAGTTGATAGAGTTGTTAGAGTTGATAGAGTTGTTAGAGTTGTTTGATTTGTTAGAGTTGATAGAGTTGATAGAGTTGTTAGAGTTGTTAGAGTTGTTTGATTTGTTAGAGTTGATAGAGCTGATAGAGTTGTTAGAGTTGATAGAGTTGATAGAGTTGATAGAGTTGATAGAGTTGATAGAGTTGATAGAGTTGTTAGAGTTGTTAGAGTTGTTAGAGTTGTTTGATTTGTTAGAGTTGTTTGATTTGTTAGAGTTGTTAGAGTTGATAGAGTTGTTAGAGTTGATAGAGTTGATAGAGTTGATAGAGTTGTTAGAGTTGATAGAGTTGATAGAGTTGATAGAGTTGATAGAGTTGTTAGAGTTGATAGAGTTGATAGAGTTGATAGAGTTGACAGAGTTGTTAGAGTTGTTAGAGTTGATAGAGTTGATAGAGTTGATAGAGTTGATAGAGTTGTTAGAGTTGATAGAGTTGATAGAGTTGATAGAGTTGTTAGAGTTGTTAGAGTTGATAGAGTTGATAGAGTTGATAGAGCTGATAGAGCTGATAGAGTTGATAGAGTTGTTAGAGTTGTTTGATTTGTTAGAGTTGTTAGAGTTGTTAGAGTTGATAGAGTTGTTAGAGTTGATAGAGTTGTTAGAGTTGATAGAGTTGATATAGTTGATAGAGTTGATAGAGTTGATAGAGTTGATAGAGTTGATAGAGTTGATAGAGTTGACAGAGTTGTTAGAGTTGTTAGAGTTGATAGAGTTGATTGAGTTGACAAAGATGTTAGAGTTGTTAGAGTTGATAGAGTTGATAGAGTTGACAGAGTTGACAGAGTTGAGAGTTGATAGAGTTGATAGAGTTGATAGAGTTGATAGAGTTGATAGAGTTGATAGAGTTGTTAGAGTTGTTTGATTTGTTAGAGTTGTTTGATTTTTTAGAGTTGTTAGAGTTGATAGAGTTGTTAGAGTTGATAGAGTTGATAGAGTTGATAGAGTTGATAGAGTTGTTAGAGTTGTTAGAGTTGAGAGTTGTTAGAGTTGTTAGAGTTGATAGAGTTGATAGAGTTGATAGAGTTGATAGAGTTGATAGAGTTGTTAGAGTTGATAGAGTTGATAGAGTTGATAGAGTTGATAGAGTTGACAGAGTTGACAGAGTTGTTAGAGTTGTTAGAGTTGTTAGAGTTGTTAGAGTTGATAGAGTTGTTAGAGTTGATAGAGTTGATAGAGTTGACAGAGTTGTTAGAGTTGATAGAGTTGTTAGAGTTGATAGAGTTGATAGAGTTGATAGAGTTGATAGAGTTGACAGAGTTGTTAGAGTTGTTAGAGTTGATAGAGTTGATTGAGTTGACAGAGATGTTAGAGTTGTTAGAGTTGATAGAGTTGACAGAGTTGAGAGTTGATAGAGTTGATAGAGTTGATAGAGTTGATAGAGTTGATAGAGTTGTTAGAGTTGTTAGAGATGTTTGATTTGTTAGAGTTGTTTGATTTGTTAGAGTTGATAGAGTTGTTAGAGTTGATAGAGTTGATAGAGTTGATAGAGTTGATAGAGTTGTTAGAGTTGATAGAGTTGTTTGATTTGTTAGAGTTGTTAGAGTTGTTAGAGTTGAGAGTTGATAGAGTTGATAGAGTTGATAGAGTTGATAGAGTTGATAGAGTTGATAGAGTTGTTAGAGTTGATAGAGTTGTTTGATTTGTTAGAGTTGTTAGAGTTGTTAGAGTTGTTAGAGTTGAGAGTTGTTAGAGTTGATAGAGTTGATAGAGTTGATAGAGTTGATAGAGTTGATAGAGTTGATAGTGTTGATAGAGTTTTTAGAGTTGATAGAGTTGTTTGATTTGTTTGAATCCATAGAGTTGATAGAGTTGATAGAGTTGACAGAGTTGTTAGAGTTGTTAGAGTTGATAGAGTTGATTGAGTTGACAGAGATGTTAGAGTTGTTAGAGTTGATAGAGTTGACAGAGTTGAGAGTTGATAGAGTTGATAGAGTTGATAGAGTTGATAGAGTTGTTAGAGTTGTTAGAGTTGTTTGATTTGTTAGAGTTGATAGAGTTGTTAGAGTTGATAGAGTTGATAGAGTTGATAGAGTTGATAGAGTTGTTTGATTTGTTTGAGTTGTTAGAGTTGTTAGAGTTGTTAGAGTTGAGAGTTGTTAGAGTTGATAGAGTTGATAGAGTTGTTAGAGTTGATAGAGTTGTTAGAGTTGTTTGATTTGTTTGATTTGTTAGAGTTGATAGAGTTGATAGAGTTGTTAGAGTTGTTAGAGTTGTTTGATTTGTTAGAGTTGATAGAGTTGTTAGAGTTGATAGAGTTGATAGAGTTGACAGAGTTGACAGAGTTGTTAGAGTTGTTAGAGTTGTTAGAGTTGTTAGAGTTGTTAGAGTTGATAGAGTTGATTGAGTTGACAGAGATGTTAGAGTTGTTAGAGTTGATAGAGTTGACAGAGTTGAGAGTTGATAGAGTTGATAGAGTTGATAGAGTTGATAGAGTTGATAGAGTTGTTAGAGTTGTTAGAGATGTTTGATTTGTTAGAGTTGTTTGATTTGTTAGAGTTGATAGAGTTGATAGAGTTGTTAGAGTTGATAGAGTTGTTTGATTTGTTAGAGTTGTTAGAGTTGATAGAGTTGTTTGATTTGTTAGAGTTGTTAGAGTTGTTAGAGTTGAGAGTTGATAGAGTTGATAGAGTTGATAGAGTTGATAGAGTTGATAGAGTTGATAGAGTTGTTAGAGTTGATAGAGTTGTTTGATTTGTTAGAGTTGTTAGAGTTGTTAGAGTTGTTAGAGTTGTTAGAGTTGAGAGTTGTTAGAGTTGATAGAGTTGATAGAGTTGATAGAGTTGATAGTGTTGATAGAGTTTTTAGAGTTGATAGAGTTGTTTGATTTGTTTGAATCCATAGAGTTGATAGAGTTGATAGAGTTGACAGAGTTGTTAGCGTTGTTAGAGTTGATAGAGTTGATTGAGTTGACAGAGATGTTAGAGTTGTTAGAGTTGATAGAGTTGACAGAGTTGAGAGTTGATAGAGTTGATAGAGTTGATAGAGTTGATAGAGTTGTTAGAGTTGTTAGAGTTGTTTGATTTGTTAGAGTTGATAGAGTTGTTAGAGTTGATAGAGTTGATAGAGTTGATAGAGTTGATAGAGTTGTTTGATTTGTTAGAGTTGTTAGAGTTGTTAGAGTTGTTAGAGTTGAGAGTTGTTAGAGTTGATAGAGTTGATAGAGTTGATAGAGTTGATAGTGTTGATAGAGTTGTTAGAGTTGATAGAGTTGTTAGAGTTGTTTGATTTGTTAGAGTTGATAGAGTTGATAGAGTTGTTAGAGTTGTTAGAGTTGTTTGATTTGTTAGAGTTGATAGAGTTGTTAGAGTTGATAGAGTTGATAGAGTTGATAGAGTTGACAGAGTTGACAGAGTTGACAGAGTTGACAGAGTTGTTAGAGTTGTTAGAGTTGTTAGAGTTGATAGAGTTGTTAGAGTTGATAGAGTTGATAGAGTTGACAGAGTTGTTAGAGTTGTTAGAGTTGATAGAGTTGTTAGAGTTGATAGAGTTGATAGAGTTGATAGAGTTGATAGAGTTGACAGAGTTGTTAGAGTTGTTAGAGTTGATAGAGTTGATTGAGTTGACAGAGATGTTAGAGTTGTTAGAGTTGATAGAGTTGACAGAGTTGAGAGTTGATAGAGTTGATAGAGTTGATAGAGTTGATAGAGTTGATAGAGTTGTTAGAGTTGTTAGAGATGTTTGATTTGTTAGAGTTGTTTGATTTGTTAGAGTTGATAGAGTTGTTAGAGTTGATAGAGTTGATAGAGTTGATAGAGTTGTTAGAGTTGATAGAGTTGTTTGATTTGTTAGAGTTGTTAGAGTTGTTAGAGTTGAGAGTTGATAGAGTTGATAGAGTTGATAGAGTTGATAGAGTTGATAGAGTTGATAGAGTTGTTAGAGTTGATAGAGTTGTTTGATTTGTTAGAGTTGTTAGAGTTGTTAGAGTTGTTAGAGTTGAGAGTTGTTAGAGTTGATAGAGTTGATAGAGTTGATAGAGTTGATAGTGTTGATAAAGTTTTTAGAGTTGATAGAGTTGTTTGATTTGTTTGAATCCATAGAGTTGATAGAGTTGATAGAGTTGACAGAGTTGTTAGAGTTGTTAGAGTTGATAGAGTTGATTGAGTTGACAGAGATGTTAGAGTTGTTAGAGTTGATAGAGTTGACAGAGTTGAGAGTTGATAGAGTTGATAGAGTTGATAGAGTTGATAGAGTTGTTAGAGTTGTTAGAGTTGTTTGATTTGTTAGAGTTGATAGAGTTGTTAGAGTTGATAGAGTTGATAGAGTTGTTAGAGTTGATAGAGTTGTTAGAGTTGTTTGATTTGTTAGAGTTGATAGAGTTGATAGAGTTGATAGAGTTGTTAGAGTTGTTAGAGTTGTTAGAGTTGATAGAGCTGATAGAGTTGTTAGAGTTGATAGAGTTGATAGAGTTGATAGAGTTGATAGAGTTGATAGAGTTGATAGAGTTGTTAGAGTTGTTAGAGTTGTTTGATTTGTTAGAGTTGTTTGATTTGTTTGATTTGTTAGAGTTGATAGAGTTGTTAGAGTTGATAGAGTTGATAGAGTTGATAGAGTTGTTAGAGTTGATAGAGTTGATAGAGTTGACAGAGTTGTTAGAGTTGTTAGAGTTGTTAGAGTTGTTAGAGTTGATAGAGTTGTTAGAGTTGATAGAGTTGATAGAGTTGATAGAGTTGTTAGAGTTGATAGACTTGATAGAGTTGATAGAGTTGATAGAGTTGATAGAGTTGTTAGAGTTGTTAGAGTTGTTAGAGTTGATAGAGTTGATAGAGTTGTTAGAGTTGTTAGAGTTGATAGAGTTGTTAGAGTTGATAGAGTTGATAGAGTTGATAGAGTTGATAGAGTTGTTAGAGTTGTTAGAGTTGATAGAGTTGATAGAGTTGATAGAGCTGATAGAGTTGATAGAGTTGTTAGAGTTGATAGAGTTGTTAGAGTTGATAGAGTTGATAGAGTTGATAGAGTTGTTAGAGTTGATAGAGTTGTTAGAGTTGATAGAGTTGATAGAGTTGATAGAGTTGATAGAGTTGACAGAGTTGTTAGAGTTGTTAGAGTTGTTAGAGTTGTTAGAGTTGATAGAGTTGTTAGAGTTGATAGAGTTGATAGAGTTGATAGAGTTGATAGAGTTGATAGAGTTGACAGAGTTGACAGAGTTGTTAGAGTTGATAGAGTTGATTGAGTTGACAGAGATGTTAGAGTTGTTAGAGTTGATAGAGTTGACAGAGTTGAGAGTTGATAGAGTTGATAGAGTTGATAGAGTTGATAGAGTTGATAGAGTTGATAGAGTTGATAGAGTTGATAGAGTTGTTAGAGTTGTTAGAGTTGTTTGATTTGTTAGAGTTGTTTGATTTGTTTGATTTGTTAGAGTTGACAGAGTTGTTAGAGTTGATAGAGTTGATTGAGTTGACAGAGATGTTAGAGTTGTTAGAGTTGATAGAGTTGACAGAGTTGAGAGTTGATAGAGTTGATAGAGTTGATAGAGTTGATAGAGTTGATAGAGTTGATAGAGTTGTTAGAGTTGTTAGAGTTGTTTGATTTGTTAGAGTTGTTTGATTTGTTTGATTTGTTAGAGTTGACAGAGTTGTTAGAGTTGATAGAGTTGATAGAGTTGATAGAGTTTATAGAGTTGTTAGAGTTGATAGAGTTGTTTGATTTGTTAGAGTTGTTAGAGTTGTTAGAGTTGAGAGTTGATAGAGTTGATAGAGTTGATAGAGTTGATAGTGTTGATAGAGTTGTTAGAGTTGATAGAGTTGTTAGAGTTGTTAGAGTTGTTAGAGTTGTTTGATCTGTTAGAGTTGATAGAGTTGATAGAGTTGATAGAGTTGTTAGAGTTGTTAGTTGTTTGATTTGTTAGAGTTGATAGAGTTGTTAGAGTTGATAGAGTTGTTAGAGTTGATAGAGTTGATAGAGTTGATAGAGTTGATAGAGTTGTTTGATTTGTTAGAGTTGTTAGAGTTGAAAGTTGTTAGAGTTGATAGAGTTGATAGAGTTGATAGAGTTGATAGAGTTGATAGAGTTGTTAGAGTTGATAGAGTTGTTAGAGTTGTTTGATTTGTTAGAGTTGATAGAGTTGATAGAGTTGATAGAGTTGTTAGAGTTGTTAGAGTTGTTTGATTTGTTAGAGTTGATAGAGCTGATAGAGTTGTTAGAGTTGATAGAGTTGATAGAGTTGATAGAGTTGATAGAGTTGTTAGAGTTGTTAGAGTTGTTAGAGTTGTTAGAGTTGTTTGATTTGTTAGAGTTGTTTGATTTGTTTGATTTGTTAGAGTTGTTAGAGTTGATAGAGTTGTTAGAGTTGATAGAGTTGATAGAGTTGATAGAGTTGTTAGAGTTGATAGAGTTGATAGAGTTGATAGAGTTGACAGAGTTGTTAGAGTTGTTAGAGTTGTTAGAGTTGATAGAGTTGTTAGAGTTGATAGAGTTGTTAGAGTTGATAGACTTGATAGAGTTGATAGAGTTGATAGAGTTGATAGAGTTGTTAGAGTTGTTAGAGTTGTTAGAGTTGATAGAGTTGTTAGAGTTGATAGAGTTGATAGAGTTGATAGAGTTGTTAGAGTTGATAGAGTTGATAGAGTTGATAGAGTTGACAGAGTTGTTAGAGTTGTTAGAGTTGTTAGAGTTGATAGAGTTGTTAGAGTTGATAGAGTTGATAGAGTTGATAGAGTTGTTAGAGTTGATAGAGTTGATAGAGTTGATAGAGTTGACAGAGTTGTTAGAGTTGTTAGAGTTGTTAGAGTTGATAGAGTTGTTAGAGTTGATAGAGTTGTTAGAGTTGATAGACTTGATAGAGTTGATAGAGTTGATAGAGTTGATAGAGTTGTTAGAGTTGTTAGAGTTGTTAGAGTTGATAGAGTTGTTAGAGTTGATAGAGTTGATAGAGTTGATAGAGTTGTTAGAGTTGATAGAGTTGATAGAGTTGATAGAGTTGACAGAGTTGTTAGAGTTGTTAGAGTTGTTAGAGTTGATAGAGTTGTTAGAGTTGATAGAGTTGTTAGAGTTGATAGACTTGATAGAGTTGATAGAGTTGATAGAGTTGATAGAGTTGTTAGAGTTGTTAGAGTTGTTAGAGTTGATAGAGTTGATAGAGTTGATAGAGTTGTTAGAGTTGTTAGAGTTGATAGAGTTGATAGAGTTGATAGAGCTGATAGAGCTGATAGAGTTGATAGACTTGTTAGAGTTGATAGAGTTGTTAGAGTTGATAGAGTTGATAGAGTTGATAGAGTTGTTAGAGTTGATAGAGTTGTTAGAGTTGATAGAGTTGATAGAGTTGATAGAGTTGATAGAGTTGATAGAGTTGACAGAGTTGTTAGAGTTGTTAGAGTTGTTAGAGTTGTTAGAGTTGTTAGAGTTGATAGAGTTGTTAGAGTTGATAGAGTTGATAGAGTTGATAGAGTTGATAGAGTTGATAGAGTTGACAGAGTTGTTAGAGTTGTTAGAGTTGATAGAGTTGATTGAGTTGACAGAGATGTTAGAGTTGTTAGAGTTGATAGAGTTGACAGAGTTGAGAGTTGATAGAGTTGATAGAGTTGATAGAGTTGATAGAGTTGATAGAGTTGTTAGAGTTGTTAGAGTTGTTAGAGTTGTTTGATTTGTTAGAGTTGTTTGATTTGTTTGATTTGTTAGAGTTGACAGAGTTGTTAGAGTTGATAGAGTTGATAGAGTTGATAGAGTTGATAGAGTTGATAGAGTTGATAGAGTTGTTAGAGTTGTTAGAGTTGTTAGAGTTGTTTGATTTGTTAGAGTTGTTTGATTTGTTTGATTTGTTAGAGTTGACAGAGTTGTTAGAGTTGATAGAGTTGATAGAGTTGATAGAGTTTATAGAGTTGTTAGAGTTGATAGAGTTGTTTGATTTGTTAGAGTTGTTAGAGTTGTTAGAGTTGAGAGTTGATAGAGTTGATAGAGTTGATAGAGTTGATAGTGTTGATAGAGTTGTTAGAGTTGATAGAGTTGTTAGAGTTGTTAGAGTTGTTAGAGTTGTTTGATCTGTTAGAGTTGATAGAGTTGATAGAGTTGTTAGAGTTGTTAGAGTTGTTTGATTTGTTAGAGTTGATAGAGCTGATAGAGCTGATAGAGTTGTTAGAGTTGATAGAGTTGTTAGAGTTGATAGAGTTGTTAGAGTTGATAGAGTTGTTAGAGTTGATCGAGTTTTTTAGTTCTTAGAGTTGTTAGAGTTGATAGAGTTGTTTGATTTGTTTGAATCCATAGAGTTGATAGAGTTGATAGAGTTGATAGAGTTGACAGAGTTGTTAGAGTTGTTAGAGTTGATAGAGTTGATTGAGTTGATTGAGTTGACAGAGATGTTAGAGTTGTTAGAGTTGATAGAGTTGACAGAGTTGATAGAGTTGATAGAGTTGATAGAGTTGATAGAGTTGATAGAGTTGATAGAGTTGTTTGATTTGTTAGAGTTGTTAGAGTTGTTAGAGTTGTTAGAGTTGTTAGAGTTGAGAGTTGTTAGAGTTGATAGAGTTGATAGAGTTGATAGAGTTGATAGTGTTGATAGAGTTTTTAGAGTTGATAGAGTTGTTTGATTTGTTTGAATCCATAGAGTTGATAGAGTTGATAGAGTTGACAGAGTTGTTAGAGTTGTTAGAGTTGATAGAGTTGATTGAGTTGACAGAGATGTTAGAGTTGTTAGAGTTGATAGAGTTGACAGAGTTGAGAGTTGATAGAGTTGATAGAGTTGATAGAGTTGATAGAGTTGTTAGAGTTGTTAGAGTTGTTTGATTTGTTAGAGTTGATATAGTTGTTAGAGTTGATAGAGTTGATAGAGTTGATAGAGTTGATAGAGTTGATAGAGTTGTTTGATTTGTTAGAGTTGTTAGAGTTGTTAGAGTTGTTAGAGTTGAGAGTTGTTAGAGTTGATAGAGTTGATAGAGTTGATAGAGTTGATAGTGTTGATAGAGTTGTTAGAGTTGATAGAGTTGTTAGAGTTGTTTGATTTGTTAGAGTTGATAGAGTTGATAGAGTTGTTAGAGTTGTTAGAGTTGTTTGATTTGTTAGAGTTGATAGAGTTGTTAGAGTTGATAGAGTTGATAGAGTTGATAGAGTTGACAGAGTTGACAGAGTTGACAGAGTTGACAGAGTTGTTAGAGTTGTTAGAGTTGTTAGAGTTGATAGAGTTGTTAGAGTTGATAGAGTTGATAGAGTTGACAGAGTTGTTAGAGTTGTTAGAGTTGATAGAGTTGTTAGAGTTGATAGAGTTGATAGAGTTGATAGAGTTGATAGAGTTGACAGAGTTGTTAGAGTTGTTAGAGTTGATAGAGTTGATTGAGTTGACAGAGATGTTAGAGTTGTTAGAGTTGATAGAGTTGACAGAGTTGAGAGTTGATAGAGTTGATAGAGTTGATAGAGTTGATAGAGTTGATAGAGTTGTTAGAGTTGTTAGAGATGTTTGATTTGTTAGAGTTGTTTGATTTGTTAGAGTTGATAGAGTTGTTAGAGTTGATAGAGTTGATAGAGTTGATAGAGTTGTTAGAGTTGATAGAGTTGTTTGATTTGTTAGAGTTGTTAGAGTTGTTAGAGTTGAGAGTTGATAGAGTTGATAGAGTTGATAGAGTTGATAGAGTTGATAGAGTTGATAGAGTTGTTAGAGTTGATAGAGTTGTTTGATTTGTTAGAGTTGTTAGAGTTGTTAGAGTTGTTAGAGTTGTTAGAGTTGAGAGTTGTTAGAGTTGATAGAGTTGATAGAGTTGATAGAGTTGATAGTGTTGATAAAGTTTTTAGAGTTGATAGAGTTGTTTGATTTGTTTGAATCCATAGAGTTGATAGAGTTGATAGAGTTGACAGAGTTGTTAGAGTTGTTAGAGTTGATAGAGTTGATTGAGTTGACAGAGATGTTAGAGTTGTTAGAGTTGATAGAGTTGACAGAGTTGAGAGTTGATAGAGTTGATAGAGTTGATAGAGTTGATAGAGTTGTTAGAGTTGTTAGAGTTGTTTGATTTGTTAGAGTTGATAGAGTTGTTAGAGTTGATAGAGTTGATAGAGTTGTTAGAGTTGATAGAGTTGTTAGAGTTGTTTGATTTGTTAGAGTTGATAGAGTTGATAGAGTTGATAGAGTTGTTAGAGTTGTTAGAGTTGTTAGAGTTGATAGAGCTGATAGAGTTGTTAGAGTTGATAGAGTTGATAGAGTTGATAGAGTTGATAGAGTTGATAGAGTTGATAGAGTTGTTAGAGTTGTTAGAGTTGTTTGATTTGTTAGAGTTGTTTGATTTGTTTGATTTGTTAGAGTTGATAGAGTTGTTAGAGTTGATAGAGTTGATAGAGTTGATAGAGTTGTTAGAGTTGATAGAGTTGATAGAGTTGACAGAGTTGTTAGAGTTGTTAGAGTTGTTAGAGTTGTTAGAGTTGATAGAGTTGTTAGAGTTGATAGAGTTGATAGAGTTGATAGAGTTGTTAGAGTTGATAGACTTGATAGAGTTGATAGAGTTGATAGAGTTGATAGAGTTGTTAGAGTTGTTAGAGTTGTTAGAGTTGATAGAGTTGATAGAGTTGTTAGAGTTGTTAGAGTTGATAGAGTTGTTAGAGTTGATAGAGTTGATAGAGTTGATAGAGTTGATAGAGTTGATAGAGTTGATAGAGTTGATAGAGTTGATAGAGTTGTTTGATTTGTTAGAGTTGTTAGAGTTGTTAGAGTTGTTAGAGTTGTTAGAGTTGAGAGTTGTTAGAGTTGATAGAGTTGATAGAGTTGATAGAGTTGATAGTGTTGATAGAGTTTTTAGAGTTGATAGAGTTGTTTGATTTGTTTGAATCCATAGAGTTGATAGAGTTGATAGAGTTGACAGAGTTGTTAGAGTTGTTAGAGTTGATAGAGTTGATTGAGTTGACAGAGATGTTAGAGTTGTTAGAGTTGATAGAGTTGACAGAGTTGAGAGTTGATAGAGTTGATAGAGTTGATAGAGTTGATAGAGTTGTTAGAGTTGTTAGAGTTGTTTGATTTGTTAGAGTTGATATAGTTGTTAGAGTTGATAGAGTTGATAGAGTTGATAGAGTTGATAGAGTTGATAGAGTTGTTAGAGTTGATAGAGTTGTTTGATTTGTTAGAGTTGTTAGAGTTGTTAGAGTTGTTAGAGTTGAGAGTTGTTAGAGTTGATAGAGTTGATAGAGTTGATAGAGTTGATAGTGTTGATAGAGTTGTTAGAGTTGTTTGATTTGTTAGAGTTGATAGAGTTGATAGAGTTGTTAGAGTTGTTAGAGTTGATAGAGTTGTTAGAGTTGTTAGAGATGTTTGATTTGTTAGAGTTGTTTGATTTGTTAGAGTTGATAGAGTTGTTAGAGTTGATAGAGTTGATAGAGTTGATAGAGTTGATAGAGTTGTTAGAGTTGATAGAGTTGTTTGATTTGTTAGAGTTGTTAGAGTTGTTAGAGTTGAGAGTTGATAGAGTTGATAGAGTTGATAGAGTTGATAGAGTTGATAGAGTTGATAGAGTTGTTAGAGTTGATAGAGTTGTTTGATTTGTTAGAGTTGTTAGAGTTGTTAGAGTTGTTAGAGTTGTTAGAGTTGAGAGTTGTTAGAGTTGATAGAGTTGATAGAGTTGATAGAGTTGATAGTGTTGATAGAGTTTTTAGAGTTGATAGAGTTGTTTGATTTGTTTGAATCCATAGAGTTGATAGAGTTGATAGAGTTGACAGAGTTGTTAGAGTTGTTAGAGTTGATAGAGTTGATTGAGTTGACAGAGATGTTAGAGTTGTTAGAGTTGATAGAGTTGACAGAGTTGAGAGTTGATAGAGTTGATAGAGTTGATAGAGTTGATAGAGTTGTTAGAGTTGTTAGAGTTGTTTGATTTGTTAGAGTTGATAGAGTTGTTAGAGTTGATAGAGTTGATAGAGTTGATAGAGTTGATAGAGTTGTTTGATTTGTTAGAGTTGTTAGAGTTGTTAGAGTTGTTAGAGTTGAGAGTTGTTAGAGTTGATAGAGTTGATAGAGTTGATAGAGTTGATAGTGTTGATAGAGTTGTTAGAGTTGATAGAGTTGTTAGAGTTGTTTGATTTGTTAGAGTTGATAGAGTTGATAGAGTTGTTAGAGTTGTTAGAGTTGTTTGATTTGTTAGAGTTGATAGAGTTGTTAGAGTTGATAGAGTTGATAGAGTTGATAGAGTTGACAGAGTTGACAGAGTTGACAGAGTTGACAGAGTTGTTAGAGTTGTTAGAGTTGTTAGAGTTGATAGAGTTGTTAGAGTTGATAGAGTTGATAGAGTTGACAGAGTTGTTAGAGTTGTTAGAGTTGATAGAGTTGTTAGAGTTGATAGAGTTGATAGAGTTGATAGAGTTGATAGAGTTGACAGAGTTGTTAGAGTTGTTAGAGTTGATAGAGTTGATAGAGTTGATAGAGTTGTTAGAGTTGTTAGAGTTGATAGAGTTGATAGAGTTGTTAGAGTTGTTAGAGTTGATAGAGTTGTTAGAGTTGATAGAGTTGATAGAGTTGATAGAGTTGATAGAGTTGATAGAGTTGATAGAGTTGATAGAGTTGATAGAGTTGTTTGATTTGTTAGAGTTGTTAGAGTTGTTAGAGTTGTTAGAGTTGTTAGAGTTGAGAGTTGTTAGAGTTGATAGAGTTGATAGAGTTGATAGTGTTGATAGAGTTTTTAGAGTTGATAGAGTTGTTTGATTTGTTTGAATCCATAGAGTTGATAGAGTTGATAGAGTTGACAGAGTTGTTAGAGTTGTTAGAGTTGATAGAGTTGATTGAGTTGACAGAGATGTTAGAGTTGTTAGAGTTGATAGAGTTGACAGAGTTGAGAGTTGATAGAGTTGATAGAGTTGATAGAGTTGTTAGAGTTGTTAGAGTTGTTTGATTTGTTAGAGTTGATATAGTATTTAGAGTTGATAGAGTTGATAGAGTTGATAGAGTTGATAGAGTTGATAGAGTTGTTAGAGTTGATAGAGTTGTTTGATTTGTTAGAGTTGTTAGAGTTGTTAGAGTTGTTAGAGTTGAGAGTTGTTAGAGTTGATAGAGTTGATAGAGTTGATAGAGTTGATAGTGTTGATAGAGTTGTTAGAGTTGTTTGATTTGTTAGAGTTGATAGAGTTGATAGAGTTGTTAGAGTTGTTAGAGTTGATAGAGTTGTTAGAGTTGTTAGAGATGTTTGATTTGTTAGAGTTGTTTGATTTGTTAGAGTTGATAGAGTTGTTAGAGTTGATAGAGTTGATAGAGTTGATAGAGTTGATAGAGTTGTTAGAGTTGATAGAGTTGTTTGATTTGTTAGAGTTGTTAGAGTTGTTAGAGTTGAGAGTTGATAGAGTTGATAGAGTTGATAGAGTTGATAGAGTTGATAGAGTTGATAGAGTTGATAGAGTTGTTAGAGTTGATTGATTTGTTAGAGTTGTTAGAGTTGTTAGAGTTGTTAGAGTTGTTAGAGTTGAGAGTTGTTAGAGTTGATAGAGTTGATAGAGTTGATAGAGTTGATAGTGTTGATAGAGTTTTTAGAGTTGATAGAGTTGTTTGATTTGTTTGAATCCATAGAGTTGATAGAGTTGATAGAGTTGACAGAGTTGTTAGAGTTGTTAGAGTTGATAGAGTTGATTGAGTTGACAGAGATGTTAGAGTTGTTAGAGTTGATAGAGTTGACAGAGTTGAGAGTTGATAGAGTTGATAGAGTTGATAGAGTTGATAGAGTTGTTAGAGTTGTTAGAGTTGTTTGATTTGTTAGAGTTGATAGAGTTGTTAGAGTTGATAGAGTTGATAGAGTTGATAGAGTTGTTTGATTTGTTAGAGTTGTTAGAGTTGTTAGAGTTGTTAGAGTTGAGAGTTGTTAGAGTTGATAGAGTTGATAGAGTTGATAGAGTTGATAGTGTTGATAGAGTTGTTAGAGTTGATAGAGTTGTTAGAGTTGTTTGATTTGTTAGAGTTGATAGAGTTGATAGAGTTGTTAGAGTTGTTAGAGTTGTTTGATTTGTTAGAGTTGATAGAGTTGTTAGAGTTGATAGAGTTGATAGAGTTGATAGAGTTGACAGAGTTGACAGAGTTGACAGAGTTGACAGAGTTGTTAGAGTTGTTAGAGTTGTTAGAGTTGATAGAGTTGTTAGAGTTGATAGAGTTGATAGAGTTGACAGAGTTGTTAGAGTTGTTAGAGTTGATAGAGTTGTTAGAGTTGATAGAGTTGATAGAGTTGATAGAGTTGATAGAGTTGACAGAGTTGTTAGAGTTGTTAGAGTTGATAGAGTTGATTGAGTTGACAGAGATGTTAGAGTTGTTAGAGTTGATAGAGTTGACAGAGTTGAGAGTTGATAGAGTTGATAGAGTTGATAGAGTTGATAGAGTTGATAGAGTTGTTAGAGTTGTTAGAGATGTTTGATTTGTTAGAGTTGTTTGATTTGTTAGAGTTGATAGAGTTGTTAGAGTTGATAGAGTTGATAGAGTTGATAGAGTTGTTAGAGTTGATAGAGTTGTTTGATTTGTTAGAGTTGTTAGAGTTGTTAGAGTTGAGAGTTGATAGAGTTGATAGAGTTGATAGAGTTGATAGAGTTGATAGAGTTGATAGAGTTGTTAGAGTTGATAGAGTTGTTTGATTTGTTAGAGTTGTTAGAGTTGTTAGAGTTGTTAGAGTTGTTAGAGTTGAGAGTTGTTAGAGTTGATAGAGTTGATAGAGTTGATAGAGTTGATAGTGTTGATAAAGTTTTTAGAGTTGATAGAGTTGTTTGATTTGTTTGAATCCATAGAGTTAATAGAGTTGATAGAGTTGACAGAGTTGTTAGAGTTGTTAGAGTTGATAGAGTTGATTGAGTTGACAGAGATGTTAGAGTTGTTAGAGTTGATAGAGTTGACAGAGTTGAGAGTTGATAGAGTTGATAGAGTTGATAGAGTTGATAGAGTTGTTAGAGTTGTTAGAGTTGTTTGATTTGTTAGAGTTGATAGAGTTGTTAGAGTTGATAGAGTTGATAGAGTTGTTAGAGTTGATAGAGTTGTTAGAGTTGTTTGATTTGTTAGAGTTGATAGAGTTGATAGAGTTGATAGAGTTGTTAGAGTTGTTAGAGTTGTTAGAGTTGATAGAGCTGATAGAGTTGTTAGAGTTGATAGAGTTGATAGAGTTGATAGAGTTGATAGAGTTGATAGAGTTGATAGAGTTGTTAGAGTTGTTAGAGTTGTTTGATTTGTTAGAGTTGTTTGATTTGTTTGATTTGTTAGAGTTGATAGAGTTGTTAGAGTTGATAGAGTTGATAGAGTTGATAGAGTTGTTAGAGTTGATAGAGTTGATAGAGTTGACAGAGTTGTTAGAGTTGTTAGAGTTGTTAGAGTTGTTAGAGTTGATAGAGTTGTTAGAGTTGATAGAGTTGATAGAGTTGATAGAGTTGTTAGAGTTGATAGACTTGATAGAGTTGATAGAGTTGATAGAGTTGATAGAGTTGTTAGAGTTGTTAGAGTTGTTAGAGTTGATAGAGTTGATAGAGTTGTTAGAGTTGTTAGAGTTGATAGAGTTGTTAGAGTTGATAGAGTTGATAGAGTTGATAGAGTTGATAGAGTTGTTAGAGTTGTTAGAGTTGATAGAGTTGATAGAGTTGATAGAGCTGATAGAGTTGATAGAGTTGTTAGAGTTGATAGAGTTGTTAGAGTTGATAGAGTTGATAGAGTTGATAGAGTTGTTAGAGTTGATAGAGTTGTTAGAGTTGATAGAGTTGATAGAGTTGATAGAGTTGATAGAGTTGACAGAGTTGTTAGAGTTGTTAGAGTTGTTAGAGTTGTTAGAGTTGATAGAGTTGTTAGAGTTGATAGAGTTGATAGAGTTGATAGAGTTGATAGAGTTGATAGAGTTGACAGAGTTGACAGAGTTGTTAGAGTTGATAGAGTTGATTGAGTTGACAGAGATGTTAGAGTTGTTAGAGTTGATAGAGTTGACAGAGTTGAGAGTTGATAGAGTTGATAGAGTTGATAGAGTTGATAGAGTTGATAGAGTTGATAGAGTTGATAGAGTTGTTAGAGTTGTTAGAGTTGTTTGATTTGTTAGAGTTGTTTGATTTGTTTGATTTGTTAGAGTTGACAGAGTTGTTAGAGTTGATAGAGTTGATAGAGTTGATAGAGTTTATAGAGTTGTTAGAGTTGATAGAGTTGTTTGATTTGTTAGAGTTGTTAGAGTTGTTAGAGTTGAGAGTTGATAGAGTTGATAGAGTTGATAGAGTTGATAGTGTTGATAGAGTTGTTAGAGTTGATAGAGTTGTTAGAGTTGTTAGAGTTGTTAGAGTTGTTTGATCTGTTAGAGTTGATAGAGTTGATAGAGTTGATAGAGTTGTTAGAGTTGTTAGTTGTTTGATTTGTTAGAGTTGATAGAGTTGTTAGAGTTGATAGAGTTGTTAGAGTTGATAGAGTTGATAGAGTTGATAGAGTTGATAGAGTTGTTTGATTTGTTAGAGTTGTTAGAGTTGAGAGTTGTTAGAGTTGATAGAGTTGATAGAGTTGATAGAGTTGATAGAGTTGATAGAGTTGTTAGAGTTGATAGAGTTGTTAGAGTTGTTTGATTTGTTAGAGTTGATAGAGTTGATAGAGTTGATAGAGTTGTTAGAGTTGTTAGAGTTGTTTGATTTGTTAGAGTTGATAGAGCTGATAGAGTTGTTAGAGTTGATAGAGTTGATAGAGTTGATAGAGTTGATAGAGTTGTTAGAGTTGTTAGAGTTGTTAGAGTTGTTAGAGTTGTTTGATTTGTTAGAGTTGTTTGATTTGTTTGATTTGTTAGAGTTGTTAGAGTTGATAGAGTTGTTAGAGTTGATAGAGTTGATAGAGTTGATAGAGTTGTTAGAGTTGATAGAGTTGATAGAGTTGATAGAGTTGACAGAGTTGTTAGAGTTGTTAGAGTTGTTAGAGTTGATAGAGTTGTTAGAGTTGATAGAGTTGTTAGAGTTGATAGACTTGATAGAGTTGATAGAGTTGATAGAGTTGATAGAGTTGTTAGAGTTGTTAGAGTTGTTAGAGTTGATAGAGTTGTTAGAGTTGATAGAGTTGATAGAGTTGATAGAGTTGTTAGAGTTGATAGAGTTGATAGAGTTGATAGAGTTGACAGAGTTGTTAGAGTTGTTAGAGTTGTTAGAGTTGATAGAGTTGTTAGAGTTGATAGAGTTGATAGAGTTGATAGAGTTGTTAGAGTTGATAGAGTTGATAGAGTTGATAGAGTTGACAGAGTTGTTAGAGTTGTTAGAGTTGTTAGAGTTGATAGAGTTGTTAGAGTTGATAGAGTTGTTAGAGTTGATAGACTTGATAGAGTTGATAGAGTTGATAGAGTTGATAGAGTTGTTAGAGTTGTTAGAGTTGTTAGAGTTGATAGAGTTGTTAGAGTTGATAGAGTTGATAGAGTTGATAGAGTTGTTAGAGTTGATAGAGTTGATAGAGTTGATAGAGTTGACAGAGTTGTTAGAGTTGTTAGAGTTGTTAGAGTTGATAGAGTTGTTAGAGTTGATAGAGTTGTTAGAGTTGATAGACTTGATAGAGTTGATAGAGTTGATAGAGTTGATAGAGTTGTTAGAGTTGTTAGAGTTGTTAGAGTTGATAGAGTTGATAGAGTTGATAGAGTTGTTAGAGTTGTTAGAGTTGATAGAGTTGATAGAGTTGATAGAGCTGATAGAGCTGATAGAGTTGATAGACTTGTTAGAGTTGATAGAGTTGTTAGAGTTGATAGAGTTGATAGAGTTGATAGAGTTGTTAGAGTTGATAGAGTTGTTAGAGTTGATAGAGTTGATAGAGTTGATAGAGTTGATAGAGTTGACAGAGTTGTTAGAGTTGTTAGAGTTGTTAGAGTTGTTAGAGTTGTTAGAGTTGATAGAGTTGTTAGAGTTGATAGAGTTGATAGAGTTGATAGAGTTGATAGAGTTGATAGAGTTGACAGAGTTGTTAGAGTTGTTAGAGTTGATAGAGTTGATTGAGTTGACAGAGATGTTAGAGTTGTTAGAGTTGATAGAGTTGACAGAGTTGAGAGTTGATAGAGTTGATAGAGTTGATAGAGTTGATAGAGTTGATAGAGTTGTTAGAGTTGTTAGAGTTGTTAGAGTTGTTTGATTTGTTAGAGTTGTTTGATTTGTTTGATTTGTTAGAGTTGACAGAGTTGTTAGAGTTGATAGAGTTGATAGAGTTGATAGAGTTGATAGAGTTGATAGAGTTGATAGAGTTGTTAGAGTTGTTAGAGTTGTTAGAGTTGTTTGATTTGTTAGAGTTGTTTGATTTGTTTGATTTGTTAGAGTTGACAGAGTTGTTAGAGTTGATAGAGTTGATAGAGTTGATAGAGTTTATAGAGTTGTTAGAGTTGATAGAGTTGTTTGATTTGTTAGAGTTGATAGAGTTGTTAGAGTTGAGAGTTGATAGAGTTGATAGAGTTGATAGAGTTGATAGTGTTGATAGAGTTGTTAGAGTTGATAGAGTTGTTAGAGTTGTTAGAGTTGTTAGAGTTGTTTGATCTGTTAGAGTTGATAGAGTTGATAGAGTTGTTAGAGTTGTTAGAGTTGTTTGATTTGTTAGAGTTGATAGAGCTGATAGAGCTGATAGAGTTGTTAGAGTTGATAGAGTTGTTAGAGTTGATAGAGTTGTTAGAGTTGATAGAGTTGTTAGAGTTGATCGAGTTTTTTAGTTCTTAGAGTTGTTAGAGTTGATAGAGTTGTTTGATTTGTTTGAATCCATAGAGTTGATAGAGTTGATAGAGTTGACAGAGTTGTTAGAGTTGTTAGAGTTGATAGAGTTGATTGAGTTGATTGAGTTGACAGAGATGTTAGAGTTGTTAGAGTTGATAGAGTTGACAGAGTTGATAGAGTTGATAGAGTTGATAGAGTTGATAGAGTTGATAGAGTTGTTTGATTTGTTAGAGTTGTTAGAGTTGTTAGAGTTGTTAGAGTTGTTAGAGTTGAGAGTTGTTAGAGTTGATAGAGTTGATAGAGTTGATAGAGTTGATAGTGTTGATAGAGTTTTTAGAGTTGATAGAGTTGTTTGATTTGTTTGAATCCATAGAGTTGATAGAGTTGATAGAGTTGACAGAGTTGTTAGAGTTGTTAGAGTTGATAGAGTTGATTGAGTTGACAGAGATGTTAGAGTTGTTAGAGTTGATAGAGTTGACAGAGTTGAGAGTTGATAGAGTTGATAGAGTTGATAGAGTTGATAGAGTTGTTAGAGTTGTTAGAGTTGTTTGATTTGTTAGAGTTGATATAGTTGTTAGAGTTGATAGAGTTGATAGAGTTGATAGAGTTGATAGAGTTGATAGAGTTGTTAGAGTTGATAGAGTTGTTTGATTTGTTAGAGTTGTTAGAGTTGTTAGAGTTGTTAGAGTTGAGAGTTGTTAGAGTTGATAGAGTTGATAGAGTTGATAGAGTTGATAGTGTTGATAGAGTTGTTAGAGTTGTTTGATTTGTTAGAGTTGATAGAGTTGATAGAGTTGTTAGAGTTGTTAGAGTTGTTTGATTTGTTAGAGTTGATAGAGCTGATAGAGTTAGAGTTGATAGAGTTGATAGAGTTGATAGAGTTGATAGAGTTGATAGAGTTGATTGAGTTGTTAGAGTTGTTTGATTTGTTAGAGTTGTTTGATTTGTTAGAGTTGATAGAGTTGTTAGAGTTGATAGAGTTGTTAGAGTTGATAGAATTGATAGAGTTGATAGAGTTGATAGAGTTGTTAGAGTTGTTAGAGTTGATAGAGTTGTTAGAGTTGTTAGAGTTGTTTGATTTGTTAGAGTTGATAGACTTGATAGAGTTGTTAGAGTTGTTAGAGTTGTTTGATTTGTTAGAGTTGATAGAGTTGTTAGAGTTGATAGAGTTGTTAGAGTTGATCGAGTTTTTTTAGTTCTTAGAGTAGTTAGAGTTGATAGAGTTGTTTGATTTGTTTGAATCCATAGAGTTGATAGAGTTGATAGAGTTGACAGAGTTGTTAGAGTTGTTAGAGTTGATAGAGTTGATTGAGTTGACAGAGATGTTAGAGTTGTTAGAGTTGATAGAGTTGACAGAGTTGAGAGCTGATAGAGTTGATAGAGTTGATAGAGTTGATAGAGTTGTTAGAGTTGTTAGAGTTGTTTGATTTGTTAGAGTTGTTTGATTTCTTAGAGTTGATAGAGTTGTTAGAGTTGATAGAGTTAATAGAGTTGATAGAGTTGATAGAGTTGATAGAGTTGTTAGAGTTTATAGAGTTGTTTGATTTGTTAGTGTTGTTAGAGTTGTTAGAGTTGTTAGAGTTGAGAGTTGTTAGAGTTGATAGAGTTGATAGAGTTGATAGTGTTGATAGAGTTGTTAGAGTTGATAGAGTTGTTAGAGTTGTTTGATTTGTTAGAGTTGATAGAGTTGATAGAGTTGTTAGAGTTGTTAGAGTTGTTTGATTTGTTAGAGTTGATAGAGCTGATAGAGTTGTTAGAGTTGATAGAGTTGTTAGAGTTGATAGAGTTGTTAGAGTTGATCGATTTTTTTTAGTTCTTAGAGTTGTTAGAGTTGATAGAGTTGTTTGATTTGTTTGAATCCATAGAGTTGATAGAGTTGATAGAGTTGATAGAGTTGATAGAGTTGATAGAGTTGATAGAGCTGATAGAGTTCTTAGAGCTGATAGAATTGATAGAGCGGTTAGAGTTGATAGAGTTCTTAGAGTTCTTAGAGCTGATAGAGTTCTTAGAGCTGATAGAGTTGATAGAGTTGATAGAGTTGTTAGAGTTGATAGAGTCGTTAGAGTTGATAGAGTTGTTGGTGTTGATAGAGTTGATAGAGGTGTTAGAGTTGTTAGAGTTGATAGAGTTGTTAAAGTTGATAGAGTTGTTAGTGTTGATAGAGTTGATAGAGTTGTTAGAGTTGTTAGAGATGTTAGAGGTGATAGAGTTGATAGAGTTGATAGAGTTGATAGAGTTGTTAGAGTTGTTAGAGTTGTTAGAGTTGATAGAGCTGATAGAGTTGTTAGAGTTGATAGAGTTGATAGAGTTGATAGAGTTGTTAGAGTTGATAGAGTTGTTAGAGTTGATAGAGTTGATAGAGCTGATAGAGCTGATAGAGTTGATAGAGTTGTTAGAGTTGTTAGAGTTGTTTGATTTGTTAGAGTTGTTAGAGTTGATAGAGTTGATAGAGTTGATAGAGTTGATAGAGTTGTTAGAGTTGATAGAGTTGATAGAGTTGATAGAGTTGATAGAGTTGATAGAGTTGACAGAGTTGTTAGAGTTGTTAGAGTTGTTAGAGTTGTTAGAGTTGTTAGAGTTGATAGAGTTGTTAGAGTTGATAGAGTTGATAGAGTTGATGGAGTTGATAGAGTTGATAGAGTTGATAGAGTTGACAGAGTTGTTAGAGTTGTTAGAGTTGATAGAGTTGATTGAGTTGACAGAGATGTTAGAGTTGTTAGAGTTGATAGAGTTGACAGAGTTGAGAGTTGATAGAGTTGATAGAGTTGATAGAGTTGATAGAGTTGATAGAGTTGATAGAGTTGATAGAGTTGATAGAGTTGTTAGAGTTGTTAGAGTTGTTTGATTTGTTAGAGTTGTTTGATTTGTTTGATTTGTTAGAGTTGACAGAGTTGTTAGAGTTGATAGAGTTGATAGAGTTGATAGAGTTGATAGAGTTTATAGAGTTGTTAGAGTTGATAGAGTTGTTTGATTTGTTAGAGTTGTTAGAGTTGTTAGAGTTGAGAGTTGATAGAGTTGATAGAGTTGATAGAGTTGATAGTGTTGATAGAGTTGTTAGAGTTGATAGAGTTGTTAGAGTTGTTAGAGTTGTTAGAGTTGTTTGATCTGTTAGAGTTGATAGAGTTGATAGAGTTGTTAGAGTTGTTAGAGTTGTTTGATTTGTTAGAGTTGATAGAGCTGATAGAGTTGTTAGAGTTGATAGAGTTGTTAGAGTTGATAGAGTTGTTAGAGTTGATAGAGTTGTTAGAGTTGATCGAGTTTTTTAGTTCTTAGAGTTGTTAGAGTTGATAGAGTTGTTTGATTTGTTTGAATCCATAGAGTTGATAGAGTTGATAGAGTTGACAGAGTTGTTAGAGTTGTTAGAGTTGATAGAGTTGATTGAGTTGACAGAGATGTTAGAGTTGTTAGAGTTGATAGAGTTGACAGAGTTGATAGAGTTGATAGAGTTGATAGAGTTGATAGAGTTGATAGAGTTGATAGAGTTGTTAGAGTTGTTAGAGTTGTTTGATTTGTTAGAGTTGTTTGATTTGTTAGAGTTGTTTGATTTGTTAGAGTTGATAGAGTTGATAGAGTTGATAGAGTTGATAGAGTTGATAGAGTTGATAGAGTTGTTTGATTTGTTTGATTTGTTAGAGTTGTTAGAGTTGTTAGAGTTGTTAGAATTGTTAGAGTTGAGAGTTGTTAGAGTTGATAGAGTTGATAGAGTTGATAGAGTTGATAGTGTTGATAGAGTTTTTAGAGTTGATAGAGTTGTTTGATTTGTTTGAATCCATAGAGTTAATAGAGTTGATAGAGTTGACAGAGTTGTTAGAGTTGTTAGAGTTGATAGAGTTGATTGAGTTGACAGAGATGTTAGAGTTGTTAGAGTTGATAGAGTTGACAGAGTTGAGAGTTGATAGAGTTGATAGAGTTGATAGATTTGATAGAGTTGATAGAGTTGTTAGAGTTGTTAGAGTTGTTTGATTTGTTAGAGTTGATAGAGTTGTTAGAGTTGATAGAGTTGATAGAGTTGATAGAGTTGATAGAGTTGATAGAGTTGTTAGAGTTGATAGAGTTGTTTGATTTGTTAGAGTTGTTAGAGTTGTTAGAGTTGTTAGAGTTGAGAGTTGTTAGAGTTGATAGAGTTGATAGAGTTGATAGAGTTGATAGTGTTGATAGAGTTGTTAGAGTTGATAGAGTTGTTAGAGTTGTTTGATTTGTTAGAGTTGATAGAGTTGATAGAGTTGTTAGAGTTGTTAGAGTTATTTGATTTGTTAGAGTTGTTAGAGTTGATAGAGTTGATAGAGTTGATAGAGTTGATAGAGTTGATTGAGTTGTTAGAGTTGTTAGAGTTGTTTGATTTGTTTGATTTGTTAGAGTTGTTTGATTTGTTAGAGTTGTTTGATTTGTTAGAGTTGATAGAGTTGTTAGAGTTGATAGAGTTGTTAGAGTTGATAGAGTTGATAGAGTTGATAGAGTTGATAGAGTTGTTAGAGTTGTTAGAGTTGATAGAGTTGTTAGAGTTGTTAGAGTTGTTTGATTTGTTAGAGTTGATAGACTTGATAGAGTTGTTAGAGTTGTTAGAGTTGTTTGATTTGTTAGAGTTGATAGAGTTGTTAGAGTTGATAGAGTTGTTAGAGTTGATCGAGTTTTTTTAGTTCTTAGAGTAGTTAGAGTTGATAGAGTTGTTTGATTTGTTTGAATCCATAGAGTTGATAGAGTTGATAGAGTTGACAGAGTTGTTAGAGTTGTTAGAGTTGATAGAGTTGATTGAGTTGACAGAGATGTTAGAGTTGTTAGAGTTGATAGAGTTGACAGAGTTGAGAGTTGATAGAGTTGATAGAGTTGATAGAGTTGATAGAGTTGTTAGAGTTGTTAGAGTTGTTTGATTTGTTAGAGTTGTTTGATTTGTTAGAGTTGATAGAGTTGTTAGAGTTGATAGAGTTGATAGAGTTGATAGAGTTGATAGAGTTGATAGAGTTGTTAGAGTTGATAGAGTTGTTTGATTTGTTAGTGTTGTTAGAGTTGTTAGAGTTGAGAGTTGTTAGAGTTGATAGAGTTGATAGAGTTGATAGTGTTGATAGAGTTGTTAGAGTTGATAGAGTTGTTAGAGTTGTTTGATTTGTTAGAGTTGATAGAGTTGATAGAGTTGTTAGAGTTGTTAGAGTTGTTTGATTTGTTAGAGTTGATAGAGCTGATAGAGTTGTTAGAGTTGATAGAGTTGTTAGAGTTGATAGAGTTGTTAGAGTTGATCGATTTTTTTTAGTTCTTAGAGTTGTTAGAGTTGATAGAGTTGTTTGATTTGTTTGAATCCATAGAGTTGATAGAGTTGATAGAGTTGATAGAGTTGATAGAGCTGATAGAGTTCTTAGAGCTGATAGAATTGATAGAGTGGTTAGAGTTGATAGAGTTCTTAGAGTTCTTAGAGCTGATAGAGTTCTTAGAGCTGATAGAGTTGATAGAGTTGATAGAGTTGTTAGAGTTGATAGAGTCGTTAGAGTTGATAGAGTTGTTGGTGTTGATAGAGTTGATAGAGGTGTTAGAGTTGTTAGAGTTGATAGAGTTGTTAAAGTTGATAGAGTTGTTAGTGTTGATAGAGTTGATAGAGTTGATAGAGTTGTTAGAGTTGTTAGAGATGTTAGAGGTGATAGAGTTGATAGAGTTGATAGAGTTGATATAGTTGTTAGAGTTGTTAGAGTTGTTAGAGTTGATAGAGCTGATAGAGTTGTTAGAGTTGATAGAGTTGATAGAGTTGATAGAGTTGTTAGAGTTGATAGAGTTGTTAGAGTTGATAGAGTTGTTAGAGTTGATAGAGTTGATAGAGCTGATAGAGTTGTTAGAGTTGTTAGAGTTGTTTGATTTGTTAGAGTTGTTAGAGTTGATAGAGTTGATAGAGTTGATAGAGTTGATAGAGTTGTTAGAGTTGATAGAGTTGATAGAGTTGATAGAGTTGATAGAGTTGATAGAGTTGACAGAGTTGTTAGAGTTGATAGAGTTGATAGAGTTGATAGAGTTGATAGAGTTGATAGAGTTGATAGAGTTGATAGAGTTGATAGAGTTGTTAGAGTTTACAGAGTTTACAGAGTTGTTAGAGTTGTTAGAGTTGTTAGAGTTGTTAGAGTTGTTAGAGTTGTTAGAGTTGATAGAGTTGACAGAGTTGATAGAGTTGTTAGAGTTGATAGAGTTGATAGAGTTGATAGAGTTGAGAGTTGATAGAGTTGATAGAGTTGATAGAGTTGATAGAGTTGATAGAGTTGTTTGATTTGTTAGAGTTGTTTGATTTGTTAGAGTTGTTAGAGTTGTTAGAGTTGATAGACTTGATAGAGTTGATAGAGTTGTTAGAGTTGATAGAGTTGATAGAGTTGTTAGAGTTGATAGAGTTGATAGAGTTGATAGAGCTGATAGAGCTGATAGAGTTGATAGAGTTGTTAGAGTTGTTTGATTTGTTAGAGTTGTTAGAGTTGTTAGAGTTGATAGAGTTGTTAGAGTTGATAGAGTTGTTAGAGTTGATAGAGTTGTTAGAGTTGATAGAGTTGTTAGAGTTGATAGAGTTGATAGAGTTGATAGAGTTGACAGAGTTGTTAGAGTTGACAGAGTTGTTAGAGTTGTTAGAGTTGATAGAGTTGTTAGAGTTGATAGAGTTGATAGAGTTGATAGAGTTGACAGAGTTGTTAGAGTTGATAGAGTTGTTAGAGTTGATAGAGTTGATAGAGTTGATAGAGTTGATAGAGTTGATAGAGTTGACAGAGTTGTTAGAGTTGTTAGAGTTGATAGAGTTGATTGAGTTGACAGAGATGTTAGAGTTGTTAGAGTTGATAGAGTTGATAGAGTTGACAGAGTTGACAGAGTTGAGAGTTGATAGAGTTGATAGAGTTGATAGAGTTGATAGAGTTGATAGAGTTGATAGAGTTGTTAGAGTTGTTAGAGTTGTTTGATTTGTTAGAGTTGTTTGATTTTTTAGAGTTGTTAGAGTTGATAGAGTTGTTAGAGTTGATAGAGTTGATAGAGTTGATAGAGTTGATAGAGTTGTTAGAGATGTTAGAGTTGTTAGAGTTGTTAGAGTTGTTATAGTTAATAGAGTTGTTAGAGTTGTTAGAGTTGATAGAGTTGTTAGAGTTGATCGAGTTTTTTTAGTTCTTAGAGTTGTTAGAGTTGATAGAGTTGTTTGATTTGTTTGAATCCATAGAGTTGATAGAGTTGATAGAGTTGATAGAGCTGATAGAGTTCTTAGAGCTGATAGAATTGATAGAGTGGTTAGAGTTGATAGAGTTCTTAGAGTTCTTAGAGCTGATAGAGTTCTTAGAGCTGATAGAGTTGATAGAGTTGTTAGAGTTGTTAGAGTTGATAGAGTTGTTAGAGATGATAGAGTCGTTAGAGTTAATAGAGTTGTTAGTGTTGATAGAGTTGATAGAGGTGTTAGAGTTGTTAGAGTTGTTAGAGTTGATAGAGTTGTTAGAGTTGATCGAGTTGTTAGTGTTGATAGAGTTGATAGAGTTGTTAGAGTTGTTAGAGTTGTTAGAGGTGATAGAGTTGATAGAGTTGATAGAGTTGTTAGAGTTGATAGAGTTGATAGAGTTGATAGAGTTGTTAGAGTTGATAGAGTTGATAGAGTTGATAGAGTTGTTAGAGTTGATAGAGTTGTTAGAGTTGTTAGAGTTGATAGAGTTGATAGAGTTGATAGAGTTGACAGAGTTGTTAGAGTTGATAGAGTTGTTAGAGTTGATAGAGTTGATAGAGTTGATAGAGTTGATAGAGTTGATAGAGTTGACAGAGTTGTTAGAGTTGTTAGAGTTGATAGAGTTGATTGAGTTGACAGAGATGTTAGAGTTGTTAGAGTTGATAGAGTTGATAGAGTTGACAGAGTTGAGAGTTGATAGAGTTGATAGAGTTGATAGAGTTGATAGAGTTGATAGAGTTGATAGAGTTGTTAGAGTTGTTAGAGTTGTTTGATTTGTTAGAGTTGTTTGATTTTTTAGAGTTGTTAGAGATGATAGAGTTGTTAGAGTTGATAGAGTTGATAGAGTTGATAGAGTTGATAGAGTTGATAGAGTTGTTAGAGTTGTTAGAGTTGAGAGTTGTTAGAGTTGATAGAGTTGATAGAGTTGATAGAGTTGATAGTGTTGATAGTGTTGATAGAGTTGTTAGAGTTGATAGAGTTGTTAGAGTTGTTAGAGTTGTTTGATTTGTTAGAGTTGATAGAGTTGTTAGAGTTGTTAGAGTTGTTAGAGTTGTTAGAGTTGATAGAGTTGTTAGAGTTGTTAGAGTTGATAGAGTTGTTAGAGTTGATCGAGTTTTTTTAGTTCTTAGAGTTGTTAGAGTTGATAGAGTTGTTTGATTTGTTTGAATCCATAGAGTTGATAGAGTTGATAGAGTTGATAGAGCTGATAGAGTTCTTAGAGCTGATAGAATTGATAGAGTGGTTAGAGTTGATAGAGTTCTTAGAGTTCTTAGAGCTGATAGAGTTCTTAGAGCTGATAGAGTTGATAGAGTTGTTAGAGTTGTTAGAGTTGATAGAGTTGTTAGAGATGATAGAGTCGTTAGAGTTAATAGAGTTGTTAGTGTTGATAGAGTTGATAGAGGTGTTAGAATTGTTAGAGTTGTTAGAGTTGATAGAGTTGATAGAGTTGTTAGAGTTGATAGAGTTGTTAGAGTTGATAGAGTTGATAGAGCTGATAGAGTTGTTAGAGTTGTTAGAGTTGTTTGATTTGTTAGAGTTGTTAGAGTTGATAGAGTTGATAGAGTTGATAGAGTTGATAGAGTTGTTAGAGTTGATAGAGTTGATAGAGTTGATAGAGTTGATAGAGTTGATAGAGTTGACAGAGTTGTTAGAGTTGATAGAGTTGATAGAGTTGATAGAGTTGATAGAGTTGATAGAGTTGATAGAGTTGATAGAGTTGATAGAGTTGTTAGAGTTTACAGAGTTTACAGAGTTGTTAGAGTTGTTAGAGTTGTTAGAGTTGTTAGAGTTGTTAGAGTTGTTAGAGTTGATAGAGTTGACAGAGTTGATAGAGTTGTTAGAGTTGATAGAGTTGATAGAGTTGATAGAGTTGAGAGTTGATAGAGTTGATAGAGTTGATAGAGTTGATAGAGTTGATAGAGTTGTTTGATTTGTTAGAGTTGTTTGATTTGTTAGAGTTGTTAGAGTTGTTAGAGTTGATAGACTTGATAGAGTTGATAGAGTTGTTAGAGTTGATAGAGTTGATAGAGTTGTTAGAGTTGATAGAGTTGATAGAGTTGATAGAGCTGATAGAGCTGATAGAGTTGATAGAGTTGTTAGAGTTGTTTGATTTGTTAGAGTTGTTAGAGTTGTTAGAGTTGATAGAGTTGTTAGAGTTGATAGAGTTGTTAGAGTTGATAGAGTTGTTAGAGTTGATAGAGTTGTTAGAGTTGATAGAGTTGATAGAGTTGATAGAGTTGACAGAGTTGTTAGAGTTGACAGAGTTGTTAGAGTTGTTAGAGTTGATAGAGTTGTTAGAGTTGATAGAGTTGATAGAGTTGATAGAGTTGACAGAGTTGTTAGAGTTGATAGAGTTGTTAGAGTTGATAGAGTTGATAGAGTTGATAGAGTTGATAGAGTTGATAGAGTTGACAGAGTTGTTAGAGTTGTTAGAGTTGATAGAGTTGATTGAGTTGACAGAGATGTTAGAGTTGTTAGAGTTGATAGAGTTGATAGAGTTGACAGAGTTGACAGAGTTGAGAGTTGATAGAGTTGATAGAGTTGATAGAGTTGATAGAGTTGATAGAGTTGATAGAGTTGTTAGAGTTGTTAGAGTTGTTTGATTTGTTAGAGTTGTTTGATTTTTTAGAGTTGTTAGAGTTGATAGAGTTGTTAGAGTTGATAGAGTTGATAGAGTTGATAGAGTTGATAGAGTTGTTAGAGATGTTAGAGTTGTTAGAGTTGTTAGAGTTGTTATAGTTAATAGAGTTGTTAGAGTTGTTAGAGTTGATAGAGTTGTTAGAGTTGATCGAGTTTTTTTAGTTCTTAGAGTTGTTAGAGTTGATAGAGTTGTTTGATTTGTTTGAATCCATAGAGTTGATAGAGTTGATAGAGTTGATAGAGCTGATAGAGTTCTTAGAGCTGATAGAATTGATAGAGTGGTTAGAGTTGATAGAGTTCTTAGAGTTCTTAGAGCTGATAGAGTTCTTAGAGCTGATAGAGTTGATAGAGTTGTTAGAGTTGTTAGAGTTGATAGAGTTGTTAGAGATGATAGAGTCGTTAGAGTTAATAGAGTTGTTAGTGTTGATAGAGTTGATAGAGGTGTTAGAGTTGTTAGAGTTGTTAGAGTTGATAGAGTTGTTAGAGTTGATCGAGTTGTTAGTGTTGATAGAGTTGATAGAGTTGTTAGAGTTGTTAGAGTTGTTAGAGGTGATAGAGTTGATAGAGTTGATAGAGTTGTTAGAGTTGATAGAGTTGATAGAGTTGATAGAGTTGTTAGAGTTGATAGAGTTGATAGAGTTGATAGAGTTGTTAGAGTTGATAGAGTTGTTAGAGTTGTTAGAGTTGATAGAGTTGATAGAGTTGATAGAGTTGACAGAGTTGTTAGAGTTGATAGAGTTGTTAGAGTTGATAGAGTTGATAGAGTTGATAGAGTTGATAGAGTTGATAGAGTTGACAGAGTTGTTAGAGTTGTTAGAGTTGATAGAGTTGATTGAGTTGACAGAGATGTTAGAGTTGTTAGAGTTGATAGAGTTGATAGAGTTGACAGAGTTGAGAGTTGATAGAGTTGATAGAGTTGATAGAGTTGATAGAGTTGATAGAGTTGATAGAGTTGTTAGAGTTGTTAGAGTTGTTTGATTTGTTAGAGTTGTTTGATTTTTTAGAGTTGTTAGAGATGATAGAGTTGTTAGAGTTGATAGAGTTGATAGAGTTGATAGAGTTGATAGAGTTGATAGAGTTGTTAGAGTTGTTAGAGTTGAGAGTTGTTAGAGTTGATAGAGTTGATAGAGTTGATAGAGTTGATAGTGTTGATAGTGTTGATAGAGTTGTTAGAGTTGATAGAGTTGTTAGAGTTGTTAGAGTTGTTTGATTTGTTAGAGTTGATAGAGTTGTTAGAGTTGTTAGAGTTGTTAGAGTTGTTAGAGTTGATAGAGTTGTTAGAGTTGTTAGAGTTGATAGAGTTGTTAGAGTTGATCGAGTTTTTTTAGTTCTTAGAGTTGTTAGAGTTGATAGAGTTGTTTGATTTGTTTGAATCCATAGAGTTGATAGAGTTGATAGAGTTGATAGAGCTGATAGAGTTCTTAGAGCTGATAGAATTGATAGAGTGGTTAGAGTTGATAGAGTTCTTAGAGTTCTTAGAGCTGATAGAGTTCTTAGAGCTGATAGAGTTGATAGAGTTGTTAGAGTTGTTAGAGTTGATAGAGTTGTTAGAGATGATAGAGTCGTTAGAGTTAATAGAGTTGTTAGTGTTGATAGAGTTGATAGAGGTGTTAGAATTGTTAGAGTTGTTAGAGTTGATAGAGTTGATAGAGTTGTTAGAGTTGATCGAGTTGTTAGTGTTGATAGAGTTGATAGAGTTGTTAGAGTTGATAGAGTTGATAGAGTTGATAGAGTTGTTAGAGTTGATAGAGTTGTTAGAGTTGATAGAGTTGATAGAGTTGATAGAGCTGATAGAGCTGATAGAGTTGATAGAGTTGTTAGAGTTGTTTGATTTGTTAGAGTTGTTAGAGTTGATAGAGTTGATAGAGTTGATAGAGTTGATAGAGTTGTTAGAGTTGATAGAGTTGATAGAGTTGTTAGAGTTGATAGAGTTGTTAGAGTTGATAGAGTTGATAGAGTTGATAGAGTTGACAGAGTTGTTAGAGTTGTTAGAGTTGTTAGAGTTGTTAGAGTTGTTAGAGTTGATAGAGTTGATAGAGTTGATAGAGTTGTTAGAGTTGATAGAGTTGTTAGAGTTGTTAGAGTTGTTAGAGTTGATAGAGTTGATAGAGTTGATAGAGTTGTTAGAGTTGTTAGAGTTGTTAGAGTTGATAGAGTTGATAGAGTTGATAGAGTTGTTAGAGTTGATAGAGTTGATAGAGTTGATAGAGTTGTTAGAGTTGATAGAGTTGATAGAGTTGATAGAGCTGATAGAGCTGATAGAGTTGATAGAGTTGTTAGAGTTGTTAGAGTTGATAGAGTTGTTAGAGTTGATAGATTTGATAGAGTTGATAGAGTTGTTAGAGTTGATAGAGTTGTTAGAGTTGATAGAGTTGATAGAGTTGACAGAGTTGTTAGAGTTGTTAGAGTTGTTAGAGATGTTAGAGTTGATAGAGTTGTTAGAGTTGATAGAGTTGATAGAATTGTTTGATTTGTTAGAGTTGTTAGAGTTGTTAGAGTTGTTAGAGTTGAGAGTTGTTAGAGTTGATAGAGTTGATAGAGTTGATAGAGTTGATAGTGTTGATAGAGTTGTTAGAGTTGATAGAGTTGTTAGAGTTGTTTGATTTGTTAGAGTTGATAGAGTTGATAGAGTTGTTAGAGTTGTTAGAGTTGTTTGATTTGTTAGAGTTGATAGAGCTGATAGAGTTGTTAGAGTTGATAGAGTTGATAGAGTTGATAGAGTTGATAGAGTTGATAGAGTTGATTGAGTTGTTAGAGTTGTTAGAGTTGTTTGATTTGTTAGAGTTGTTTGATTTGTTAGAGTTGTTAGAGTTGATAGAGTTGTTAGAGTTGATAGAGTTGATAGAGTTGATAGAGTTGTTAGAGTTGATAGAGTTGATAGAGTTGATAGAGTTGACAGAGTTGTTAGAGGTGTTAGAGTTGTTAGAGTTGTTAGAGTTGATAGAGTTGATAGAGTTGATAGAGTTGATAGAGTTGATAGAGCTGATAGAGCTGATAGAGTTGATAGAGTTGTTAGAGTTGATAGAGTTGTTAGAGTTGATAGAGTTGATAGAGTTGATAGAGTTGTTAGAGTTGATAGAGTTGTTAGAGTTGATAGAGTTGATAGAGTTGATAGAGTTGATAGAGTTGACAGAGTTGTTAGAGTTGTTAGAGTTGTTAGAGTTGTTAGAGTTGATAGAGTTGTTAGAGTTGATAGAGTTGATAGAGTTGATAGAGTTGATAGAGTTGATAGAGTTGACAGAGTTGTTAGAGTTGTTAGAGTTGATAGAGTTGATTGAGTTGACAGAGATGTTAGAGTTGTTAGAGTTGATAGAGTTGACAGAGTTGAGAGTTGATAGAGTTGATAGAGTTGATAGAGTTTATAGAGTTGTTAGAGTTGATTGATTTGTTAGAGTTGTTAGAGTTGTTAGAGTTGAGAGTTGATAGAGTTGATAGAGTTGATAGAGTTGATAGTGTTGATAGAGTTGTTAGAGTTGATAGAGTTGTTAGAGTTGTTAGAGTTGTTAGAGTTGTTAGAGTTGTTTGATCTGTTAGAGTTGATAGAGTTGATAGAGTTGTTAGAGTTGTTAGAGTTGTTTGATTTGTTAGAGTTGATAGAGCTGATAGAGTTGTTAGAGTTGATAGAGTTGTTAGAGTTGATAGAGTTGTTAGAGTTGATAGAGTTGTTAGAGTTGATCGAGTTTTTTAGTTCTTAGAGTTGTTAGAGTTGATAGAGTTGTTTGATTTGTTAGAGTTGTTTGATTTGTTAGAGTTGATAGAGTTGTTAGAGTTGATAGAGTTGATAGAGTTGATAGAGTTGATAGAGTTGATAGAGTTGATAGAGTTGTTTGATTTGTTAGAGTTGTTAGAGTTGTTAGAGTTGTTAGAGTTGTTAGAGTTGAGAGTTGTTAGAGTTGATAGAGTTGATAGAGTTGATAGAGTTGATAGTGTTGATAGAGTTTTTAGAGTTGATAGAGTTGTTTGATTTGTTTGAATCCATAGAGTTGATAGAGTTGATAGAGTTGACAGAGTTGTTAGAGTTGTTAGAGTTGATAGAGTTGATTGAGTTGACAGAGATGTTAGAGTTGTTAGAGTTGATAGAGTTGACAGAGTTGAGAGTTGATAGAGTTGATAGAGTTGATAGAGTTGATAGAGTTGTTAGAGTTGTTTGATTTGTTAGAGTTGATAGAGTTGATAGAGTTGTTAGAGTTGATAGAGTTGTTTGATTTGTTAGAGTTGTTAGAGTTGTTAGAGTTGTTAGAGTTGAGAGTTGTTAGAGTTGATAGAGTTGATAGAGTTGATAGTGTTGATAGAGTTGTTTGATTTGTTAGAGTTGTTAGAGTTGTTAGAGTTGTTAGAGTTGAGAGTTGTTAGAGTTGATAGAGTTGATAGAGTTGATAGTGTTGATAGAGTTGTTAGAGTTGATAGAGTTGTTAGAGTTGTTTGATTTGTTAGAGTTGTTAGAGTTGTTAGAGTTGTTAGAGTTGAGAGTTGTTAGAGTTGATAGAGTTGATAGAGTTGATAGTGTTGATAGAGTTGTTAGAGTTGATAGAGTTGTTAGAGTTGTTTGATTTGTTAGAGTTGATAGAGTTGATAGAGTTGTTAGAGTTGTTAGAGTTGTTTGATTTGTTAGAGTTGATAGAGCTGATAGAGTTAGAGTTGATAGAGTTGATAGAGTTGATAGAGTTGATAGAGTTGATAGAGTTGATTGAGTTGTTAGAGTTGTTAGAGTTGTTTGATTTGTTAGAGTTGTTTGATTTGTTAGAGTTGATAGAGTTGTTAGAGTTGATAGAGTTGTTAGAGTTGATAGAGTTGATAGAGTTGATAGAGTTGATAGAGTTGTTAGAGTTGTTAGAGTTGATAGAGTTGTTAGAGTTGTTAGAGTTGTTTGATTTGTTAGAGTTGATAGACTTGATAGAGTTGTTAGAGTTGTTAGAGTTGTTTGATTTGTTAGAGTTGATAGAGTTGTTAGAGTTGATAGAGTTGTTAGAGTTGATCGAGTTTTTTTAGTTCTTAGAGTAGTTAGAGTTGTTTGATTTGTTTGAATCCATAGAGTTGATAGAGTTGATAGAGTTGACAGAGTTGTTAGAGTTGTTAGAGTTGATAGAGTTGATTGAGTTGACAGAGATGTTAGAGTTGTTAGAGTTGATAGAGTTGACAGAGTTGAGAGTTGATAGAGTTGATAGAGTTGATAGAGTTGATAGAGTTGTTAGAGTTGTTAGAGTTGTTTGATTTGTTAGAGTTGTTTGATTTGTTAGAGTTGATAGAGTTGTTAGAGTTGATAGAGTTGATAGAGTTGATAGAGTTGATAGAGTTGATAGAGTTGTTAGAGTTGATAGAGTTGTTTGATTTGTTAGTGTTGTTAGAGTTGTTAGAGTTGTTAGAGTTGAGAGTTGTTAGAGTTGATAGAGTTGATAGAGTTGATAGTGTTGATAGAGTTGTTAGAGTTGATAGAGTTGTTAGAGTTGTTTGATTTGTTAGAGTTGATAGAGTTGATAGAGTTGTTAGAGTTGTTAGAGTTGTTTGATTTGTTAGAGTTGATAGAGCTGATAGAGTTGTTAGAGTTGATAGAGTTGTTAGAGTTGATAGAGTTGTTAGAGTTGATCGATTTTTTTTAGTTCTTAGAGTTGTTAGAGTTGATAGAGTTGTTTGATTTGTTTGAATCCATAGAGTTGATAGAGTTGATAGAGTTGATAGAGCTGATAGAGTTCTTAGAGCTGATAGAATTGATAGAGTGGTTAGAGTTGATAGAGTTCTTAGAGTTCTTAGAGCTGATAGAGTTCTTAGAGCTGATAGAGTTGATAGAGTTGATAGAGTTGTTAGAGTTGATAGAGTCGTTAGAGTTGATAGAGTTGTTGGTGTTGATAGAGTTGATAGAGGTGTTAGAGTTGTTAGAGTTGATAGAGTTGTTAAAGTTGATAGAGTTGTTAGTGTTGATAGAGTTGATAGAGTTGTTAGAGTTGTTAGAGTTGTTAGAGATGTTAGAGGTGATAGAGTTGATAGAGTTGATAGAGTTGATAGAGTTGTTAGAGTTGTTAGAGTTGTTAGAGTTGATAGAGCTGATAGAGTTGTTAGAGTTGATAGAGTTGATAGAGTTGATAGAGTTGTTAGAGTTGATAGAGTTGTTAGAGTTGATAGAGTTGATAGAGCTGATAGAGCTGATAGAGTTGATAGAGTTGTTAGAGTTGTTAGAGTTGTTTGATTTGTTAGAGTTGTTAGAGTTGATAGAGTTGATAGAGTTGATAGAGTTGATAGAGTTGATAGAGTTGTTAGAGTTGATAGAGTTGATAGAGTTGATAGAGTTGATAGAGTTGATAGAGTTGACAGAGTTGTTAGAGTTGTTAGAGTTGATAGAGTTGATAGAGTTGATAGAGTTGATAGAGTTGATAGAGTTGATAGAGTTGTTAGAGTTTACAGAGTTTACAGAGTTGTTAGAGTTTTTAGAGTTGTTAGAGTTGTTAGAGTTGTTAGAGTTGATAGAGTTGACAGAGTTGATAGAGTTGTTAGAGTTGTTAGAGTTGATAGAGTTGATAGAGTTGATAGAGTTGAGAGTTGATAGAGTTGATAGAGTTGATAGAGTTGATAGAGTTGATAGAGTTGTTTGATTTGTTAGAGTTGTTTGAGTTGTTAGAGTTGTTAGAGTTGAGAGTTGTTAGAGTTGATAGAGTTGATAGAGTTGATAGTGTTGATAGAGTTGTTTGATTTGTTAGAGTTGTTAGAGTTGTTAGAGTTGTTAGAGTTGAGAGTTGTTAGAGTTGATAGAGTTGATAGAGTTGATAGTGTTGATAGAGTTGTTAGAGTTGATAGAGTTGTTAGAGTTGTTTGATTTGTTAGAGTTGTTAGAGTTGTTAGAGTTGTTAGAGTTGAGAGTTGTTAGAGTTGATAGAGTTGATAGAGTTGATAGAGTTGATAGTGTTGATAGAGTTGTTAGAGTTGATAGAGTTGTTAGAGTTGTTTGATTTGTTAGAGTTGATAGAGTTGATAGAGTTGTTAGAGTTGTTAGAGTTGTTTGATTTGTTAGAGTTGATAGAGCTGATAGAGTTAGAGTTGATAGAGTTGATAGAGTTGATAGAGTTGATAGAGTTGATAGAGTTGATTGAGTTGTTAGAGTTGTTAGAGTTGTTTGATTTGTTAGAGTTGTTTGATTTGTTAGAGTTGATAGAGTTGTTAGAGTTGATAGAGTTGTTAGAGTTGATAGAGTTGATAGAGTTGATAGAGTTGATAGAGTTGTTAGAGTTGTTAGAGTTGATAGAGTTGTTAGAGTTGTTAGAGTTGTTTGATTTGTTAGAGTTGATAGACTTGATAGAGTTGTTAGAGTTGTTAGAGTTGTTTGATTTGTTAGAGTTGATAGAGTTGTTAGAGTTGATAGAGTTGTTAGAGTTGATCGAGTTTTTTTAGTTCTTAGAGTAGTTAGAGTTGATAGAGTTGTTTGATTTGTTTGAATCCATAGAGTTGATAGAGTTGATAGAGTTGACAGAGTTGTTAGAGTTGTTAGAGTTGATAGAGTTGATTGAGTTGACAGAGATGTTAGAGTTGTTAGAGTTGAGAGTTGATAGAGTTGATAGAGTTGATAGAGTTGATAGAGTTGTTAGAGTTGTTAGAGTTGTTTGATTTGTTAGAGTTGTTTGATTTGTTAGAGTTGTTAGAGTTGATAGAGTTGATAGAGTTGATAGAGTTGAGAGTTGTTAGAGTTGATAGAGTTGTTTGATTTGTTAGTGTTGTTAGAGTTGTTAGAGTTGTTAGAGTTGAGAGTTGTTAGAGTTGATAGAGTTGATAGAGTTGATAGTGTTGATAGAGTTGTTAGAGTTGATAGAGTTGTTAGAGTTGTTTGATTTGTTAGAGTTGATAGAGTTGATAGAGTTGATAGAGTTGTTAGAGTTGTTTGATTTGTTAGAGTTGATAGAGCTGATAGAGTTGTTAGAGTTGATAGAGTTGTTAGAGTTGATAGAGTTGTTTGATTTGTTTGAATCCATAGAGTTGATAGAGTTGATAGAGTTGATAGAGTTGATAGAGCTGATAGAGTTCTTAGAGCTGATAGAATTGATAGAGTGGTTAGAGTTGATAGAGTTCTTAGAGTTCTTAGAGCTGATAGAGTTCTTAGAGCTGATAGAGTTGATAGAGTTGATAGAGTTGTTAGAGTTGATAGAGTCGTTAGAGTTGATAGAGTTGTTGGTGTTGATAGAGTTGATAGAGGTGTTAGAGTTGTTAGAGTTGATAGAGTTGTTAAAGTTGATAGAGTTGTTAGTGTTGATAGAGTTGATAGAGTTGTTAGAGTTGTTAGAGTTGTTAGAGATGTTAGAGGTGATAGAGTTGATAGAGTTGATAGAGTTGATAGAGTTGTTAGAGTTGTTAGAGTTGTTAGAGTTGATAGAGCTGATAGAGTTGTTAGAGTTGATAGAGTTGATAGAGTTGATAGAGTTGTTAGAGTTGATAGAGTTGTTAGAGTTGATAGAGTTGATAGAGCTGATAGAGCTGATAGAGTTGATAGAGTTGTTAGAGTTGTTAGAGTTGTTTGATTTGTTAGAGTTGTTAGAGTTGATAGAGTTGATAGAGTTGATAGAGTTGATAGAGTTGTTAGAGTTGATAGAGTTGATAGAGTTGATAGAGTTGATAGAGTTGATAGAGTTGACAGAGTTGTTAGAGTTGATAGAGTTGATAGAGTTGATAGAGTTGATAGAGTTGATAGAGTTGATAGAGTTGTTAGAGTTGTTAGAGTTTACAGAGTTGTTAGAGTTGTTAGAGTTGTTAGAGTTGTTAGAGTTGTTAGAGTTGTTAGAGTTGATAGAGTTGACAGAGTTGATAGAGTTGTTAGAGTTGTTAGAGTTGATAGAGTTGATAGAGTTGATAGAGTTGAGAGTTGATAGAGTTGATAGAGTTGATAGAGTTGATAGAGTTGATAGAGTTGTTTGATTTGTTAGAGTTGTTTGATTTGTTAGAGTTGTTTGATTTGTTAGAGTTGTTAGAGTTGTTAGAGTTGATAGAGTTGATAGAGTTGATAGAGTTGATAGAGTTGTTAGAGTTGATAGAGTTGATAGAGTTGTTAGAGTTGATAGAGTTGATAGAGTTGATAGAGCTGATAGAGCTGATAGAGTTGATAGAGTTGTTAGAGTTGTTAGAGTTGTTAGAGTTGTTAGAGTTGATAGAGTTGTTAGAGTTGATAGAGTTGTTAGAGTTGATAGAGTTGTTAGAGTTGATAGAGTTGTTAGAGTTGATAGAGTTGATAGAGTTGATAGAGTTGACAGAGTTGTTAGAGTTGACAGAGTTGTTAGAGTTGTTAGAGTTGATAGAGTTGTTAGAGTTGATAGTGTTGATAGAGTTGATAGAGTTGACAGAGTTGTTAGAGTTGATAGAGTTGTTAGAGTTGATAGAGTTGATAGAGTTGATATAGTTGATAGAGTTGATAGAGTTGATAGAGTTGATAGAGTTGATAGAGTTGATAGAGTTGACAGAGTTGTTAGAGTTGTTAGAGTTGATAGAGTTGATTGAGTTGACAGAGATGTTAGAGTTGTTAGAGTTGATAGAGTTGATAGAGTTGACAGAGTTGACAGAGTTGAGAGTTGATAGAGTTGATAGAGTTGATAGAGTTGATAGAGTTGATAGAGTTGATAGAGTTGATAGAGTTGTTAGAGTTGTTAGAGTTGTTTGATTTGTTAGAGTTGTTTGATTTTTTAGAGTTGTTAGAGTTGATAGAGTTGTTAGAGTTGATAGAGTTGATAGAGTTGATAGAGTTGATAGAGTTGTTAGAGTTGTTAGAGTTGAGAGTTGTTAGAGTTGTTAGAGTTGATAGAGTTGATAGAGTTGATAGAGTTGATAGTGTTGATAGAGTTGTTAGAGTTGATAGAGTTGTTAGAGTTGTTTGATTTGTTAGAGTTGATAGAGTTGTTAGAGATGTTAGAGTTGTTAGAGTTGTTATAGTTAATAGAGTTGTTAGAGTTGTTAGAGTTGATAGAGTTGTTAGAGTGGATCGAGTTTTTTTAGTTCTTAGAGTTGTTAGAGTTGATAGAGTTGTTTGATTTGTTTGAATCCATAGAGTTGATAGAGTTGATAGAGTTGATAGAGCTGATAGAGTTCTTAGAGCTGATAGAATTGATAGATTGGTTAGAGTTGATAGAGTTCTTAGAGTTCTTAGAGCTGATAGAGTTGATAGAGTTGTTAGAGTTGATAGAGTTGTTAGAGATGATAGAGTCGTTAGAGTTAATAGAGTTGTTAGTGTTGATAGAGTTGATAGAGGTGTTAGAGTTGTTAGAGTTGTTAGAGTTGATAGAGTTGTTAGAGTTGATCGAGTTGTTAGTGTTGATAGAGTTGATAGAGTTGTTAGAGTTGTTAGAGGTGATAGAGTTGATAGAGTTGATAGAGTTGATAGAGTTGTTAGAGTTGATAGAGTTGATAGAGTTGTTAGAGTTGATAGAGTTGATAGAGTTGTTTGATTTGTTAGAGTTGATAGACTTGATAGAGTTGTTAGAGTTGTTAGAGTTGTTTGATTTGTTAGAGTTGATAGAGTTGTTAGAGTTGATAGAGTTGTTAGAGTTGATCGAGTTTTTTTAGTTCTTAGAGTAGTTAGAGTTGATAGAGTTGTTTGATTTGTTTGAATCCATAGAGTTGATAGAGTTGATAGAGTTGACAGAGTTGTTAGAGTTGTTAGAGTTGATAGAGTTGATTGAGTTGACAGAGATGTTAGAGTTGTTAGAGTTGATAGAGTTGACAGAGTTGAGAGTTGATAGAGTTGATAGAGTTGATAGAGTTGATAGAGTTGTTAGAGTTGTTAGAGTTGTTTGATTTGTTAGAGTTGTTTGATTTGTTAGAGTTGATAGAGTTGTTAGAGTTGATAGAGTTGATAGAGTTGATAGAGTTGATAGAGTTGATAGAGTTGTTAGAGTTGATAGAGTTGTTTGATTTGTTAGTGTTGTTAGAGTTGTTAGAGTTGTTAGAGTTGAGAGTTGTTAGAGTTGATAGAGTTGATAGAGTTGATAGTGTTGATAGAGTTGTTAGAGTTGATAGAGTTGTTAGAGTTGTTTGATTTGTTAGAGTTGATAGAGTTGATAGAGTTGTTAGAGTTGTTAGAGTTGTTTGATTTGTTAGAGTTGATAGAGCTGATAGAGTTGTTAGAGTTGATAGAGTTGATAGAGTTGTTAGAGTTGATCGATTTTTTTTAGTTCTTAGAGTTGTTAGAGTTGATAGAGTTGTTTGATTTGTTTGAATCCATAGAGTTGATAGAGTTGATAGAGTTGATAGAGTTGATAGAGTTGTTAGAGTTGATAGAGTCGTTAGAGTTGATAGAGTTGTTGGTGTTGATAGAGTTGATAGAGGTGTTAGAGTTGTTAGAGTTGATAGAGTTGTTAAAGTTGATAGAGTTGTTAGTGTTGATAGAGTTGATAGAGTTGTTAGAGTTGTTAGAGTTGTTAGAGATGTTAGAGGTGATAGAGTTGATAGAGTTGATAGAGTTGATAGAGTTGTTAGAGTTGTTAGAGTTGTTAGAGTTGATAGAGCTGATAGAGTTGTTAGAGTTGATAGAGTTGATAGAGTTGATAGAGTTGTTAGAGTTGATAGAGTTGTTAGAGTTGATAGAGTTGATAGAGCTGATAGAGCTGATAGAGTTGATAGAGTTGTTAGAGTTGTTAGAGTTGTTTGATTTGTTAGAGTTGTTAGAGTTGATAGAGTTGATAGAGTTGATAGAGTTGATAGAGTTGATAGAGTTGTTAGAGTTGATAGAGTTGATAGAGTTGATAGAGTTGATAGAGTTGATAGAGTTGACAGAGTTGTTAGAGTTGTTAGAGTTGATAGAGTTGATAGAGTTGATAGAGTTGATAGAGTTGATAGAGTTGATAGAGTTGTTAGAGTTTACAGAGTTTACAGAGTTGTTAGAGTTGTTAGAGTTGTTAGAGTTGTTAGAGTTGTTAGAGTTGATAGAGTTGACAGAGTTGATAGAGTTGTTAGAGTTGTTAGAGTTGATAGAGTTGATAGAGTTGAGAGTTGATAGAGTTGATAGAGTTGATAGAGTTGATAGAGTTGATAGAGTTGTTTGATTTGTTAGAGTTGTTTGATTTGTTAGAGTTGTTTGATTTGTTAGAGTTGTTAGAGTTGTTAGAGTTGATAGAGTTGATAGAGTTGATAGAGTTGATAGAGTTGATAGAGTTGTTAGAGTTGATAGAGTTGATAGAGTTGATAGAGTTGTTAGAGTTGATAGAGTTGATAGAGTTGATAGAGCTGATAGAGCTGATAGAGTTGATAGAGTTGTTAGAGTTGTTTGATTTGTTAGAGTTGTTAGAGTTGTTAGAGTTGATAGAGTTGTTAGAGTTGATAGAGTTGTTAGAGTTGATAGAGTTGTTAGAGTTGATAGAGTAGTTAGAGTTGATAGAGTTGATAGAGTTGATAGAGTTGACAGAGTTGTTAGAGTTGACAGAGTTGTTAGAGTTGTTAGAGTTGATAGAGTTGTTAGAGTTGATAGTGTTGATAGAGTTGATAGAGTTGACAGAGTTGTTAGAGTTGATAGAGTTGTTAGAGTTGATAGAGTTGATATAGTTGATAGAGTTGATAGAGTTGATAGAGTTGATAGAGTTGACAGAGTTGTTAGAGTTGTTAGAGTTGATAGAGTTGATTGAGTTGACAGAGATGTTAGAGTTGTTAGAGTTGATAGAGTTGATAGAGTTGATAGAGTTGATAGAGTTGATAGAGTTGACAGAGTTGTTAGAGTTGTTAGAGTTGATAGAGTTGATTGAGTTGACAGAGATGTTAGTGTTGATAGAGTTGATAGAGGTGTTAGAGTTGTTAGAGTTGTTAGAGTTGATAGAGTTGTTAGAGTTGATCGAGTTGTTAGTGTTGATAGAGTTGATAGAGTTGTTAGAGTTGTTAGAGGTGATAGAGTTGATAGAGTTGATAGAGTTGATAGAGTTGTTAGAGTTGATAGAGTTGATAGAGTTGTTAGAGTTGATAGAGTTGATAGAGTTGATAGAGTTGTTAGAGTTGATAGAGTTGTTAGAGTTGTTAGAGTTGATAGAGTTGTTAGAGTTGATAGAGTTGATAGAGTTGATAGAGTTGACAGAGTTGTTAGAGTTGATAGAGTTGTTAGAGTTGATAGAGTTGATAGAGTTGATAGAGTTGATAGAGTTGATAGAGTTGATAGAGTTGACAGAGTTGTTAGAGTTGTTAGAGTTGATAGAGTTGATTGAGTTGACAGAGATGTTAGAGTTGTTAGAGTTGATAGAGTTGATAGAGTTGACAGAGTTGACAGAGTTGAGAGTTGATAGAGTTGATAGAGTTGATAGAGTTGATAGAGTTGATAGAGTTGATAGAGTTGTTAGAGTTGTTAGAGTTGTTTGATTTGTTAGAGTTGTTTGATTTTTTAGAGTTGTTAGAGTTGATAGAGTTGTTAGAGTTGATAGAGTTGATAGAGTTGATAGAGTTGATAGAGTTGTTAGAGTTGTTAGAGTTGAGAGTTGTTAGAGTTGTTAGAGTTGATAGAGTTGATAGAGTTGATAGAGTTGATAGTGTTGATAGAGTTGTTAGAGTTGATAGAGTTGTTAGAGTTGTTTGATTTGTTAGAGTTGATAGAGTTGTTAGAGATGTTAGAGTTGTTAGAGTTGTTATAGTTAATAGAGTTGTTAGAGTTGTTAGAGTTGATAGAGTTGTTAGAGTTGATCGAGTTTTTTTAGTTCTTAGAGTTGTTAGAGTTGATAGAGTTGTTTGATTTGTTTGAATCCATAGAGTTGATAGAGTTGATAGAGTTGATAGAGCTGATAGAGTTCTTAGAGCTGATAGAATTGATAGATTGGTTAGAGTTGATAGAGTTCTTAGAGTTCTTAGAGCTGATAGAGTTCTTAGAGCTGATAGAGTTGATAGAGTTGTTAGAGTTGTTAGAGTTGATAGAGTTGTTAGAGATGATAGAGTCGTTAGAGTTAATAGAGTTGTTAGTGTTGATAGAGTTGATAGAGGTGTTAGAGTTGTTAGAGTTGTTAGAGTTGATAGAGTTGTTAGAGTTGATCGAGTTGTTAGTGTTGATAGAGTTGATAGAGTTGTTAGAGTTGTTAGAGGTGATAGAGTTGATAGAGTTGATAGAGTTGATAGAGTTGTTAGAGTTGATAGAGTTGATAGAGTTGTTAGAGTTGATAGAGTTGTTAGAGTTGATAGAGTTGTTAGAGTTGATAGAGTTGATAGAGTTGATAGAGTTGATAGAGTTGACAGAGTTGTTAGAGTTGTTAGAGTTGATAGAGTTGATAGAGTTGATAGAGTTGATAGAGTTGATAGAGTTGATAGAGTTGATAGAGTTGATAGAGTTGACAGAGTTGTTAGAGTTGTTAGAGTTGATAGAGTTGATTGAGTTGACAGAGATGTTAGAGTTGTTAGAGTTGATAGAGTTGATAGAGTTGACAGAGTTGAGAGTTGATAGAGTTGATAGAGTTGATAGAGTTGATAGAGTTGATAGAGTTGATAGAGTTGTTAGAGTTGTTAGAGTTGTTTGATTTGTTAGAGTTGTTTGATTTTTTAGAGTTGTTAGAGTTGATAGAGTTGTTAGAGTTGATAGAGTTGATAGAGTTGATAGAGTTGATAGATTTGATAGAGTTGTTAGAGTTGTTAGAGTTGTTAGAGTTGAGAGTTGTTAGAGTTGATAGAGTTGATAGAGTTGATAGTGTTGATAGAGTTGTTAGAGTTGATAGAGTTGTTAGAGTTGTTTGATTTGTTAGAGTTGATAGAGTTGTTAGAGTTGTTAGAGTTGTTAGAGTTGTTAGAGTTGATAGAGTTGTTAGAGTTGATAGAGTTGTTAGAGTTGATCGAGTTTTTTTAGTTCTTAGAGTTGTTAGAGTTGATAGAGTTGTTTGATTTGTTTGAATCCATAGAGTTGATAGAGTTGATAGAGTTGATAGAGCTGATAGAGTTCTTAGAGCTGATAGAATTGATAGAGTGGTTAGAGTTGATAGAGTTCTTAGAGTTCTTAGAGCTGATAGAGTTCTTAGAGCTGATAGAGTTGATAGAGTTGTTAGAGTTGTTAGAGTTGATAGAGTTGTTAGAGATGATAGAGTCGTTAGAGTTAATAGAGTTGTTAGTGTTGATAGAGTTGATAGAGGTGTTAGAGTTGTTAGAGTTGTTAGAGTTGATAGAGTTGTTAGAGTTGATTGAGTTGTTAGTGTTGATAGAGTTGATAGAGTTGTTAGAGTTGTTAGAGTTGTTAGAGGTGATAGAGTTGATAGAGTTGATAGAGTTGATAGAGTTGTTAGAGTTGATAGAGTTGATAGAGTTGTTAGAGTTGATAGAGTTGATAGAGTTGATAGAGTTGATAGAGTTGTTAGAGTTGATAGAGTTGTTAGAGTTGATAGAGTTGATAGAGTTGATAGAGCTGATAGAGCTGATAGAGTTGATAGAGTTGTTAGAGTTGTTAGAGTTGTTAGAGGTGATAGAGTTGATAGAGTTGATAGAGTTGATAGAGTTGTTAGAGTTGATAGAGTTGATAGAGTTGTTAGAGTTGATAGAGTTGATAGAGTTGATAGAGTTGATAGAGTTGTTAGAGTTGATAGAGTTGTTAGAGTTGATAGAGTTGATAGAGTTGATAGAGCTGATAGAGCTGATAGAGTTGATAGAGTTGTTAGAGTTGTTTGATTTGTTAGAGTTGTTAGAGTTGATAGAGTTGATAGAGTTGATAGAGTTGATAGAGTTGTTAGAGTTGATAGAGTTGATAGAGTTGTTAGAGTTGATAGAGTTGATAGAGTTGATAGAGTTGACAGAGTTGTTAGAGTTGTTAGAGTTGTTAGAGTTGTTAGAGTTGATAGAGTTGATAGAGTTGTTAGAGTTGATAGAGTTGATAGAGTTGATAGAGTTGATAGAGTTGTTAGAGTTGTTAGAGTTGTTAGAGTTGTTAGAGTTGATAGAGTTGTTAGAGTTGTTAGAGTTGTTAGAGTTGTTAGAGTTGATAGAGTTGATAGAGTTGTTAGAGTTGATAGAGTTGATAGAGTTGTTAGAGTTGATAGAGTTGATAGAGTTGATAGAGCTGATAGAGCTGATAGAGTTGATAGAGTTGTTAGAGTTGTTAGAGTTGATAGAGTTGTTAGAGTTGATAGAGTTGATAGAGTTGATAGAGTTGATAGAGTTGTTAGAGTTGATAGAGTTGATAGAGTTGACAGAGTTGTTAGAGTTGTTAGAGTTGTTAGAGTTGTTAGAGTTGATAGAGTTGTTAGAGTTGATAGAGTTGATAGAGTTGACAGAGTTGACAGAGTTGTTAGAGTTGATAGAGTTGTTAGAGTTGATAGAGTTGATAGAGTTGATAGAGTTTATAGAGTTGTTAGAGTTGATAGAGTTGTTTGATTTGTTAGAGTTGTTAGAGTTGTTAGAGTTGTTAGAGTTGTTAGAGTTGATAGAGTTGTTAGAGTTGATAGAGTTGATAGAGTTGATAGAGTTTATAGAGTTGATAGAGTTGTTAGAGTTGATAGAGTTGTTTGATTTGTTAGAGTTGTTAGAGTTGTTAGAGTTGAGAGTTGTTAGAGTTGATAGAGTTGATAGAGTTGATAGAGTTGATAGAGTTGATAGAGTTGTTAGAGTTGATAGAGTTGTTAGAGTTGTTAGAGTTGTTTGATCTGTTTAAAGTTGATAGAGTTGATAGAGTTGTTAGAGTTGTTAGAGTTGATAGAGTTGTTAGAGTTGATAGAGTTGATAGAGTTGATAGAGTTGATAGAGTTGTTAGAGTTGATAGAGTTGTTAGAGTTGTTTGATTTGTTAGAGTTGTTAGAGTTGATAGAGTTGATAGAGTTGATAGAGTTGATAGAGTTGATAGAGTTGTTAGAGTTGATAGAGTTGATAGAGTTGTTAGAGTTGTTAGAGTTGATAGAGTTGACAGAGTTGACAGAGTTGACAGAGTTGTTAGAGTTGTTAGAGTTGTTAGAGTTGTTAGAGTTGTTAGAGTTGATAGAGTTGATAGAGTTGATAGAGTTGTTAGAGTTGATAGAGTTGATAGAGTTGATAGAGTTGTTAGAGTTGTTAGAGTTGATAGAGTTGATAGAGTTGTTAGAGTTGTTAGAGTTGTTAGAGTTGATAGAGTTGATAGAGTTGTTAGAGTTGATAGAGTTGATAGAGTTGATAGAGTTGTTAGAGTTGATAGAGTTGATAGAGTTGATAGAGCTGATAGAGCTGATAGAGTTGATAGAGTTGTTAGAGTTGATAGAGTTGTTAGAGTTGATAGAGTTGATAGAGTTGATAGAGTTGTTAGAGTTGATAGAGTTGTTAGAGTTGATAGAGTTGATAGAGTTGACAGAGTTGTTAGAGTTGTTAGAGTTGTTAGAGTTGTTAGAGTTGATAGAGTTGTTAGAGTTGATAGAGTTGATAGAGTTGACAGAGTTGACAGAGTTGTTAGAGTTGATAGAGTTGTTAGAGTTGATAGAGTTGATAGAGTTGATAGAGTTTATAGAGTTGTTAGAGTTGATAGAGTTGTTTGATTTGTTAGAGTTGTTAGAGTTGTTAGAGTTGTTAGAGTTGATAGAGTTGTTAGAGTTGATAGAGTTGATAGAGTTGATAGAGTTTATAGAGTTTATAGAGTTGTTAGAGTTGATAGAGTTGTTTGATTTGTTAGAGTTGTTAGAGTTGTTAGAGTTGAGAGTTGTTAGAGTTGATAGAGTTGATAGAGTTGATAGAGTTGATAGAGTTGATAGAGTTGTTAGAGTTGATAGAGTTGTTAGAGTTGTTAGAGTTGTTTGATCTGTTAGAGTTGATAGAGTTGATAGAGTTGTTAGAGTTGTTAGAGTTGTTTGATTTGTTAGAGTTGATAGAGCTGATAGAGTTGTTAGGGTTGATAGAGTTGTTAGAGTTGATAGAGTTGTTAGAGTTGATAGAGTTGTTTGATTTGTTTGAATCCATAGAGTTGATAGAGTTGATAGAGTTGACAGAGTTGTTAGAGTTGTTAGAGTTGATAGAGTTGATTGAGTTGACAGAGATGTTAGAGTTGTTAGAGTTGATAGAGTTGACAGAGTTGAGAGTTGATAGAGTTGATAGAGTTGATAGAGTTGATAGAGTTGATAGAGTTGATAGAGTTGTTAGAGTTGTTTGATTTGTTAGAGTTGTTTGATTTGTTAGAGTTGATAGAGTTGATAGAGTTGTTAGAGTTGATAGAGTTGATAGAGTTGATAGAGTTGATAGAGTTGATAGAGTTGATAGAGTTGTTAGAGTTGATAGAGTTGTTTGATTTGTTAGAGTTGTTAGAGTTGTTAGAGTTGTTAGAGTTGTTAGAGTTGAGAGTTGTTAGAGTTGATAGAGTTGATAGAGTTGATAGAGTTGTTAGAGTTGATAGAGTTGATAGAGTTGTTAGAGTTGTTAGAGTTGTTAGAGTTGTTAGAGTTGATAGAGTTGACAGAGTTGATAGAGTTGTTAGAGTTGATAGAGTTGATAGAGTTGTTAGAGTTGATAGAGTCGATAGAGCTGATAGAGCTGATAGAGTTGATAGAGTTGTTAGAGTTGTTAGAGTTGATAGAGTTGTTAGAGTTGATAGAGTTGATAGAGTTGATAGAGTTGATAGAGTTGTTAGAGTTGATAGAGTTGATAGAGTTGATAGAGTTGATAGAGTTGACAGAGTTGTTAGAGTTGTTAGAGTTGTTAGAGTTGATAGAGTTGTTAGAGTTGATAGAGTTGATAGAGTTGATAGAGTTGACAGAGTTGACAGAGTTGTTAGAGTTGATAGAGTTGTTAGAGTTGATAGAGTTTATAGAGTTGTTAGAGTTGATAGAGTTGTTTGATTTGTTAGAGTTGTTAGAGTTGTTAGAGTTGTTAGAGTTGTTAGAGTTGTTAGAGTTGTTAGAGTTGATAGAGTTGATAGAGTTGATAGAGTTTATAGAGTTGTTAGAGTTGATAGAGTTGTTTGATTTTTTAGAGTTGTTAGAGTTGTTAGAGTTGTTAGAGTTGAGAGTTGTTAGAGTTGATAGAGTTGATAGAGTTGATAGAGTTGATAGTGTTGATAGAGTTGTTAGAGTTGATAGAGTTGTTAGAGTTGTTAGAGTTGTTTGATCTGTTAGAGTTGATAGAGTTGATAGAGTTGTTAGAGTTGTTAGAGTTGTTTGATTTGTTAGAGTTGATAGAGCTGATAGAGTTGTTAGAGTTGATAGAGTTGTTAGAGTTGATAGAGTTGTTAGAGTTGATCGAGTTTTTTAGTTCTTAGAGTTGTTAGAGTTGATAGAGTTGTTTGATTTGTTTGAATCCATAGAGTTGATAGAGTTGATAGAGTTGACAGAGTTGTTAGAGTTGTTAGAGTTGATAGAGTTGATTGAGTTGACAGAGATGTTAGAGTTGTTTGATTTGTTAGAGTTGTTTGATTTGTTAGAGTTGATAGAGTTGTTAGAGTTGATAGAGTTGATAGAGTTGATAGAGTTGATAGAGTTGATAGAGTTGTTAGAGTTGATAGAGTTGTTTGATTTGTTAGAGTTGTTAGAGTTGTTAGAGTTGTTTGATTTGTTAGAGTTGTTTGATTTATTAGAGTTGATAGAGTTGATAGAGTTGATAGAGTTGATAGTGTTGTTAGAGTTGTTAGAGTTGAGAGTTGTTAGAGTTGATAGAGTTGATAGAGTTGTTAGAGTTGTTAGAGTTGTTTGATTTGTTAGAGTTGTTTGATTTGTTAGAGTTGACAGAGTTGATAGAGTTGTTAGAGTTGATATAGTAGACAGAGTTGAGAGTTGATAGAGTTGATAGAGTTGATAGAGTTGATAGAGTTGATAGAGTTGTTAGAGTTGTTTGATTTGATAGAGTTGATAGAGTTGTTAGAGTTGATAGAGTTGTTAGAGTTGACAGAGTTGACAGAGTTGTTAGAGTTGATAGAGTTGTTAGAGTTGATAGAGTTGATAGAGTTGATAGAGTTTATAGAGTTGTTAGAGTTGATAGAGTTGTTTGATTTGTTAGAGTTGTTAGAGTTGATAGAGTTGTTAGAGTTGATAGAGTTGATAGAGTTGATAGAGTTTATAGAGTTTATAGAGTTGTTAGAGTTGATAGAGTTGTTTGATTTGTTAGAGTTGTTAGAGTTGTTAGAGTTGAGAGTTGTTAGAGTTGATAGAGTTGATAGAGTTGATAGAGTTGATAGAGTTGATAGAGTTGATAGAGTTGATAGAGTTGTTAGAGTTGATAGAGTTGTTAGAGTTGTTAGAGTTGTTTGATCTGTTTAAAGTTGATAGAGTTGATAGAGTTGTTAGAGTTGTTAGAGTTGTTTGATTTGTTAGAGTTGATAGAGTTGATAGAGTTGATAGAGTTGTTAGAGTTGTTAGAGTTGATAGAGTTGTTAGAGTTGTTTGATTTGTTTGATTTGTTAGAGTTGATAGAGTTGATAGAGTTGATAGAGTTGATAGAGTTGATAGAGTTGTTAGAGTTGATAGAGTTGATAGAGTTGTTAGAGTTGATAGAGTTGATAGAGTTGACAGAGTTGTTAGAGTTGTTAGAGTTGTTAGAGTTGTTAGAGTTGTTAGAGTTGTTAGAGTTGATAGAGTTGATAGAGTTGATAGAGTTGTTAGAGTTGATAGAGTTGATAGAGTTGATAGAGTTGTTAGAGTTGTTAGAGTTGATAGAGTTGATAGAGTTGTTAGAGTTGTTAGAGTTGTTAGAGTTGATAGAGTTGATAGAGTTGTTAGAGTTGTTTGATTTGTTAGAGTTGTTAGAGTTGATAGAGTTGATAGAGTTGATAGAGTTGATAGAGTTGTTAGAGTTGATAGAGTTGATAGAGTTGTTAGAGTTGATAGAGTTGATAGAGTTGATAGAGTTGACAGAGTTGTTAGAGTTGTTAGAGTTGTTAGAGTTGTTAGAGTTGTTAGAGTTGTTAGAGTTGTTAGAGTTGATAGAGTTGATAGAGTTGATAGAGTTGTTAGAGTTGATAGAGTTGATAGAGTTGATAGAGTTGTTAGAGTTGTTAGAGTTGTTAGAGTTGATAGAGTTGTTAGAGTTGTTAGAGTTGATAGAGTTGATAGAGTTGTTAGAGTTGATAGAGTTGATAGAGTTGATAGAGTTGATAGAGTTGTTAGAGTTGATAGAGTTGATAGAGCTGATAGAGCTGATAGAGTTGATAGAGTTGTTAGAGTTGATAGAGTTGTTAGAATTGATAGAGTTGATAGAGTTGATAGAGTTGTTAGAGTTGATAGAGTTGTTAGAGTTGATAGAGTTGATAGAGTTGACAGAGTTGTTAGAGTTGTTAGAGTTGTTAGAGTTGTTAGAGTTGATAGAGTTGACAGAGTTGTTAGAGTTGTTAGAGTTGTTAGAGTTGTTAGAGTTGTTAGAGTTGTTAGAGTTGTTAGAGTTGATAGAGTTGATAGAGTTGATAGAGTTGTTAGAGTTGATAGAGTTGATAGAGTTGATAGAGTTGTTAGAGTTGTTAGAGTTGTTAGAGTTGATAGAGTTGATAGAGTTGTTAGAGTTGTTAGAGTTGTTAGAGTTGATAGAGTTGATAGAGTTGTTAGAGTTGTTTGATTTGTTAGAGTTGTTAGAGTTGATAGAGTTGATAGAGTTGATAGAGTTGATAGAGTTGATAGAGTTGTTAGAGTTGATAGAGTTGATAGAGTTGTTAGAGTTGATAGAGTTGATAGAGTTGATAGAGTTGACAGAGTTGTTAGAGTTGTTAGAGTTGTTAGAGTTGTTAGAGTTGTTAGAGTTGATAGAGTTGATAGAGTTGATAGAGTTGTTAGAGTTGATAGAGTTGATAGAGTTGATAGAGTTGTTAGAGTTGTTAGAGTTGTTAGAGTTGTTAGAGTTGTTAGAGTTGTTAGAGTTGTTACAGTTGAGAGTTGTTAGTGTTGATAGAGTTGATAGAGTTGATAGAGTTGATAGTGTTGATAGAGTTGTTAGAGTTGTTAGAGTTGATAGAGTTGATAGAGTTGTTAGAGTTGTTAGAGTTGTTAGAGTTGATAGAGTTGACAGAGTTGATAGAGTTGATAGAGTTGTTAGAGTTGATAGAGTTGTTAGAGTTGATAGAGTTGATAGAGTCGATAGAGCCGATAGAGCCGATAGAGTCGATAGAGTTGTTAGAGTTGTTAGAGTTGATAGAGTTGTTAGAGTTGATAGAGTTGATAGAGTTGATAGAGTTGATAGAGTTGTTAGAGTTGATAGAGTTGATAGAGTTGATAGAGTTGATAGAGTTGACAGAGTTGTTAGAGTTGTTAGAGTTGTTAGAGTTGTTAGAGTTGATAGAGTTGTTAGAGTTGATAGAGTTGATAGAGTTGACAGAGTTGACAGAGTTGTTAGAGTTGATAGAGTTGTTAGAGTTGATAGAGTTTATAGAGTTGTTAGAGTTGATAGAGTTGTTTGATTTGTTAGAGTTGTTAGAGTTGTTAGAGTTGTTAGAGTTGTTAGAGTTGTTAGAGTTGTTAGAGTTGATAGAGTTGATAGAGTTGATAGAGTTTATAGAGTTGTTAGAGTTGATAGAGTTGTTTGATTTTTTAGAGTTGTTAGAGTTGTTAGAGTTGAGAGTTGTTAGAGTTGATAGAGTTGATAGAGTTGATAGAGTTGATAGTGTTGATAGAGTTGTTAGAGTTGATAGAGTTGTTAGAGTTGTCAGAGTTGTTTGATCTGTTAGAGTTGATAGAGTTGATAGAGTTGTTAGAGTTGTTAGAGTTGTTTGATTTGTTAGAGTTGATAGAGCTGATAGAGTTGTTAGAGTTGATAGAGTTGTTAGAGTTGATAGAGTTGTTAGAGTTGATCGAGTTTTTTAGTTCTTAGAGTTGTTAGAGTTGATAGAGTTGTTTGATTTGTTTGAATCCATAGAGTTGATAGAGTTGATAGAGTTGACAGAGTTGTTAGAGTTGTTAGAGTTGATAGAGTTGATTGAGTTGACAGAGATGTTAGAGTTGTTTGATTTGTTAGAGTTGTTTGATTTGTTAGAGTTGATAGAGTTGTTAGAGTTGATAGAGTTGATAGAGTTGATAGAGTTGATAGAGTTGATAGAGTTGATAGAGTTGATAGAGTTGATAGAGTTGTTTGATTTGTTAGAGTTGTTAGAGTTGTTAGAGTTGTTTGATTTGTTAGAGTTGTTTGATTTGTTAGAGTTGATAGAGTTGATAGAGTTGATAGAGTTGATAGTGTTGTTAGAGTTGATAGAGTTGATAGAGTTGTTAGAGTTGTTAGAGTTGTTTGATTTGTTAGAGTTGTTTGATTTGTTAGAGTTGACAGAGTTGATAGAGTTGTTAGAGTTGATATAGTAGACAGAGTTGAGAGTTGATAGAGTTGATAGAGTTGATAGAGTTGATAGAGTTGATAGAGTTGTTAGAGTTGTTTGATTTGATAGAGTTGATAGAGTTGTTAGAGTTGATAGAGTTGTTAGAGTTGATAGAGTTGATAGAGTTTATAGAGCTGATAGAGCTGATAGAGTTGATAGAGTTGTTAGAGTTGTTTGATTTGTTAGAGTTGTTAGAGTTGATAGAGTTGATAGAGTTGATAGAGTTGATAGAGTTGTTAGAGTTGATAGAGTTGATAGAGTTGATAGAGTTGATAGAGTTGATAGAGTTGACAGAGTTGTTAGAGTTGATAGAGTTGATAGAGTTGATAGAGTTGATAGAGTTGTTAGAGTTGTTAGAGTTGTTAGAGTTGTTAGAGTTGATAGAGTTGACAGAGTTGATAGAGTTGTTAGAGTTGATAGAGTTGACAGAGTTGATAGAGTTGATAGAGTTGATAGAGTTGATAGAGTTGATAGAGTTGATAGAGTTGTTAGAGTTGTTTGATTTGTTAGAGTTGTTTGATTTGTTAGAGTTGTTTGATTTGTTAGAGTTGTTAGAGTTGTTAGAGTTGTTAGAGTTGTTAGAGTTGAGAGTTGTTAGAGTTGATAGAGTTGATAGAGTTGATAGAGTTGATAGAGTTGTTAGAGTTGATAGAGTTGATAGAGTTGATAGAGCTGATAGAGCTGATAGAGTTGATAGAGTTGTTAGAGTTGATAGAGTTGTTAGAGTTGTTAGAGTTGATAGAGTTGATAGAGTTGTTAGAGTTGATAGAGTTGTTAGAGTTGATAGAGTTGATAGAGTTGACAGAGTTGTTAGAGTTGTTAGAGTTGTTAGAGTTGTTAGAGTTGATAGAGTTGTTAGAGTTGATAGAGTTGATAGAGTTGATAGAGTTGATAGAGTTGTTAGAGTTGTTAGAGTTGTTTGATTTGTTAGAGTTGTTTGATTTGTTAGAGTTGATAGAGTTGTTAGAGTTGATAGAGTTGATAGAGTTGATAGAGTTGATAGAGTTGATAGAGTTGATAGAGTTGTTAGAGTTGATAGAGTTGTTAGAGTTGTTAGAGTTGTTAGAGTTGTTAGAGTTGTTAGAGTTGATAGAGTTGATAGAGTTGATAGAGTTTATAGAGTTGTTAGAGTTGATAGAGTTGATAGAGTTGTTTGATTTGTTAGAGTTGTTAGAGTTGTTAGAGTTGAGAGTTGTTAGAGTTGATAGAGTTGATAGAGTTGATAGAGTTGATAGTGTTGATAGAGTTGTTAGAGTTGATAGAGTTGTTAGAGTTGTTAGAGTTGTTTGATCTGTTAGAGTTGATAGAGTTGATAGAGTTGTTAGAGTTGTTAGAGTTGTTTGATTTGTTAGAGTTGATAGAGCTGATAGAGTTGTTAGAGTTGATAGAGTTGTTAGAGTTGATAGAGTTGTTAGAGTTGATCGAGTTTTTTAGTTCTTAGAGTTGTTAGAGTTGATAGAGTTGTTTGATTTGTTTGAATCCATAGAGTTGATAGAGTTGATAGAGTTGACAGAGTTGTTAGAGTTGTTAGAGTTGATAGAGTTGATTGAGTTGACAGAGATGTTAGAGTTGTTTGATTTGTTAGAGTTGTTTGATTTGTTAGAGTTGATAGAGTTGTTAGAGTTGATAGAGTTGATAGAGTTGATAGAGTTGATAGAGTTGATAGAGTTGATAGTTGTTAGAGTTGATAGAGTTGTTTGATTTGTTAGAGTTGTTAGAGTTGTTAGAGTTGTTTGATTTGTTAGAGTTGTTTGATTTGTTAGAGTTGATAGAGTTGATAGAGTTGATAGAGTTGATAGTGTTGTTAGAGTTGTTAGAGTTGAGAGTTGTTAGAGTTGATAGAGTTGATAGAGTTGTTAGAGTTGTTAGAGTTGTTTGATTTGTTAGAGTTGTTTGATTTGTTAGAGTTGACAGAGTTGATAGAGTTGTTAGAGTTGATATAGTAGACAGAGTTGAGAGTTGATAGAGTTGATAGAGTTGATAGAGTTGATAGAGTTGATAGAGTTGTTAGAGTTGTTTGATTTGATAGAGTTGATAGAGTTGTTAGAGTTGATAGAGTTGTTAGAGTTGATAGAGTTGATAGAGTTTATAGACCTGATAGAGCTGATAGAGTTGATAGAGTTGTTAGAGTTGTTAGAGTTGTTTGATTTGTTAGAGTTGTTAGAGTTGATAGAGTTGATAGAGTTGATAGAGTTGATAGAGTTGTTAGAGTTGATAGAGTTGATAGAGTTGATAGAGTTGATAGAGTTGATAGAGTTGACAGAGTTGTTAGAGTTGTTAGAGTTGATAGAGTTGATAGAGTTGATAGAGTTGATAGAGTTGATAGAGTTGATAGAGTTGTTAGAGTTGTTAGAGTTGTTAGAGTTGTTAGAGTTGATAGAGTTGACAGAGTTGATAGAGTTGACAGAGTTGATAGAGTTGACAGAGTTGATAGAGTTGATAGAGTTGATAGAGTTGATAGAGTTGATAGAGTTGTTAGAGTTGTTTGATTTGTTAGAGTTGTTTGATTTGTTAGAGTTGTTTGATTTGTTAGAGTTGTTTGATTTGTTAGAGTTGTTAGAGTTGTTAGAGTTGTTAGAGTTGAGAGTTGTTAGAGTTGATAGAGTTGATAGAGTTGTTAGAGTTGTTAGAGTTGTTTGATTAGTTAGAGTTGTTTGATTTGTTAGAGTTGACAGAGTTGATAGAGTTGTTAGAGTTGATATAGTAGACAGAGTTGAGAGTTGATAGAGTTGATAGAGTTGATAGAGTTGATAGAGTTGATAGAGTTGTTAGAGTTGTTAGATTTGTTAGAGTTGTTTGATTTGTTAGAGTTGTTAGAGTTGTTAGAGTTGATAGAGTTGATAGAGTTGATAGAGTTGTTAGAGTTGATAGAGTTGTTAGAGTTGTTAGAGTTGTTTGATTTGTTAGAGTTGATAGAGTTGATAGAGTTGTTAGAGTTGTTTGATTTGTTAGAGTTGATAGAGCTGATAGAGTTGTTAGAGCTGATAGAGTTGTTAGAGTTGATAGAGTTGATAGAGTTGTTAGAGTTGATCGAGTTTTTTTTAGTTCTTAGAGTTGTTAGAGTTGATAGAGTTGTTTGATTTGTTTGAATCCATAGAGTTGATAGAGTTGATAGAGTTGATAGAGTTGATAGAGTTGATAGAGCTGATAGAGTTCTTAGAGCTGATAGAATTGATAGAGTGGTTAGAGTTGATAGAGTTCTTAGAGTTCTTAGAGCTGATAGAGTTCTTAGAGCTGATAGAGTTGATAGAGTTGTTAGAGTTGTTAGAGTTGATAGAGTTGTTAGAGTTGATAGAGTCGTTAGAGTTGATAGAGTTGTTAGTGTTGATAGAGTTGATAGAGGTGTTAGAGTTGTTAGAGTTGATAGAGTTGTTAGTGTTGATAGAGTTGATAGAGTTGTTAGAGTTGTTAGAGTTGTTAGAGGTGATAGAGTTGATAGAGTTGATAGAGTTGTTAGAGTTGATAGAGTTGTTAGAGTTGTTAGAGTTGTTCGAGTTGATAGAGTTGATAGAGTTGTTAGAGTTTATAGAGCTGATAGAGCTGATAGAGTTGATAGAGTTGTTAGAGTTGTTAGAGTTGTTTGATTTGCTAGAGTTGTTAGAGTTGATAGAGTTGATAGAGTTGTTAGAGTTGTTAGAGTTGATAGAGTTGATAGAGTTGATAGAGTTGATAGAGTTGATAGAGTTGACAGAGTTGTTAGAGTTGACAGAGTTGACAGAGTTGTTAGAGTTGATAGAGTTGATAGAGTTGATAGAGTTGATAGAGTTGATAGAGTTGTTAGAGTTTACAGAGTTGTTAGAGTTGTTAGAGTTGTTAGAGTTGATAGAGTTGACAGAGTTGATAGAGTTGTTAGAGTTGATAGAGTTGACAGAGTTGATAGAGTTGATAGAGTTGATAGAGTTGATAGAGTTGATAGAGTTGATAGAGTTGTTAGAGTTGTTTGATTTGTTAGAGTTGTTTGATTTGTTAGAGTTGTTTGATTTGTTAGAGTTGTTAGAGTTGTTAGAGTTGTTAGAGTTGTTAGAGTTGAGAGTTGTTAGAGTTGATAGAGTTGATATAGTTGTTAGAGTTGTTAGAGTTGTTTGATTTGTTAGAGTTGTTTGATTTGTTAGAGTTGACAGAGTTGATAGAGTTGTTAGAGTTGATATAGTAGACAGATTTGATAGTTGATAGAGTTCATAGAGTTGTTAGAGTTGATAGAGTTGTTAGAGTTGATAGAGTTGATAGAGTTTATAGAGCTGATAGAGCTGATAGAGTTGATAGAGTTGTTAGAGTTGTTAGAGTTGTTTGATATGTTAGAGTTGTTAGAGTTGATAGAGTTGATAGAGTTGATAGAGTTGATAGAGTTGTTAGAGTTGATAGAGTTGATAGAGTTGATAGAGTTGATAGAGTTGATAGAGTTGTTAGAGTTGATAGAGTTGATAGAGTTGATAGAGTTGATAGAGTTGATAGAGTTGATAGAGTTGTTAGAGTTGTTAGAGTTTACAGAGTTGTTAGAGTTGTTAGAGTTGTTAGAGTTGATAGAGTTGATAGAGTTGACAGAGTTGATAGAGTTGATAGAGTTGTTAGAGTTGATAGAGTTGACAGAGTTGATAGAGTTGATAGAGTTGATAGAGTTGATAGAGTTGTTTGATTTGTTAGAGTTGTTTGATTTGTTAGAGTTGTTTGATTTGTTAGAGTTGTTAGAGTTGTTAGAGTTGTTAGAGTTGTTAGAGTTGAGAGTTGTTAGAGTTGATAGAGTTGATAGATTTGTTAGAGTTGTTAGAGTTGTTTGATTTGTTAGAGTTGTTTGATTTGTTAGAGTTGACAGAGTTGATAGAGTTGTTAGAGTTGATATAGTAGACAGAGTTGAGAGTTGATAGAGTTGATAGAGTTGATAGAGTTGATAGAGTTGATAGAGTTGTTAGAGTTGTTTGATTTGATAGAGTTGATAGAGTTGTTAGAGTTGATAGAGTTGTTAGAGTTGATAGAGTTGATAGAGTTTATAGAGCTGATAGAGCTGATAGAGTTGATAGAGTTGTTAGAGTTGTTAGAGTTGTTTGATTTGTTAGAGTTGTTAGAGTTGATAGAGTTGATAGAGTTGATAGAGTTGATAGAGTTGTTAGAGTTGATAGAGTTGATAGAGTTGATAGAGTTGATAGAGTTGATAGAGTTGACAGAGTTGTTAGAGTTGATAGAGTTGATAGAGTTGATAGAGTTGATAGAGTTGTTAGAGTTGTTAGAGTTGTTAGAGTTGTTAGAGTTGATAGAGTTGACAGAGTTGATAGAGTTGTTAGAGTTGATAGAGTTGACAGAGTTGATAGAGTTGATAGAGTTGATAGAGTTGATAGAGTTGATAGAGTTGATAGAGTTGATAGAGTTGTTAGAGTTGTTTGATTTGTTAGAGTTGTTTGATTTGTTAGAGTTGTTTGATTTGTTAGAGTTGTTAGAGTTGTTAGAGTTGTTAGAGTTGTTAGAGTTGTTAGAGTTGAGAGTTGTTAGAGTTGATAGAGTTGATAGAGTTGTTAGAGTTGTTAGAGTTGTTTGATTTGTTAGAGTTGTTTGATTTGTTAGAGTTGACAGAGTTGATAGAGTTGTTAGAGTTGATATAGTAGACAGAGTTGAGAGTTGATAGAGTTGATAGAGTTGATAGAGTTGATAGAGTTGATAGAGTTGTTAGAGTTGTTTGATTTGTTAGATTTGTTTGATTTGTTAGAGTTGTTAGAGTTGTTAGAGTTGATAGAGTTGATAGAGTTGATAGAGTTGTTAGAGTTGATAGAGTTGTTAGAGTTGTTTGATTTGTTAGAGTTGATAGAGTTGATAGAGTTGTTAGAGTTGTTAGAGTTGTTTGATTTGTTAGAGTTGATAGAGCTGATAGAGTTGTTAGAGCTGATAGAGTTGTTAGAGTTGATAGAGTTGATAGAGTTGTTAGAGTTGATCGAGTTTTTTTTAGTTCTTAGAGTTGTTAGAGTTGATAGAGTTGTTTGATTTGTTTGAATCCATAGAGTTCTTAGAGTTGATAGAGTTCTTCTTAGAGTTGTTATTGAGGCAGAATAGTGGAATGAGACAGTTCAGCAGGGATCCTAGTTTAAATGAAGGCAGAGAGTTGATAGAGTTGATGGAGTTGTTGGAGTTGACAGAGTTGACCGAGTTGTTAGGGTTGATAGATTTAACCTCTACCGAGCACCTACCCCGGGTCCGGGAGCACCCCCCACCCCCCCCACACTGATTAGCATCGCTAGCACAGCGTCACAATTAAATAGTAGCATCTAAATATCATTAAATCACAAGTCCAAGACACCTAATGAAAGATACAGATCCTGTGAATAAAGCCACCATTTCAGATTTTTATAATGTTTTACAGGGAAGACACAATATGTAAATCTATTAGCTAAACACGTTAGCAAAAGACACAATTTTTTTACTCCAACAGTTTTTTCCTGCGTCAGTAGCTATCACTAATTCGACTAAATAAAAATATATATAGCCACTAACCAAGAAACAACTTCATAAGATGACAGTCTGATAACATATTTATGGTATAGCATAGTTTTTTTTTTTTAAATGTGCATTTTTCAGGTATAAATCACAGTTCTACATTGCAGCTGCAATCTGAAATAGTGCCGACGCAGCCAGAACAATTACAGAGACCAACGTCATATAACTAATTACTTGTCTTAAAACATTTCAGAAAAAATACACAGCGTACAGATATTGAAAGCCCAACATCTGGTGAATCCAAACAATATTTCTTATTTATTAAATGTTTTATAGCGAAAACAAAATGTAGCGCTAAATTAGCATAGCCACGCCAGCCAGAACCAGCTGGGCGTCCCCGACCAGTTCACATGCACGACAGATATATGAAATAACATCGTAAATTGGGTCTTACTATTGCTGATCTTTCATCAGAATGTTGATCAAAGTGTCCTTAGTCCTGATGAGTCGTTCAATCCATTCATAATGGCAACTTTCCCTCTTCATTTAGCATAGGTACTGGTCGACTGGCACGGTTCTGTCCAAAGTAAAAAAAACTCACAGAACGGAACACGGCAAAACTCCCGAAAAAAATTCTAATAATCTGATTAAACTATATTGAAAAAACATACATTAAGATGATATGGTCACATGTATCAAACAAACTTCGAGACGGAGATAGTTTTCATCCGTAACGGCAGCATAACAGTAGACAATCGCACCTCAAAATCGCGCGATTCAGAGAACCGGAAGTTGTCGGTCACGCCAAAGAAATAGGTCTTATTTCACGTCAGTACAAGATAAACAAAAAATTTCTCCTCTGACGTCCTCTTGAGACCCAGAGGAAGACGAATGAAGTGTGTTTCGGGTCGTAGGTGGCGTGACCATATATAGGCAGAGCGTTGAAGCGAGCATACACATCTTGCATTCTTCTTCTTGGTCAGGGAAAGTGCTGTCAAATGACTTCTGTTTCACTCAGAACCAAAATTGAAACGGTTTTAGAAACTATAGATTGTTTTCTATCCAATGGTATTAATTATATGCATATAGTAAGAGTAATAATTGAATAAGAGGCAGTTTAATCTGTAGAGGAAATTATGCTAATGCGAAAACAGCACCCCCTGTATTCTCAAGAAGTTTAATAGAGCTTATAGAGTTGACAGAGTTGTTAGGGTTGATAGATTTAATAGAGCTTATAGAGTCGACAGAGTTGTTAGGGTTGATAGATTTAATAGAGCTTATAGAGTTGACAGAGTTGTTAGGGTTCATAGATTTAATATATTTAATAGAGCTTATTGAGTTGACAGAGTTGTTAGGGTTGATAGATTTAACTTCTACTTCATCACCATCCCGGATCTCAGTAAAAAGCTGACTAGCATAGCCTAGCATAGCGCCACAAGTAAATACTAGCATATAAATATCATGAAATCACAAGTCCAATACAGCAAATGAAAGATACACATATTGTGAATCCAGCCATCATTTCTGATTTTTAAAATGTTTTACAGCGAAAAAACTATTCTATTAGCTAACCACAATAGCAAAAGACTCAACCGCATATTTTCACAATTTTTTTACCGCATAGGTAGCTATCACAAAACCGACCAAATAGAGATATAATTAGTCACTAACCAAGAAACAACTTCATCAGATGACAGTCTTATAACATGTTATACAATAAATCTATGTTTTGTTCGAAAATGTGCATATTTGAGGTATATATCATAGTTTTACATTGCAGCTACCATCAAAAATATCACCAAAGCAGCCAGCCAATAATTAGAGAGAGCAACGTGAAATACCTAAATACTCATCATAAAACATTTATGAAAAATACATGGTGTACAGCAAATGAAAGATTAAAACCTGTTAGGGGGTGCTGTTGTCACTATTTATGGAAATCGTGTAATTTTTGAAACGGCTTCCTACAAAATTCTTGATCGTACAATATGCATATTATTATTATTATTGGATAGAAAACAGTCTATAGTTTCTATAGCCGTTGAAATTTTGTCTCTGAGTGGAACAGAACTCATTCTACAGCAATTTCCCTGACATGGAGTCAGATTTCACACATTTTGGCCCCTGTTCTGGAGTCAGTTTTAAGGCCACTGTTATTGCTATGAGTATACGGACACTGCTTACGTCTTCCCCTGGATGCCTTTACGTGATGACGCTTTGAATGGTATCGATTGCCCAATCACAGCCCCTAAAAAACAAAAACACGTGTAGGTAGGAACTCTTTTCTAGGTGCGTCAGGCGCGCGGAGGACACCGACCTACTGTTTTTCCAAGCATTAGTGTAGCCAGTTATATTTCTCCGGTCATATTTCTACTCGTTATAGGAGTTAAAAACATCATAAGGTAGTTAATTTAAAGCGTTTTATAGCAATTTATATCCGTTTAGTGCGATTTTGGGACATTTATTTCTGAGACACTGTGAATCTCTGGGCACCGTTCCAGTTCATGCCGAAAGCAATGTGCATTTCTACATGGCAAGAGGACAGCTTTCGACCAAAAGACGATTAGACCCAAGAAAGGATTCTTTGACCAAGATTCTGATGGAAGAACAGCTCAAAGTAGGAACAATTTATTATGATAAATCGTGTTTCTGTCGAAAAATGTTAATGGCTTAGGACGCCATCTTTTTTGACGTAGCTTCGCTTGGCGCAAACTGTATTGAAAAGTAAGAATAATTTAAAAAATGTAAATCCGCGATTGTATTAAGAATGAAATTGTCTATCAATCGCTGTCCACCCTATATTTTTTAGTCACGTTTATGAGTATTTATGTATACGACTAGATCACTGTCTAATGTGGCGCAGGACATTTTCTGACCAGCTGGGCTACTTTTCTCATTGTCTAACCATGATTTTGGTGGCTAAATATGCACATTTTCGAACAAACTGTATATGTATGTTGTAATGTGATGTTACAGGAGTGTCATCTGAAGAATTCTGAGAAGGTTAGTGAAAAAATTTATATATTTTGGCGATGTTTACGTTATCGCTCTCTTTGGCTAGAATCAATGCTGGTGTAATGTTTGCACATGTGCTATGCTAATATAACGATTTATTGTGTTTTCGCTGTAAGACACTTAGAAAATCTGAAATATTGTCTGTATTCACAGGATCTGTGTCTTTCGATTAGTGTATGCAGTGTATTTTTACGAAATGTTTGATGATTAGTAGTTAGGAAAAACACGTTGCTCATTGTATTTATTCTAGTCCATTTGTGACGGTGGGTGCAATTGTAAACTATGACATCTACCTGAAATATGCACATTTTTCTAACAAAACCTATCCTATACCATAAATATGTTATCAGACTGTCATCTGATGAGCTTTTTTCTTGGTTAGTGGCTATCAATATCTTAGTTTAGCCGAATTGGTGATAGCTACTGGTGTTGGTGGACAAAGAAAAGATGGTGGATTATGCTAATGTATTTTTAGCTAATAGATTTACATCTTTACATATTGTGTCTTCCCTGTAAAACATTTTAAAAATCGGACATGTTGGATGGATTCACAAGATCTGTGTCTTTCATTAGCTGTATTGGACTTTAATGTGTGAAAGTTAAATATTAAAAAAACATTTTTTTTTTGAATTTCGCGGCTCTGCCTTTTCAGTGGGGGTGGGGGGGAGGGCACACGGGGAGTGTGGCTGGGTCAAGTGGGGGAATTGAGCCAGTTCCCCGTGCTTACCATCAGGAGCAGTTGGCTAAACTAAGGTATGAGTCGGAGAATGTGGAGGAGTTATTGGACAGATTGGAGGAAAGTGAAAGGATGGGAGATTATGAGACATTTGAGGAGTTGTTGGTGTTATTGGAGGAGAGCGAAGAGAGAGAGATGTTGATCTGGGGGAGCATACAACCAGGTATGGTTGGGAAGCCTCCTGTGAGTCTCCTGAGCCCTGTACGCACTGTTCCTTCTCCCCACACTCTTCCTGAGGTGCGTGCCCTCAGCCCGGTACTACCAGTAACGGTACACCTCACCAGGCCTATAGTGCGCCTCGAGAGTCCAGTGTGCCCTGTTCCTCCTCCACGTACTAGCCCTATGGTGCGTGTCTCCAGTCCGGTACCACGCACCAAGCTTTATGTGTGTCAACAGAGCCCTGTTCCTCCTCCACGCACTAACCCTGTGGTGCGTGTCTCCAGCCCATTACCACCAGTGCCTACACCACGCACCAAGCCTCCTGTGTGTCTCCAGGGTCCAGTATGCCCTGTGTCCCCAGCCCGGTACCACCAGTTCCGGCACCACGCACTAGGCCTAATGTGCGTCTCCAGGGTCCAGTATGCCCTGTTCCTCCTCCCCGCACTAGCCCTGAGATGCGTGTCCCCAGCCCGGTACCACCAGTTCCGGCACCACGCACTAGGCCAAATGTGCGTCTCCAGGGTCCAGTATGCACCGTTCCTTCTCCCCGTACTCGCCCTGATGTGCGTGCCCTCAGCCCGGTACCACCAGTGCCGGTACCACGCACCAGGCCTATAGTACGCTTTGAGAGTTCAGTGTGCCCTGTTGTTGTTCCCCGCACTAGCCTGAAGGTGCGTGTCCTTAGCCCGGTGCCTCCAGTTCCGGCACCACGCACCAGGCCTACAGTGCGCCTCATCCGGCCAGAGCCATCCGTCTCCCCAGCGCAGTCTGAGCCATCCGTCTCCGCAGCGCCATCTGAGCCATCCGTCTCCGCAGCGCCATCTGAGCCATCCGTCTCCGCAGCGCCATCTGAGCCATCCGTCTCCTCAGCGCCGTCTGAGCCATCCGTCTCCTCAGCGCCGTCTGAGCCATCCGTCTCCCCAGCACCGTCTGAGCCATCCGTCTCCCCAGCGCCGTCTGAGCCATCCGTCTGTCCCGAGCCATTAGAGCCGCCCGTCTGTCCCGAGCCGTCAGAGTCGTTAGTCAGTCAGGAGCCGCTAGAGCCATTCGTCAGTCAGGATCTGCCAGAGCCGCCAACCAGACAGGATCTGCCAGAGCCGCCAACCAGACAGGATCTGCCAGAGCCGCCAACCAGACAGGATCTGCCAGAGCCGCCAACCAGACAGGATCTGCCAGAGCCGCCAACCAGACAGGATCTGCCAGAGCCGCCAACCAGACAGGATCTGCCAGAGCCGCCAACCAGACAGGATCTGCCAGAGCCGCCAGCGAGCCATGAGCGTCCAGAGCCGTCAGCCAGCCATGAGCGTCCAGAGCCGTCAGCCAGCCATGAGCGTCCAGAGCCGTCAGCCAGCCATGAGCGTCCAGAGCCGTCAGCCAGCCATGAGCGTCCAGAGCCGTCAGCCAGCCATGAGCTGCTTCTCAGCCCAGAGCGGCCATTAATCCTGAACTGCCCCTCAGTCCAGAGCTGTCTCTCTGTCCGGAGCTGCCCTTCAGTCCGGAGTTGCCCCTCTATCCTGAGCTACCTCTCTATTTTGACCTACCTCTCTGTCTTGAGCTATCTCTCTTTCCTGCGCTACCTTATCCTGGTGCTGCCCCTTAACCTGGTGCTGCCCCTTAGTCCGGTGCTGCCCCTTAGTCCGGTGCTGCCCCTTATTCCAGTGGGGTTAAGAAAGCGGGTAGTGACTATGGTGGGGTGGAGACCACGACCAGTGCCAGAGCCGCCACCGTGGACAGACGCCCACCCAGACCCTCCCCTAGACTTTATGCTGGTGCGCCCGGAGTTCGCACCTTAAGGGGGGGGGGGGGTTATGTCACACCTTGGCCTTAGTTATCTTTGTTTTCATTATTATTTTAGTTAGGTCAGGGTGTGACATGGGGAAGTTTGTGTGTTTTTGTATTGTCTAGGGTGTTGTATGGTTTAGGGGGTTTAGTAGAGTAGATGGTTTAGTGTTCAGTGTAGGTGTCTAGGAAAGTCTATGGTTGCCTGAATTGGGTCTCAATTAGAGACAGCTGGTTATGGTTGTCTCTGATTGGGAGCCATATTTAAGGCAACCATAGGCTTTAGCTGTTTTGTGGGTAATTGTCTATGTGTAGTGTTTGTGTCAGCACTCTCTGTATTTATATAGCTTCACGGTCGTCTGTTTGTTGTTTTGTTTCGTTTTCCTTCTTCTAATAAAAAGAAGATGTATTTTTCACACGCTGCGCCTTGGTCCTCTCTCAGTCCCGTTGACGATCGTGACACTTATAACATCATGTTACACATAACATGTATGTTTTGTTCGAAAAGGTGCATATTTAGAGCTGAAAACCGTGGTTATACATGGTGAAAATGTAGCAACATTTCCCCAGAATGTCAGGAGATATTTTTGACACTCACCTAATCTGACAAAATAACTCATCATAATCTTTACTAAAAAATACATGTTGGACAGCAAATGAAAGATACACTAGTTCTTAATGCAACCGCCGTGTTAGATTTTTAAAAATAACTTTACCATAACAAACAGCTTACGTTATAGCGAGACAGCGACCGCAATAAGGGCGGAAAATAGGACTAAACATTTTCCACAGAAAAACGAAATAACATCATAAATGGTTCTTACTTTTGCTGAGCTTCCATCAGAATCTTGTACAAGGAGTCCTTTGTCCAGAATAAATCGGTGTTTGGCTTTAGATTGTCCTTTTCTCCTGTCGAATTCGCTCCACACGCCTAGCCAGTGCTGGTGACGTTCCCAATTTCTCTCGACGCAGAGAACGGAAAACTCCAAAAGTCCCATTAAACGTTGAATAAACTGATGAAACTCGGTTGAAAAAACCTACTTTATGATGTTTTTCTAATATCTATCAAATAAAAACAGAGCCGGAGATAATAGCCGTCTATACCGAACGCTTATCATAAGTCAAAATGGAGGGACTTCGCGCGCCTGGGTAGAGAAAGGAAAATCTGGTCACGTCATTCCAAGAGCTCTTGTTCAACCTCAGATCAAGCTAGACACCCCATTCCACCTTCCACTGCCTGTTGACATCTAGTGGAAGGCGTATGCAGTGCATGCAAATCCATAGAAATTCGACAATTGAATAGGCAGGCCCTGGAACAGAGCATTGTTTTCAGATTTTTCACTTCCTGTCTGGAAGTTTGCTGCCAAAGGAGTTCTGTTTTACTCACCGATATAATTGAAACAGTTTTAGAAACTTGAGAGTGTTTTCTATCCATTAGTAATAATAATATGCATATTGTACAATCTAGAATTGAGTACGAGGCAGTTTAATTTGGGCACGATTTTTTACAAAGTGAAAACAGCGTCCCCCTATTGAAAAAAGGTTAATAGATTTAATAGAGCTTAAAGAGTTGACAGAGTTGTTAGGTTTGATAGATTTAATAGATTTAATAGAGCTTATAGAGTTGATAGAGTTGTTATGGTTGATAGATTTAATAGAGCTTATAGAGTTGATAGAGTTGTTAGGGTTGATAGATTTAATAGATTTAATAGAGCTTATAAAGTTGATAGAGTTGTTAGGGTTGATAGATAAAATAGAGCTTATAGAGTTGATAGAGTTGTTAGGGTTGATAGATTTAATAGATTTAATAGAGCTTATAGAGTTGACAGAGTTGTTAGGGTTGATAGATTTAATAGAGCTTATAGAGTTGATAGAGTTGTTAGGGTTGATAGATTTAATAGATTTAATAGAGCTTATAAAGTTGATAGAGTTGTTAGGGTTGATAGATATAATAGAGCTTATAGAGTTGCTAGAGTTGTTAGGGTTGATAGATTTAATAGATTTAATAGAGCTTATAGAGTTGACAGAGTTGTTAGGGTTGATAGATTTAATAGATTTAATAGAGCTTATAGAGTTGACAGAGTTGTTAGGGTTGATAGATTTAATAGATTTAATAGAGCTTATAGAGTTGACAGAGTTGTTAGGGTTGATAGATTTAATAGATTTAATAGAGCTTATAAAGTTGATAGAGTTGTTAGAGTTGATAGATATAATAGAGCTTATAGAGTTGATAGAGTTGTTAGGGTTGATAGATTTAATAGATTTAATAGAGCTTATAGAGTTGACAGAGTTGTTAGGGTTGATAGATTTAATAGATTTAATAGAGCTTATAGAGTTGACAGAGTTGTTAGGGTTGATAGATTTAATAGAGCTTATAGAGTTGACAGAGTTGTTAGGGTTGATAGATTTAATAGAGCTTATAGAGTTGACAGAGTTGTTAGGGTTGATAGATTTAATAGAGCTTATAGAGTTGACAGAGTTGTTAGGGTTGATAGATTTAATAGAGCTTATAGAGTTGATAGAGTTAGAGTTTATAGGTTGAATAGCGCTTATAGAGTTGATAGAGTTGCTGGGGATTTTCTTAGAGTTCTTAATGAGGCAGAGGAGTGGAATGAGACATATCAGCTGGTATCCTAGTTTAAACGAAGGCAGTCTAGTAAACAAAGCATTCAACAACAAGCTCTAACAAATACTCTAGACCAAATGAGAGCTTAAACAGTAGGGGGGAGAGAGAGAGAGAGAGAGAGAGAGAGGGAGAGAGAGAGAGAGAGAGAGAGACAGAGAGAGAGAGAGAGAGAGAGAGAGAGAGAGAGAGAGAGAGAGAGAGAGAGAGAGAGAGAGAGAGAGAGAGAGAGAGAGAGAGAGAGAGAGAGAGAGAGAGAGAGAGAGAGAGAGAGAGAGGGTATAGGAGAAAGGGATGGAGGGATGGGTATAGACATAAAAGGAGAAAAGGAGGGGGAAGAAGAGAAAGAGAGGGGGAAGGAGGGAAGAAGAGAGAGTGAGGGAGAGAGAGACTGGGGAGAGAAATACAAAGAAAACACACCCCTGGAAGCGTACAATTCACATACAGAGATAAGCCCAGAGAGTCAAACAGAATCTGGAAATGTATTCACATACAGTTCACAACAAAGACACACTATGCTCGGTCTGGACACACCAGTTTGTCCAGACCGAGCATAGCTGGTACATGGATGCACGCACGCACACACACACACACACACACACACACACACACACACACACACACACACACACACACACACACACACACACACACACACACACACACACACACACACACACACACACACACACACACACACACACACACACACACACACACAGTGTATTGAGGGGGGAACTTTGTAAAATGCACGTTCCTCTATAGCCATACAGATTGATTCAACTGATAAAAACAGCTCTGAAACACAGCTGTTTCCTGTAATCAGTAGCCCAGTAATTTCCTATTTCTTCTCTGTAATTTAAAATGTCCGCCCTGTTGGGATGGTCTTCTATTCCCCAATCTATACACTTCCGATTAATTTACCGAGCCCTAATTTAATCTCGAACAATAGCTAGTTTGATTCACTCTCTGTGTGTGTGGGGGCCAACAGGTAATAATAGGACAAGGTGTGAAGCTGAAGAGTGTAAAGTAAAAAGATGTTCCCATATTATCAGATTATCTTTTTTGTTTAGCACTTTTTATATTATGTTATTATTATTATTATGTTATATATAAGTGGTTGGGGTTGTGACATGCCTAACACACACACACACACACACACACACACACACACACACACACACACACACACACACACACACACACACACACACACACACACACACACACACACACACACACACACACACACACACACACACACACACACACACACTCCGACTCTCAGCACAGCTTGTGTTGTGTATATCTGTGTCTTCATTCTAAGCTCTACTGCGTTAGAATGTATGGTGTTCCATCTATTCTCACTCTATTATCTCTCCTCTCTCACTTTCACTCTTCCTCTGTGCTCCCCTTTTCTCTCCATCTCCCTCTTGACCCTATCTTCTCTCCATCTCCCTCTTGACCCTATCTTCTCTCCATCTCCCTCTTGACCCTATCTTCTCTCCATCTCCCTCTTGACCCTATCTTCTCTCCATCTCCCTCTTGACCCTATCTTCTCTCCATCTCCCTCTTGACCCTATCTTCTCTCCCTCTTGACCCTATCTTCTCTCCATCTCCCTCTTGACCCTATCTTCTCTCCCTCTTGACCCTATCTTCTCTCCATCTCCCTCTTGACCCTATCTTCTCTCCCTCTTGACCCTATCTTCTCTCCATCTCCCTCTTGACCCTATCTTCTCTCCCTCTTGACCCTATCTTCTCTCCATCTCCCTCTTGACCCTATCTTATCTCCCTCTTGACCCTATCTTCTCTCCATCTCCCTCTTGACCCTATCTTCTCTCCCTCTTGACCCTATCTTCTCTCCCTCTTGACCCTATCTTCTCTCCATCTCCTTCTTGACCTTATCTTCTCTCTCTCTTGACCCTATCTTCTCTCTCTCTCTCTCTCTCTCTTGACCCTATCTTCTCTCTCTCTCTCTCTCTCTCTCTCTCTCTCTCTCTCTCTCTCTCTCTCTCTCTCTCTCTCTCTCTCTCTCTCTTTCTCTCTCTCTCTCTTACAAACACACAAACACACAGACATTCAAACACACACACCTCAATTCTAAGTGGATGGAGCTCAACAATGAGAGTCAAAGATTAATGAACCTCATTAGCAGTTCTCTGAGGGAAAACCACATTTAGTCACACACAGGAATATACACGTGTGTACATGCACGAACGCGCACACATACACGTACACAGATATACAGCAAAACTCACATCCCAATACAGAGAAGCACAACCAGCTACATGTACTATACTACAAGGACTGAGATTTCACCATAAGCTCTAAATTGATACATACAATACATGGCCAAAAGTAAGAGGACGCCTGCTTGTCGAACATCTCATTCCAAAATCATGGACATTAATATGGAGTTGGTCCCCCTTTGCTGCTATAACAGCCTCAATTCTTCTGGGGAGGCTTTCCACCAGATATTGGAATATTACTGCGGGGACTTCCATTCAGCCACAAGAGCATTAGTGAAGTCGGGCACTGGTGTTGGGCGATTAGGCCTGGCTCGCAGTCGGCATTCAAACTCATCCCAAAGGTATTCGATGGGGTTGAGGTCAGGGCTCTGTGCAGGCTGGTCAAGTTCTTCCTCACCGATCTCGACAAAATATTTCTGTATGGACCTCGCTTTGTGCACAGGGGTATTGTCATGCTGAAACAGGAAAGGCCTTCCCCAAACTGTTGCTACAAAGTTGGAAGCACAGAATCATCTAGAATGTCATTGTAGGCTGTAGCGTTAAGATTTCCCTTTACTGGAACTAATGAGCCTGAACCATGAGCAATAAGCAAAAATACTACTTAAGTCATATTCACACATTTATCAAGAGAACATCCCTGGTCATCTCTATTGCTACTGATCTGGCGGACTCACTAAACACAAATGCTTCATTTGTAAATTATGTCTGAGTGTTGGAGTGTGCCCCTGACTATCCATAAGTAAAAAAAAAAAAGTGGTGCCGTTTGGTTTGCTTAATATAAGGAATTTGAAATCATTCATATTTTTACTTTTTATACTTAAGTAGATTTAAAACCAAATACTTTTAGACTTTTACTAAAGTAATATTTTACTGGGTGACTTTCACTTTTACTTGAGTCATTTTAAATTAAGGTGTCTTTATATTTACTCAAGTATGACAATTGCCTACCTTTTCCACCACTGTATCCTACAAACCATGATTCGACCGTTGGACTGCCAGATGGTGTGGCGTGATTCATTACTCCATAGATCACGTTTCTACTGCTCCAGAGTCCAATGGCAGCGAGCTTTACCCCACTCCAGCCAACGCTTGGCATTGCACATGGACATCTTAGGCTTGTGTGGGGCTGCTCGGCCCCGGAAACCCATTTCATGAAGCTCCCGGCGATTAGGTATTGTGCTGACGTCGTTTCCAGAGGCAGTTTGGAACTCGGCAGTGATTATTGCAACCGAGGACAGATGATGTTTACACGGTAAGCGCTTCAGCACATGGCAGTCCCATTCTGTGAGCTTGTGTGGCCTACCACCTCACGAGTGAGCTGTTGTTGCTCCTAGACGATTCCAATTCACAATAACAGCACTTACAATTGACCGGGGCAGCTCTAGCTGAGCAGACATTTGACGAACTGACTTGTTGGAAAGGTGGCACGTTGAAAGTTACTGAGCTCTTCAGTAAGGCCATTCTGCTGCTAATTTGTGTCTATGGAGATTACATGGCTGTGTGCTCGATTTTATACACCTATCAGCAATGGGTGTGGCTGAAATAGCAGAATCCCCAAATTTGAAGGCGTGTCCACATACTTTTGTACATGCATACCATTTTTCCCTTAGGCTTTAGCCACTATAAAACCCCTCTACTCCAGATGGGGGCCAACCAGATCACACTTGCCCATGAACTTGTGTTGTGAGGTTCACATAAAGCTTGGCCTAGGTGTGCACTGAACCATGGTGACAATAAGCAATAGGACAAATACTCTGTCATTCTCCTCTGCCTTGATGTTACTAGTACTTGAAAGGAAGACTGATAGATTCTGTCCAGATATGTAGATGGACAGATAAATAGACCGAAAGACACATACTGTACAGAGATAAGAGATACTTAGTGCATATACGTATCACTGCATTTGATGGATACTGCATGTTCTTTCAGTGACAGTGGCACACCCACAAACCCATCAATACTGTAAGTGAAGCATCATAAAGTCTATAAAACATATTTCCTCCTCTTAGTCCCATCAGTTTTCATCTTGGATGATAATACAGGATGGCATGGAATTTACAGCTAACTGAATTCCCATGTGGGCCAATAGAATGGCTCTCGTAAATATCCTATGCACAGGGGGCGAGTGTCCCATTTTGCCATCACCACAGAGCTCTCTATGATGCTGAAAAAATATATAGGAACCCTGTGTGTGTGTGTGTGCTTACAACCCCTCATAAATATCCAGGCACATGGGAATTCCCTATCCCATTCAGCCACCTCTGGAGCTAACCATGGCCCTGAAAAAGTCTTTAGGGACATCATAGGGCCCCACATCAATCATAGAATTGGTTTACCCCCTCCTGTCATTCTGTCTTGTACTCTCTTCCAGCCTCTTCTCCACTCTTTCCCTCCTTTGTCATCAATTCCAACTCTGCCAGTTATTGGAAATCAGGATGTTGGGAATCAGGATCCCAGGACTCCCTGGAAAACAGTGGCAATTGTTACTGAACGGACTATCCTGGCTAAATGAAAAAATAGATATCATTAAATGAGCATACATGAATGTGTAGGCTAGACCTACAGTTGAAGTCGGAAGTTTACATACACCTTAACCAAATACATTTAAAACTCAGTTTTTCACAATTCCTGACATTTAATCCTAGTGAAAATTCCCTTTCTTAGGTCAGTTAGGATCACCACTTTATTTTAAGAATGTGAAATGTCAGAATAATAGTGGAGAGAATGATTTATTTAAACTTTTATTTCTTTCATCACATTCCCAGTGGGTCAGACGTTTACATACATTCAATTCGTATTTGGTAGCATTGCCTTTAAATTGTTTAACTTGGGTCAAACATTTCGGGTACTCTTCCACAAGCATCCCACAATAAGTTGTGTGAATTTTGGCCCATTCCTCCTGACAGAGCTGGTGTAACAGAGTCAGGTTTGTAGGCCTCCTTGCTCGCACACACTTTTTCAGTTCTGCACACACATTTCCTATAGGATTGAGGTCAGGGCTTTGTGATGGCCACTCCAATACCTTGACTTTGTTGTCCTTAAGCTATTTTGCCACAACTTTGGAAGTATGCTTGGGCTCATTGTCCATTTGGAAGACACATTTGCGACCAAGCTTTAACTTCCTGACTGATGTCTTGAGATGTTGCTTCAATATATCCACATAATTTTACGTCCTCATGATGCCATCTATTTTGTGTAGCGCACCAGTCCCCCCTGCAATAAAGCACCCCCAAAACATGATGCTGCCACCCCCGTGCTTCAAGGTAGGGATGGTGTTTCATGGCTTGCAAGCATCCTCCAATGTCCTCCGAACATAGCGATGGTCATTATGGCCAAACAGTTCTATTTTTGTTTAATCAGACCAGAGGACATTTCTCCAAAAAGTACGATATTTGTTCCCATGTGCAGTTGCAAACCGTAGTCTGTTTTTTTATGGCGGTTTTGTAGCAGTGCCTTCTTCCTTGCTGGGCGGCCTTTCAGGTTATGTTGATACAGGACTCGTTTTACTGTGGATATAGATACTTTTGTACCTGTTTCCTCCAGCATCTTCTCAAGGTCCTTTGCTGTTGTTCTGGGAATGATTTGGACTTTTTGCACCAAAGTACCTTCATCTCTAAGAGACTGAACGCGTCTCCTTCCTGAGCGGTATGACGGCTTCGTGGTCCCGTGGTGTTTATACTTGCATACTATTGTTTGTACAGATGAACGTGGTACCTTCAGGCATTTGGAAATTTCTCCCATGGATGATTCAGACTTGTGGAGGTCTAAAAAAAAAAATCTGGGGTCTTGGCTGATTTCTTTTGAATTTGTCATGATTTCAAGCAAAGAGGCTCTGAGTTTGGAGATAGGCCTTGAAATACATTCATAGGTACACCTCCAATTGACTCAGATGATGTCAATTAGCCTATCAAAAGTTTCTAAAGCCATGACATCCTTTTCTGGAATTTTTCAAGCTGTTCAAAGGCACTGTCAACTTAGTGTATGTAAACTTCCGACCAACTGGAATTGTGATACAGTGACTTATAAGTGAAATAATCTGTCTGTAAACAGTTGTTGGAAAAATTACCTGTGTCATGCACAAAGTAGATGTCCTAACCAACTTGCCAAAACTATAGTTTGTTAACAAGAAATTTGTGGAGTGTTTGAAAAACGAGTTTTAATGACTCCAACCTAAGTGTATGTAAACTTCTGACTTCAACTGTATGCACATGTTACCAGTTACAATCATGCCTTTTGTATACCCTAATTCAACTTATATTTTATGAGGTACTGTAAATACATACAAGTAATGTTTTTACAGTGGAAGGTACTTCAAGTACCATTAATGTACAATCTGAACAAGTAACTGGGCCCAGATTCACAAAACACTTCTTACGCAAAAACTTATGAAGCTTTTTAAGAAAATAATTATGAAGTTCATAAGATAGTTTGAAAGTGTAATTCCTCAACAATATCTTAAAATGATATCATTTTCTTACGAACTTCTCAAATATCATCTTATTAATCTTCTTAAAATGTGTGTTTCTGGGCAACCAAATTAGCTAGCTATCTAGCTAACAATGGCAATTATGTTAGCATGTTTTGTACTGTGATTACTAAAACATACTCTTTGGTTTTAAATACTCAATACTGAAACTTTTAGATTAACTTTGTCAGTGAATTAAGCATGTTTAATTTATTTTAATGAGATTATTCTCTCACTGTTCAGATTTTAGGACAAGGGTTTACCTGTCTTGGAATTAAGAACAATTCTATTAACTTTGTTTTCAACTTTCTTAACTGTTTGCTTAAAAATAGAGCAAGAACATTTCCGATAACCGTTTTGAGGAACAGCAACTTTGCTTAACATTCTTAATAAGTCTAAATTTAAGGAAAAAAAACGCAGTTCAGAAGAAATGTATTTTAAGAAGGTTTTGTGAATCTGGGCCCTGGAGATGGGTGCATTAGTCACAAAAGGGTTAACGATGTAACACTAGAACCACTGGGACTTGACACATAAATGTTCACGGTATACTTAGTGTTCTGAAGTGTTCATGGTATACTTAGTGTTCTGAAGTGTTCATGGTATACTTAGTGTTCTGAAGTGTTCATGGTATACTTAGTGTTCTGAAGTGTTCATGGTATACTTAGTGTTCTGAAGTGTTCATGGTATACTTAGTGTTTTGAAGTGTTCATGGTATACTTAGTGTTCTGAAGTGTTCATGGTATACTTAGTGTTCTGAAGTGTTCATGGTATACTTAGTGTTCTGAAGTGTTCATGGTATACTTAGTGTTCTGAAGTGTTCATGGTATACTTAGTGTTTTGAAGTGTTCATGGTATACTTAGTGTTCTGAAGTGTTCATGGTATACTTAGTGTTCTGAAGTGTTCATGGTATACTTAGTGTTCTGAAGTGTTCATGGTATACTTAGTGTTTTGAAGTGTTCATGGTATACTTAGTGTTCTGAAGTGTTCATGGTATACTTAGTGTTCTGAAGTGTTCATGGTATACTTAGTGTTCTGAAGTGTTCATGGTATACTTAGTGTTTTGAAGTGTTCATGGTATATTAAAGGCAGGGTCACTACACAGTATTTCTTCCCTCCCTGAGAAACCAGCTATGCATTGTGCCCATTGTGGCCTTACTGTACTGTATTGTATTCCAAACTGAAGTTAACGAGGTGGGCGCACTAAGCAATGTCAACACTGTTAACCCACTCCACAATGGTCATATTGTGAATACTAAGAGCAGGGTCACTGCATTGTGTCGTTGTCATTCCATTTGTTAATGTACTCTACTGTGCGTTGTTGCGGCGGCACCTGCCAATGTTTCCATTGTACAGCCGAGTGGAAACATTTGTATTCTCAACAATGAGATTACTCAGTCTCTGCCAAGATGGTTTACGAAGCAAAATGGAGTCATTACAATAATACAACATTACGCGATTCCAATGTCATGCTTCCCTCTGTCTTCCTGTCGATGTTGTTGACTGCTATGCTCAGTACACTCTTAGAAAAAAGTGCTATCCAGAACCTAAAAGGGTTCTTTGGCTGTACCCATTGCAGAACCCTTTGACAAACCCTTTTTCGTTCCTGGTAGAACTCCTTTGGGTTCAATGTAGAACCCTCTGTGGAAAGGGTTCCACATGGAACCCAAAAGAGTTCTACCTGGAATCAAAAAGTGGTCTATCTGGAACCAAAAAGGGTTCAATCCAAATACTCACAGCACCATAATTGACATGTTTTAGTTATGGTCACTGTGATACCAGTGTGAGAACATGCCCCTCTCCTCCCTGTAATAGTTTTGTTGTTTTTCATCTAATCATAAGCAAGTGCAATTACATTTCATCACTATGCCACAAGGGTAGTATAACTGTCCTATCACCACTGGTATTAACTCTCCTTCTCTTTCTCACGATGCTAAACCAAGTCCTTAAACGGGCAATCTGGGAATGGTAGGCCTAATTCCATTTTTTGGGGTTTTAATGAATGATACCTTAGAAATGCCTCATTGGCTTACTTCAACTATCTTACCCATTCAGAACCCAACATATAATATTATTTGACTCTATATACTCTACTTTAATACTATATCTTTGAAGCATGGCTAAAATGCTTTGCTCTAATGGATCAATTTGATTTCATGGATGGCCAGTCCTTGCATCCATACAGTGGGGCAAAAAAGTTTTTAATCAGCCACCAATTGTGCAAGTTCTCCCACTTAAAAAGATGAGAGAGGCCTGTAATTTTCATCATAGGTACATTTCAACTATGACAGACAAAATGAGAAAAAAAAATCCAGAAAATCACATTGTAGAATTTTTAATGAATTTATTTGCAAATTATGGTGGAAAATAAGTATTTGGTCAATAACAAAAGTTTATCTCAATAGTTTGTTATATACCCTTTGTTGGCAATGACAGAGGTCAAACGTTTTCTGTAAGTCTTTACAAGGTTTTCACACACTGTTGCTGGTATTTGGCCCACTCCTCCATGCAGCTCTTTGGTCTTGGCCATAGTGGAGTTTGGAGTGTGACTGTTTGAGGTTGTGGACAGGTGTCTTTTATACTGATAACAAGTTCAAACAGGTGCCATTAATACAGGTAACGAGAGGAGGACAGAGGAGCCTCTTAAAGAAGAAGTTACAGGTCTGTGAGAGCCAGAAATCTTGCTTGTTTGTAGGTGACCAAATACTTATTTTCCACCATAATTTGCAAATAAATTCATTAAATATTCTACAATGTGATTTTCTGGATTTTTTTCCCTCATTTTGTCTGTCATAGTTGAAGTGTACCTATGCTGAAAATTACAGGCCTCTCTCATCTTTTTAAGTGGGAGAACTTGCACAATTGGTGGCTGACTAAATACTTTTTTGCCCCACTGTAGCTCTGTCTATGAATTTGATTGATTACATCTCTTTCCTGTTCACCAAAAAAAGTGTCAGGATGACCGCTTGCTGTTGTTTGATTCCTAGATTGGCCCTTTAACCTTTTACTGCAGTGGGCTAAATCAGGGTCACAGAGTGTTTCTTGGTAGTCTTAAACAAATCTAATTTGAAACAAAAGTATACACCTCACACACATGTTTATGGGCTTAGCATAAAGAAGACACCTGTACCATGTCAGATATATTGTTGAAATGTATTCAATTTTGAGTTTGCACCCTCAATATTACACTTTATATACATCACAGAAGACTGAAATATAACCGTTTGACATAGAAACACCAGATTTTTAGCATTACAAAAATAATAATGTTTATTAATTATGAAATTATGAAAACATGAATAATATTTCACCCATGAGGCCACTATGCCATTTAACTGCATGAAAGGGCTACACAGTGTCTCCTCACTATAATGGAACAAACCTCTGTACGTCAGCTCAGACATTAATAGCCTGAGAAGAATCCCAGAGTTTTGTGGCTTACGAGCTGGGAGCTGCAAATGCCCAGTCATAAAATATTCAATAAAAATGAGGGAATTCAAGCTCAAGTCTGGATATATATAAATAAAGGTTTGAGGGGAGGAAAGGGGGGAAGGGGAATGGGTTGCTCATACTGCTGAGTTGACAGGAGAGAGTTCAGGGATATTAAATGAAGTTCCACCTTCGGCCAAATATGCAGAAGTTTATGTAATATCTCTAAAGTGCTTGCTTTTAAGTTCTGTTTCCTTTTTTCCCTTATCGAAACCCATCTCATTTCTCGCCCACTGTTGCTGTGGAAGACAAATATTTATAGTGCCATTTTTGGGGGCATTGAAACAGGTAAAACTATATATTTTCATTGTATAGATGAGATGTAAACTACATAAATTTAGTTTTTTAACAAAATGTTGATTTTCTTTTTATGAGTCACATGATGGTCACATGCACACCATTTCATCTACATAGGCCTACAAACTCTTTCCCATTAGGCACTCGGACATACACTGAAAACTGGTTTGTTGTGTGTTTTGCTAGGTTAGTTGTCACTATTTGATTTTTATATTTAACTAGGCAAGTCAGCCTAGGAACAGTGGGTTAACTGCCTTGTTCATGGGGAGGACGACAGCTTTTTACCTTGTCAGCTCAGGGATTCAATCTAGCAACCTTTCAGTTACTAGTCTAACGCTCTAACCACTAGGCTACCTGCCGCCCCTACATGTCACATTAACATTACAAACACAATTTCTAAATGCTCAGACAGGTACACACCACTGGAAACAAACTGGTTGAATCAATGTTATTTTAGCTAAATGTACTGAGACATGGAATCTATGTGGAAAATACGATGGATTTGAAAAAACGTAATCAATGTACAGTAGGCCAAAACAAAATGTTGAAGATGAAATTTCATCCACAGGATTACAGCATCATGGTAACCACATTTCAACATAGACAACCCTTGTTTGAAATATGTTTAATTTGTACCTTTAAAACAAAGTCAGATAACAACATTAAATCAACTATCCGGGGGAAACACTATAGGCAGGACAACACCGCCTACTGGGGAATTGATCCATCTACAGCTACCCTTTGGTCTCCCATTCAGGATTTTAACAACGCCCAGCCCTGCTTAGGTATGATATTTGTCACTGACTACTACCAATGTGCTATCATGAGAATGATTGATGAGTTATCTCCACTTATAAACTAAATAGATGCACTGGTGCTATGGAAGTCATTCTAAAGGGTAGGTTTACAGAGCATATGAAATGTGATCATACTTTATCATTCATATATCATCAATGTTGCTGCAATTTAGGCTTATATAAGGTGCCTTCAGAAAGTATTCAAACCACTTGACTTATTCCACAGTTGGTTGTGTTAAATTCTAAATTCAAATTGGATTACTGTAAATATACTGAACAAAAATATAAACGCAACACGTAACATTTTCAAAGGTTTTACTGAGTTACAGTTCATATAAGGACATCAATCAATTTAAATAAATTCATTAGGCCCTAATCTATGGATTTCACATGACTGGGAATACAGATATGCATCTGTTGGTCACAGATACCTTAAAAGAAAGGTAGGGGCGTGGATCAGAAAACCAGTCAGTATCTGGTGTGACCACCATTTTCCTCATGCAGCGCGACACATCTCCTTCGCATAGAGTTGATCACACTTTTGATTGTACATTGTAAAATGTTTTCCCACTCTTCTTTAATGGTTATGCAAAGTTACTGGATGTTGGCAGGAACTGGAACACGCTGTTGTACACGTCGATCCAGAGCATCCCAAGAATGCTCAATGGGTGACATGTCTGGTGAGTATGAAAGCTATGGAAGAACTGGGAAATGTTCAGCTTCCAGGATTTGTGTACAGATCCTTGCGACATGGGGCCGTGCATTATCATGCTGAATAATGAGGTGACGGTGGTGGATAAATGGCACGACAATGGGCCTCAGGATCAAATGGGCCTCATTGTCGTGCCATTTGAAGAATCTCAAATATAGAATATATTTTGATTTGGTCACTACATGATTCCATATGTGTTATTTCATAGTTGCATGATGTCTTCACTAATATTCTACAATGTAGAAAATAGTATAAATAAAGGAAAAACCCTGTAATGAGTAGGTGTGTCCCAACTTTTGACTGGTACTGTAAGAATTCACATTCCTAAGTCAATACCTGTTGGAATCACCTTTGGCAGCAATTACAGCTGTGAGTGTTTTAGAGCTTTGCACACCTGGATTTGACAATATTTGCACATGATTAATTGTTTTATTCTTCAAGCGCCGTCAAGTTGGTTGTTTATCATTGCTAGAGAGCCATTTTCAAGTCTTGCCATAGATTTTCAAGCCGATTTAAGTAACAAATGTAACTAGGTCACTCAGATGTATTCATTGTCATCTTGGTAAGCAACTGCAGTGTAGATTTGGCCTTTTGCTTTAGGTTATTGTCCTGCTGAAAGGGGATTTGTCACCCAGTGTCTGTTGGAAAGCAGACAGAACCAGGCTTTCCTCTTATGCATGTGCTTAGCTCTATTCTGTAAATTTTTATCCTAAAAAACTCCTTAGTCCTTGCCAATGGCAAGCATACCCATAACATTACGTAGCCACCACCAAGCTTGAAAACATGAAGCATGGTACTCAGTGATTTGATACATTGGATTTGCCCCAAACATAACGTTTTGTTTTCAGGACATTAAGTTAATTTCTTTGAAATACCTGAGTGATTTCCTTCCTCTCTGGCAACTGAGTAAGGAAGGACGCCTGCATCTTTGTAGTGACTGGGTGTATTGATACACCATCCAAAGTGTAATTAATCACTTCACCATGTTTCAAGTTGTCACGGTCTTGATAATGAGCGGACCAAGGCGCAGCGTGATTGAAGTTCCACATCTTTATTATGGTGAAACTTTAAACAAAAACAACAAACCATTAACGAAACGTGAAAGTAGTGGGGCACATGCACAAACACAAAACAATATCCCACAAACACAGGTGGGAAAAATGGCTAGCTAAATATGATCCCTAATTAGAGGCAACGATTGGAATTGGGAACCATACAAAACACCAACATAGAAATATTGAGCTAGAAAACTCCCTAGTCATGCCCTGACCTACTACACCATAGAGAACCAAAGGCTCTATATGGTCAGGGTGTGACAGTATCCCCCCCAAAGGTGTTGACTACTGCCGGAAAACCTGAAACCAAGTGGGGGGGGGGGGGGGGGGGGGGGGGTTAGGGGGGGGTGACAAGTGTCGGTGGCGGCTCCGGCGCAGGTCGTAGGCCCAACCCCAGACCCCGGATCCGACCATGGAGCCGGGCTGAACGCCGTGCCTGGACTGGGCACCGGCGCAGAGGAAGGCTCCGGCCTTGGAGAAGAACTGGACGCCGTGCTTGGACTGGGCATCGGCGCAGAGGAAGGCTCCGGCCTAGGAGCTGGGTTGGACGCCGCGCCCGGACTGGGCACCGGCGCAGAGGAAGGCTCCGGCCTTGGAGCTGGACTGGACTGGGCACCAGCGCAGAGGAAGACTCCGGCCTTGGAGCTGGCACTGGAAGTACCGGGCTGGGGAGACGCGCTGGAGGCCTGGTGCATGGAGCTGGCATAGGTGGCACCAAAATGGTGACACGCACTTCAGGGAGAGTGCGGGGAGCTGGCACAGGACGTACCGGACTGGGGAGGCGCACTGGAGGCCTAGTGTGTGGAGCCGGCACAGGTGGCAGCGGACTGGTGACACGCACTTCAGGGCTAGTGCGGGGAGCTGGCACAGGATTTACCGGACTGGGGAGGCGCACTGGAGGTCTGGTGCGTGGAGCCGGCACAGGTGGCACCGGACTGGTGACACGCATTTCAGGGCGAGTGCGTGGAGCTGGCACAGGACGTACCGGACTGGGGAGGCGCACTGGAGGTCTGGTGCGTGGACCCAGCACAGGTGGCACCGGACTGGTGACACGCACTTCAGGAAGGGTTCCGAGCATAACATTTCTCTCATCACTCTCTCCCAACTTCTCCATTGCCTCTCTGACGGTCTCTGGCTCTTCAGGGTGAGTACGGGGAGCTGGCACAGATGGCACCGGACTGATGACCCGCTCTTCCACTCTCCGCTGCTCCACCAACACCCCTCGTGCCCCCTCCCAAACAACATCTTGGGGTTTTTGTGGCTGCGGTCCCCGGCGTCGTCACTGGCCTTCCACCTTCCTTGGTGTCTCCATCCAAGGAAGGGTCTCACAACCTCCCATAATTTCTTCCCAGGTCCAAAACTCCCTTACCTCCATCACACGCTGCTTGGTCCTTGCTTGGTGGGATATTCTGTCACGGTCTTGATAATGAGCAGACCAAGGTGCAGAGTGATTGAAGTTCCACATCTTTATTACGGTGAAACTTTAAACAAAAACAATGAACCAATAACGAAACGTGAAAGTGGTGGTGCACAAACACAAAACAATATCCCACAAACACAGGTGGGAAAAATGGCTAGCTAAATATGATCCCCAATTGAGGCAACGACTACCAGCTGCCTCTAATTGGGAACCATACAAAACACCAACATAGAAATATTGAGCTAGAATACCCAGTAGTCACGCCTTGATCTACTACACCATAGAGAACCAAGAGCTCTCTATGGTCAGGGCGTGACACAAGTTCAATGCCATGTTATTTTTACATAAAATAAAATGTGTATTTTATATGCCCATACATAGATGAGAGGTAGGCCTAAACTATAAACCATTTTTTTCAATAAGTTTACATTTAGGAAATCACATGTGCTGATTTCTGTTTTTTGTGTCTTGTTTTTTTTTCAATATTCATAAAACTTCTCAGTGCTCTAGGATCAGTTTAGCCTTTTAAATAATAATGAATAAGATTACATGGCCATGTGACGCCTGGTCCTAGATCAGCACTCCTACTCTGAGAGTAAACGGGCCCAGGACTAACCTCGGCAGTCTGTGGGGAGCTCTCCATGGTCCTGAAAATGTTATATGTCAGTTCAACATCTAGTTTTGATTTACATTTGGTTCAATCAGTGGCGGATTTAGTTATAGGCGACATGGGCAGTCGCCCAGGGCAGCGTCTTGCCGAGGGCAGCACACAATTTTGGGGGGAATGGTGACACTTGCTCGATCGGTTTTCTATCGTTCATTTGCACGTCACGTCAATGATATCATGTCACCGTGTGGGACTGTGGGTCAATTAACCTTATCGGAATGGGAGCCCTGCTTCTAGTTTGTGAGCTGGGATGGTCTCCCACTCAGAAGTACGAGACACTCAGAAGTGCGAGATGGGGAAAGGGTTAGGTTGACCTCAGGTCTCCCCATTGGAAGCCCGAGGTCGGGGGAGCGGGGGAATCTATCAAATAGCGCACCTCTAACTTTGTACAGTACTAATGCAATTAGTAAAATCAGTCACACTACGAAATGCTACCAAATAAACCATAAGTCATTCATAATACTGTGAATATACACTGCTCAAAAAAATGAAGGGAACACTTAAAACCTGTCTAGGATCAGCGTGGCGCTAGCGGCACCCCCCCCCCCCCCCCCCCCCCCCCCCACTGAAAAACCAGTGCCGCGAAATTCAAAAAAAATATTTTTTTTAAATATTTAACTTTCACACATTAAAGTCCAATACAGCTAATGAAAGACACAGATCTTGTGAATCCAGTCAACTTGTCCGATTTTTAAAATGTTTTACAGGGAAGACACAATATGTAAAGATGTACATCTATTACCTAAAAACACATTAGCATAATCCACCATCTTTTATTTGTCCACCAACACCAGTAGCCATCACCAATTCGGCTAAACTAAGATATTTATAGCCCCTAACCAACAAAAAAACTCATTAGATGACAGTCTGATAACATATTTATGGTATGGGATAGGTTTTGTTAGAAAAAAGTGCATATTTCAGGTAGATGGCATAGGTTACAATTGCACCCACCGTCACAAATGGAATAGAAAAACTACTTAGAGCAACGTGTTTACCTACTTACTAATCATCAAACATTTCGTAAAAATACACAGCATACACGAATCGAAAGACACAGATCCTGTGAATACAGACAATATTTCAGATTTTCTAAGTGTCTTACAGCGAAAACACAATAAATCGTTATATTAGCGTAGCACATAGCACATAGCAGCCCAGCATTGATTCTAGCCAAAGTGAGCGATAAAAGTCAACATCGCCAAAAGATATTAATTTTTTCACTAACCTTCTCAGAATTCTTCCGATGACACTCCTGTAACATCATATTACACATTCCATATAGAGTTTGATCGCAAATGTTTATATTTAGCCACCAAAATCATGGTTAGACAATGTGAAATGTAGACAAGCTGGTCAGAAAAAGTCCTTGCGCCACTTAGACAGTGATCTACTCTTATACATAAATACTCATAAACGTGACTAAAAAATATAGGGTGGACAGGGATTGATAGACAATTTAATTCTTAATACAATTGCGGAATAACATTTTTTAATTTATCCTTACTTTTCAATACAGTTTGCGCCTAGCGAAGCTACGTCATAAAACATGGCGTCCTAAGCCACTAAAATGTTTCGACAGAAACACGATTTATCATAATAAAAATGTCCTACCTTGAGCTGTTTTTCCATCAGTATCTTGGGCAAAGGATCCTTTCTTGAGAGCAATCGTCTTTTGGTGGAAAGCTGTCCTCTTGCCATGTGGAAATGCCTACTGCGTTCGGGATGAACTGAAAAGCGTGCCCAACTATTCACATCGTTGCAAAAATAAATGTCCCAAAATCGCACTAAACGGATATAAATTGCTATAAAACGCTTTAAATTAACTACCTTATGATGTTTTTAACTCCCATAACGAGTAGAAACATGACCCGAGTAATATTACCCCCTTCACTAATGCTTGGAACAGGAGCGGGCCGGTGTCCTCTAGGCGCATGACGCAGCTCCAAAAGAATGACTAGCTTCAGGGTTTTTTCATTTGTGGGGCCTGTGAACGCGCAATCGACCCCATTGGAATCGTCATCACGTAAAGGCATCCAGGGGAAGACGTAAGAAGTGTCCGTATAGTCATAGCAATATCAGTGCCGTTTTAACTGACTTCAGAACAGTGGCCAACATTTCTGAAATCTGAATCCATGTCAGGGAAATTGCTGTAGAATGGGCTCTGTTCCACTTAGAGACAAAATTTCAACTCCTATAGAAACTATAGACTGTTTTCTATCCAATAATAATAATAATATGCATATTGTACGATCAAGGATTTTGTGGGAAGCCGTTTCAAAAATTACCCAATTAGCATAAATAGTCTAAACAGCGCCCCCATCCCCAACAGGTTAAACAACACAATGTAACTCCAAGTCAATCACACTTCTATGAAATCAAACTGTCCACTTAGGAAGCAACACTGATTGACAATAAATTTCACATGCTGTTGTGCAAATGGAATAGACAAAAGGTGGAAATTATAGGCAATTAGCAAGACACCCCCAAAAAAGGAGTGATTCTGCAGGTTGTGACCACAGACCACTTCTCAGTTCCTATGCTTCCTGGCTGATGTTTTGGTCACTTTTGAATGCTGGCGGTGCTCTCACTCTAGTGGTAGCATGAGACGGAGTCTACGACCCACACAAGTGGCTCAGGTAGTGCATTTCATCCAGGATGGCACATCAATGCGAGCTGTGGCAAAAAGGTTTGCTGTGTCTGTCAGCGTAGTGTCCAGAGCATGGAGGCGCTACCAGGAGACAGGCCAGTACATCAGGAGACGTGGAGGAGGCCGTAGGAGGGCAACAACCCAGCAGCAGGACCGCTACCTCTGCCTTTGTGCAAGGAGGTGCACTGCCAGAGCCCTGCAAAATGACCTCCAGCAGGCCACAAATGTGCATGTGTCAGCATATGGTCTCACAAGGGGTCTGAGGATCTCATCTCGGTACCTAATGGCAGTCAGGCTACCCCTGGCGAGCACATGGAGGGCTGTGCGGTCCCACAAAGAAATGCCACCCCACACCATGACTGACCCACCGCCAAACCGGTCATGCTGGAGGATGTTGCAGGCAGCAGAACGTTCTCCACGGCGTCTCCAGACTCTGTCACGTCTGTCACATGTGCTCATGTGCTCAGTGTGAACCTGCTTTCATCTGTGAAGAGCACAGGGCGCCAGTGGTGAATTTGCCAATCTTGGTGTTCTCTGGCAAATGCCAAACGTCCTACACGGTGCTGGGCTGTAAGCACAACCCCCACCTGTGGACGTCGGGCCCTCATACCACCCTCATGGAGTCTGTTTCTGACCGTTTGAGCAGACACATGCACATTTGTGGCCTGCTGGAGGTCATTTTGCAGGGCTCTGGCAGTGCACCTCCTGGCACAAAGGCGGAGATAGCGGTCCTGCTGCTGGGTTCTTGCCCTCCTACGGCCTCCTCCACGTCTCCTGATGTACTGGCCTGTCTCCTGGTAGCGCCTCCATGCTCTGGACACTACGCTGACAGACACAGCAAACCTTTTTGCTACAGCTCGCATTGATGTGCCATCCTGGATGAACTGCACTACCTGAGCCACTTGTGTGGGTTGTAGACTCCGTCTCATGCTACCACTAGAGTGAGAGCACCGCCAGCATTCAAAAGCGACCAAAACATCAGCCAGGAAGCATAGGAACTGAGAAGTTGTCTGTGGTCACCACCTGCAGAATCACTCCTTTTTTGGGGGTGTCTTGCTAATTGCCTATAATTTCCACCTTTTGTCTATTCCATTTGCACAACAGCATGTGAAATTTATTGTCAATCAGTGTTGCTTCCTATTTGGACAGTTTGATTTCACAGAAGTGTGATTGACTTGGAGTTACATTGTGTTGTTTAAGTGTTCCCTTTATTTTTTTGATCAGTGTATATCTTCACACACATATTGTTGCATTTTTTTCTGGTTTGTGCGAAATTGTTAAGAATAAAATATAACCAGTCTGCACACCACCAATGTGAATTGGTTTAGTCTTGACCCTTGAAAGACACTGTTGGGGTAGGGGTAATGTATTGATGCTTGAGTGCCAAATCAACACAAATTTGTTTCTAATTGTCTTTGTTACTTATTTTTGATATTTATGAGTCTTATTTTTGTATATATTTGTATATTTATATAGTTTTAAATGTTATGATTATTTATTTGTGTTGTTCCAAATGTCTGAATATAAATGTCAGTTAGTGCAGAATGGTGCTTTTTTTGAGTGTGTGTGTGGGGGGGGGGGGGGGGGGGGGGGGGGGGGGGGGGTCGCCCAGGGAGCCGTACAAGCTAGAACCGCCACTGGTATCAATTGTCAACTAATCAAATCCAATCAGTTTTCCACGTTGACTCAACGTCATCTCATTGAATTATTTGGTTTAAACACGTGGAAAAACGTTTATTGAAACAGTTTTTTGACAGTTGGTAATCGGAAACGGAATCTCATTTTGTCTTGTTTGTTGACCCAATGCAAATGGTCAATATGCATTTACAAAAGGAATGATCTGCAATATTTAGTCAATGAGGCGTAGAGATGAGTGCAGGTGGATAGTACATTTTAGATGTGTTGTTGTTTGAAGAGAAGGCTATAACACAGCATATAAAAATACAGAACTAAACGGGGATATGATATAAATAGTAGGCTGTGTTATTTTTACCTGTAAGTGAGTTAGTAGTAGACTACGGTGATTCAACTTTTTTCATATGCTGTGTTTGGAATCTGCGCCGGGGTGACGTCAGCAACAGGATGCGCGCCAGACTGGTCCCCATCGAGAGAGAAGAAAAAAAAGAACGAGAGAGAGAGACGGGACCGCGCATCTCCGTTCTCCGCTGCTGAAGCGACTGCGGGGAACCAGATGCCCTACTGTGAGCCGCTGCCTGTGGATATCGCGGATGCCAGAGCAGAATAGACCTAGTCGAGAGACAGACCCATTCACACTCAGCCAAAGCGATTAAAGGAGAGGGGTAGTGGGAGAGATAAGGAGAGGTGGTTTTACACGTTGTCAGTGTGGTTTTCAGCTTCGGAAAAAGAGCTACTGTAAGAGGTGGTCTCGCAATATTGGGCACTAGAAGAAAAAAACGCGTTATCCCGTTCTGCTGCTGCGGCTCGTGAGCGCATTCTCTGCTCGGCTTGGAATACAATGTGTCTGCATGAGACCATGGAGATACGGAGTGGATTTATCAAAGAGCACTTCGACAGTTTATGAACAAAACTGGACCTCTCTTTTTCTACGGCATTTTGTCCCCCTTTTTCGTTGGGATTGTGTTTTTTTGTGTATTTTACCGTTTGCATATTTTCGTTTGATTTATGGTGTTTTATGATTTCATGTCATATTTTCCTTTTTTAACTATTTAGTTTTTTTTAACTTTTCATCGGTTTTGGAGGAGAGCTGGATTGACTCGTGAAGATTTGTGGAGAGAAGATTCCGCGTCGCTCATGTGAATGATATTCTATCTCTACAACTGAGACGTGCCATGGATGGAAAACTTCATTTGCATCAACGAAACCGATCGGGAAATATCCGTTACATCGAATAACTACTGCTAACAGCAATCAGGTAAAAATCCATATCACAACTTCCTTATTTCTGATTAAAGGTGAACGTAATATGTTGCTATTGTGTGTGTTTTATAAACGATATGCTGTATATCGGAGCTTGGCAGTAAGCGTACACAACCTATTGACATGGTTTTGAAAGTATCCCTCGTAGAAAAGTCCTTGATAAATCTGTGTGAATGATGTGTTTTGTGGTGAATACACACGTTTTAATCCGTAGCATGGTAGAATTAGCCCAACGTTGACATGCGACCTTCTATTCAGCGGGTGCATCTGCGTCAGCCGCGGGAATGTCGCTAACGACGCCTGTTCTGTGAACCTGAACTGGAGTACCGGTCACGGAAAATCACAGATTGTTTATACAGCAGAAGAACCTCACATAATACGCAACAGACGCCCTTCGTTTAGTTTTGGCCCAACGCATGTGGTACTGGTCTCTCTAATCCTGGTTTTGGTGAGAGTGGTATGCTTTTGACATTTGTCTCAACCTATTCAGTCAGACCTGTAACTTTGCGCAGTGACGAAAACGCACACAGACTCGCTCTTTTCAACGCGAGTGGTGTAGGCAGGGGATCATATTTCTTTAGAGATGTTTTGGGAATCACCACAAGCCTTCTCCTCCTCGACACTGGGGTTGTGTGTCTTTTCACACTGCATTCAGACCAATGTGTGTTCGATAGACACATGTCTCATCTAGAAATAAGGATATGTTGTAGGCCTAATGTTAGGCCATTGCTATCCCCCTCTCTCCCAAGTGTGCGGTGTGAGTGGTTGTGTTAGTGCGCGCGCGCATTCATGTGTGTGTGTTTGAAAAGCCGATTTATGGTCAATCTGGAGCCTGGTTGCCATCTCTGTTCAGCTATTACATTCACTCCTTGCAACTCCTGTCGCCTGCCAAAGAGACTGGCCTTTCGGCAGTCTTCAAATATGAACGTTCTATCAATAATGAGATCAGAGGATTTGATCCTGATTCGAAAACCCTCACAGCTATCATCCAATCACGACGTTTATGCAAATTAGACTTATAGGAAAACGTTCTAACTTAATTCATGCATTTGATTGGAAACGTAATAACATTGGACATTCTAACGTATTACATTTTATTACAAACATAAACATTGGGTGCAAGGAGAACAGAAGATTCGCCTTTATTGCATTTTTACCACCAGCGAATGTGGTCACATCACACCAGAGAAGCTCTTGCCATTCAAACTTTCCTGCCAGTTCACTGTGTGAACTCTATTGCCTATTCTATTTTATATTTTTGAAGTGCTCAAAATAAGTGACAAAACTATATTGCTGCTTCTGGGACACGCATTGAGCTAGGATACTGGTTCAAGAGCTATAAGAGCAATAGAGAGAGGATGGAAGAGAGAGAGACCCAGTGGAGATGCCAGCGAGATGCACGAATTGCGCAAGAAGGGAACAGTGAAGACAGAGATATGTAAATTATAAATTGTATCCTAGACCTTGGCTATTTAATCCACCATTCGTATGGTAGCCTATATATTAGGCCTAGGAAATATTTAACTTTCACACATTAACAAGTCCAATACAGCAAATGAAAGGTACACATCTTTTGAATCCAGCCAACATGTCCGATTTTTAAAATGTTTTACAGCGTAAACAGCACGTATATTTATGTTAGCTCACCACTAAATACAAAAAAGGACAGACATTTTTCACAGCACAGGTAGCATGCACAAAGCCAACCTAACTAACCAAGAACCAACCAACCAAACTAACCAACAAACAACTTCATCAGATGACAGTCTTATAACATGTTATTCAATAAATCTATGTTTTGTTCGGAAAATGTGCATATTTCAGGTATAAATCATAGTTTACATTGCAGCCACAATCAGAAATTGCACCGAAAGCAGCCAGAAAAATTACAGACACCAACGTCAAATACCTAAATACTCATCATAAAACATTTCTGAAAAATACATAGTGTACAGCAAATGAAAGACAAGCATCTTGTGAATCCAGCCGATATTTCCGATTTCTTAACCTCTTTAGGCTAGGGGGTGCTGTTGTCACTATTTCTGGAAATCGTGTAATTTTTAAACGGCTTCCTACTCAATTCTTGCTCGTACAATATGCATATTATTATTATTATTGGATAGAAAACAGTCTCTAGTTTCTATAGCCGTTGAAATTTTGTCTCTGAGTGGAACAGAACTCATTCTACAGCAATTTCCCTGACATGGAGTCAGATTTCACACATTTTGGCCCCTGATCTGGAGTCAGTTTAAAGGCCACTGTGAATGCTATGAGGATACAGACACTGCTTACGTCTTCCCCTGGATGCCTTTACGTGATGACGCTTTGAATGGTGTCGATTGCGCAATCACAGCCACTATAAAACAAAAAAACGTGTAGGTAGGAACTCTTTTCCAGCTGCGCCGGACGCGCGGAGACCACCGACCTGCTCTTTTTCCAAGCATTAGTGTAGCCAGTAATATTTCTCCGGTCATGTTTTTACTCGTTATACCTGTCTAGGATCAGCGTGGCGCTAGCGGCACACCCCCCCCCTCCCCCACTGAAAAACCAGTGCCGCGAAATTCAAAAAAAATATTTTTTTAAAATATTTAACTTTCACACATTAAAGTCCAATACAGCTAATGAAAGACACAGATCTTGTGAATCCAGTCAACATTTCCGATTTTTAAAATGTTTTACAGGGAAGACACAATATGTAAAGATGTACATCTATTACCTAAAAACACATTAGCATAATCCACCATCTTTTATTTGTCCACCAACACCAGTAGCCATCACCAATTCGGCTAAACTAAGATATTTATAGCCCCTAACCAACAAAAAAACTCATTAGATGACAGTCTGATAACATATTTATGGTATGGGATAGGTTTTGTTAGAAAAAAGTGCATATTTCAGGTAGATGGCATAGTTTACAATTGCACCCACCATCACAAATGGACTAGAATAATTACAATGAGCAACGTGTTTACCTAACTACTAATCATCAAACATTTCGTAAAAATACACAGCATACACGAATCGAAAGACACAGATCCTGTGAATACAGACAATATTTCAGATTTTCTAAGTGTCTTACAGCGAAAACACAATAAATCGTTATATTAGCTTAGCACATAGCAATTAGCAGCCCAGCATTGATTCTAGCCAAAGTGAGCGATAAAAGTCAACATCGCCAAAAGATATTAATTTTTTCACTAACCTTCTCAGAATTCTTCCGATGACACTCCTGTAACATCACATTACAACATGCATATACAGTTTGATCGAAAATGTTTATATTTAGCCACCAAAATCATGGTTAGACAATGTGAAATGTAGACAAGCTGGTAAAGAAAAAGTCCTTGCGCCACTTAGACAGTGATCTACTCTTATACATAAATACTCATAAACGTGACTAAAAAATATAGGGTGGACAGGGATTGATAGACAATTTAATTCTTAATACAATTGCGGAATAACATTTTTTAATTTATCCTTACTTTTCAATACAGTTTGCGCCAAGCGAAGCTACGTCAAAAAACATGGCGTCCTAAGCCACTAAAATGTTTCGACAGAAACACGATTTATCATAATAAAAATGTCCTACCTTGAGCTGTTCTTCCATCAGTATCTTGGGCAAAGGATCCTTTCTTGGGAGAAATCGTCTTTTGGTGGAAAGCTGTCCTCTTGCCATGTGGAAATGTCAACTGCGTTCGGGATGAACTGAAAAGCGTGCCCAACTTTTCACATCGTTGCAAAAATAAATGTCCCAAAATCGCACTAAACGGATATAAATTGCTATAAAACGCTTTAAATTAACTACCTTATGATGTTTTTAACTCCTATAACGAGTGAAAAGATGACCGGAGAAATATAACAGGCTAAACTAACGCTTGGAACAGGTGCGCGCCGGTGTCCTCTAGGCTCATGACGCAGCTCCCAAAGAATGACTAGCTTCAGGGTTTTTTCATTTGTAGGGCCTGTGAACGCGCAATCGACCCCGTTGGAATCGTCATCACGTAAAGGCATCCAGGGGAAGACGTAAGAAGTGTCCGTATAGTCATAGCAACGACAGTGCCCTTTTAACTGACTTCAGAAGAGTGGCCAACATTTCTCAAATCTGACTCCATGTCAGGGAAATTGCTGTAGAATGGGCTCTGTTCCACTTAGAGACAAAATTTCAACTCCTATAGAAACTATAGACTGTTTTCTATCCAATAATAATAATAATATGCATATTGTACGATCAAGGATTTTGTGGGAAGCCGTTTAAAAAATTAGCCAAATTAGCATAAATAGTCTAAACAGCGCCCCCATCCCCAACAGGTTAACTGTTTGGGCTGCAGGGGCAGTATTGAGTAGCCGGATAAAAGGTGCCCATTTCAAACGGCCTCGTACTCAATTCTTGCTCGTACAATATGCATATTATTATTACTATTGGATAGAAAACACTCTCTAGTTTCTAAAACCGTTTGAATTATATCTGTGAGTAAAACAGAACTCCTTTTGCAGCAAACTTCCTGACAGGAAGTGGAAAATCTGAAATCGATGCTCTCTTCTAGGGCCTGCCTATTAAAGTCCTTGATATTTATTCGTTTAGATGCACTTCATACATCTTCCACTAGATGTCGACAAGCAGTGAGAGAAGAAATGGAGTGTGTAACTTGATCTGGGCTTGAATAAATGCTCTTTGTATGACGTGTCACCAGTTTCCTGTTTTCTGGAGAGCGCGTCAAGGGACCTGGATTTGCCTTCTGATAAGCTGTCGTTATGGACGACTAATATCTCCGGATTTGATTTTATTTGATACGTGACAATATCATCGTAAAGTATGTTTTTTCAATATAGTTTAATCAGATTATTGACATTTTTTCGGGAGTTTTGCCGTGTTCCGTTCTCTGAGTTTGTTGACGATGGAGAGATTCGGGCCACTTGGCAAGTGTGCTTGCTAAATCGAGAGGGAAAAAGGCCGTTCTAAAACCAAACAACGATTGTTCTGGACAAAGGACCCCTTGTACAACATTCTGATGGAAGATCAGCAAAAGTAGGACCCATTTTATGATGTTATTTCATATATCTGTCGTACATGTGAACTAGTCGTCGGCGCCCAACTTTTGGGTACTCTCTCGCCATAATGTAAACTGCATATCGTAATGAAGTTATTTTTAGAATTCCAACACGGCGATTGCATTAACCTGTTATGGCTGCAGGGGGCGTATTGAGTAGCCAGATAAAATGTGCCCATTTCAAACGGCGTCGTACTCAATTCTTGCTCGTACAATATGCATATTATTATTACAATTGGATAGAAAACACTCTCTGGTTTCTAAAACCGTTTGAATTATTTCTCTGAGTGAAACAGAACTCCTTCTGCAGCACTTTTCCTGACCAGGAAGTGAAATGTCAGAAATCGATGCTCTGTTCAACTGCATGCCTATACATGGGCGTGATACGTAAGAGTCTACAAACACTTCCTACGCCTTCCCCTGGTCGTCAAGATGCGGTGAGAGAAGAAATTTCGTGTCTATCTTGGTCTGAGGTGGAATAAAAGGTCTTTGTTTGACGTGACCGTCCATATCCTGTTTCTGGAGCGCGCGAAAGAGGACATGGATATGGCTTCTGTTTAGCTGTCGTTATGAACGACGAACATCTCCGTCTTAGATTTTATTTGATACATGTCACCATATCATCGTAACGTATGTTTTTTCAATATAGTTTAATAAGATTATTGAAATTTTTTCGGGAGTTTTGCCGTGTTCCGTTCTCTAACTTTGTTGACTTGGAGTGATTCGTTCCACTTGGCAAGTGCCCATGCTAAATGAAGAGGGATATTTGCCGTTCCAGATCAAAACAACGACTGTTCTGGACAAAGGACACCTTATCCAACATTCTGACTGAAGACCACCAAAAGTAAGAAACATTTTATGATGCTATTTCTAATATCTGTCGTGCATGTTGACTGGTCGTGGGCGCCCAAGTGTTTCTGGCTATTGTGGCTATGCTAATATCACGCTACATTTTGTTTGCGCTGTAAAACATTTAATAAATCGGAAATATTGTCTAGAATCACAAGATGCCTGTCTTTCAATTGCTGTACACTATGTATTTTTCAGAAATGTTTTATGATGAGTAATTAGGTATTTGACGTTGGTGTCTGTAAATATTATGGCTGCTTTCGGTGCAATTTCTGATTGTAGCTGAAATGTAAACTATGATTTATACCTGAAATATGCACATTTTTCGAACAAAACATATGCTATACAATAAATATGTTATCAGACTGTCATCTGATGAGGTTGTTTCTTGGTTAGTGGCTATTTTTATCTTTATTTGGCCGGATTTGTGATAGCTACTGATGGAGTCATAAACTGATGGAGTAAGAATATTGGTGTCTTTTGCTAACGTGGTTAGCTAATAGATTTACATATTGTGTCTTCCCTGTAAAACATTTTTAAAATCGGACATGTTGGCTTGATTCACAAGATGTGCACCTTTCATCGGGTGTCTTGGACTTGTTAACTTCTTATGGCTGCAGGGGCAGTATTGAGTAGCTTGGATGAAAGGTGCACAGAGGTGCCCAGAGTAAACGGCCTGCTCCTCAGTCATAGTTGCTAATATATGCATTATTATTAGTGTTGGATAGAAAACACTCTGAAGTTTCTAAAACTGTTTGAATTATGTCTGTGAGTATAACAGAACTCATATGGCAGGCAAAAACCTGAGAAAAAGTCCAAACAGGAAGTGGGAATTCTGAGGCTGGTGGATTTTCAACCAAGCTCCCATTGAAATCCCAGCGAGATATGGATGAGTTTTCACTTCCTACGGCTTCCACGAGATGTCAACAGTCTGTAGAACTTTGTCTGATGACTCTACTGTGATGGGACGCCGGATGAGAGGAGAATTAGTCACCACTGCCATGAGGTGACCATGCATTGACCATGCGCGTTCACATAAGAGGGAGCTCCGTTCCATCGCTCATCTGAAGTCAATGTAATTCTCCGGTTGGAACGTTATTCAAGATTTATATTAACAACATTCTAAGATTAATTCAATACATCGTTTGACATGTTTCTACTGACTGTTACGGAACTTTTGGACATTTCATCACGTTTTAGTGAACGCGCTTTGTGACTTTGGAATTGTTTACCAAACACGCTAACCAAAGTAGCTAATTGGACATAAATAACGGACATTATCGAACAAATCAAGCATTTATTGTGGACCTGGGATTCCTGGGTGTGCATTCTGGTGAAGATCATCAAAGGTAAGGGAATATTTTTCATGTAATTTCTGGTTTCTGTTGACTCCAACATGGCGGCTAATTTGACTATAGTTCTGAGTACCGTCTCAGATTATTGCATGGTTTGCTTTTTCCGTAAAGTTTTTTTGAAATCTGACACAGCGGTTGCATTAAGGAGAGGTATATCTATAATTCCATGTGTATAACTTGTATTATCATCTACATTTATGATGAGTATTTCTGTTGAATAGATGAGTATTTCTGTCACTGGATGTTTTTGGAACTAGTGAACGTAACACGCCAATGTAAACTCTGATTTTTTTATATAAATATGAACTTTATCAAACAAAACATACATGTATTGTGTAACATGAAGTCCTATGAGTGTCATCTGAGGAAGATTATCAAAGGTTAGTGATTAATTTTATCTCTATTTGTGCTTTTTGTGACTGCTATATTTGGCTTGAAAAATGTCTGTGCTTACTCTGTGGCTTGGTGGTGACCTAACATAATCGTTTGTGGTGCTTTCGCTGAAAAGCATATTTGAAATCGGACACTTTGGTGGGATTAACAACAAGATTACCTTTAAAATTGTATAAAACACACGTATGTCTGAGGAATTTTAATTATGAGATTTCTGTTGTTTTGAATTTGGCGCCCTGCACTTTCACTGGTTGTTGTCATATCATCCCGTTACCGGGATTGCAGCCATAAGAAGTTTTAAACAATGCCACTTCATATAATGTGTACATACCCTACATTACTCATCTCATATGTATATACTGTACTCTAAACCATCTACTGCATCTTGCCATCTTGATGTAATGTATCACTAGCCACATTAAACAATGCCACTTTTATATGTTTACATACCCTACATTACTCATATCATACGTATATACTGTACTCTATACCATCTACTGCATCTTGATGTAAAGTATCACTAGCCACTTTAAACAATGCCACTTTTATATGTTTACATACCCTACATTACTAATCTCGTATGTATATACCGTACTCTATACCATCTACTGCATCTTGCCTATGCCGTTCTATACCACCACTCATTCATATATTTTTTATGTACATATTATTATTCATTCCTTTACACATTCCTTTACTGCATTGTCGGAACTAGAAGCACAAGCATTTTCGCTACACTCACATTAACATCTGCTAACCATGTGTATGTGACAAATAAAATTTGATTGGATTTGAAGCATGGGAAACTGTTTTTAAAACCTCTCTGGGATAGGTGGGACATTAGCGTCCCACCTGACCAAAATCCAGTGAAAATACAGAGCGCCAAGTTCAAATTAATGACTATAAAAATTAAACTTTCATGAAATCACACATGCAAAACACCAAATTAAAGCTACACTTGTTATGAATCCAGCCAACATGTCAGATTTCAAAAAGGCTTTACGGAGAAAGCAAACGATGCTATTATCTGAGGGTAGCACCCCAGCAAACAAACACAGACACTCATATTTCAACCCTCCAGGTGCGACACAAAACGCAGAAAAAAGATATAATTCATGCCTTACCTTTGACGAGCTTCTTCTGTTGACGAGCTTCTTCTCTTCTTCTGTTTATGTCCCATAAACATCACAAATGGTCCTTTTGTTCCATTAATTCCGTCGATATATATCCAAAATGTCCATTTATTTGGCACATTTGACCCAGAAAAACACCGGTTCCAACACGTGCCACATGACTACGAAATTTCTCATAAGTTACCTGTAAGCTTTGTCCAAACATTTCTAAGTACTTTCCTAATACAACTTTAGGTATTTTTTTACGTAAATAATCGATAAAATTTAAGACGGGATATACTGTGTTCAATACCGGAGGAAAACAAAGTGTAGCGTGCTTTTCAGGTCATGCGCCTCTATCAAAGAGTACACTTCCCTCTACCCTCGTTCTGAACAGTGCTACTTCTTAATTTCTTAAAGGAAAAACTTCAACCAATTTCCAAAGACTGTTGACCTCCAGTGGAAGCAATAGGAACTGCAAGAAGGTCCCTTAGAAATCTGGATTCCCAATGAAAAACAAATTGAAAAGAGAGTGACCTCCCCAAAAAATATTCTGAATGGTTTGTCCTCGGGGTTTTGCCTGCCAAATAAGTTCTGTTATACTCACAGACATGATTCAAACAGTTTTAGTAACTTCAGAGTGTTTTCTATCCAAATCTACTAATAATATGCATATCTTAGCTTCTGGGCCTGAGCAGCAGGCAGTTTACTTTGACACGCTTTTCATCCAGACGTGAAAATACTGCCCCCTATCCCAAAGAAGTTTTAAACCGTTTACAATGAAGATCTGTGAAGTTATTTGGATTTTTACTAATATTTGAAAGACAGGGTCCTGAAAAAGGGCCGTTTCTTTTTTTGCTGAGTTTAGGTTTCCATCCAACTGGCGACAGATTTTCATGGGAATATTCTAAAATCTGCATTAAAAACAATATGTGCACATTCCCACCAGAGATGTTTCCATGAAATTGACTTGTTGCTGAAAAAAGCCTGTGCATGATGATCTGCACATAAACCACTTTTGCGGTTAAATTCCCATGTACTGAATTACAAATACACGTTATTCAGGTTTCTATCGCATTTTCAACTCCGCTAATGGTTTTGTCACAATCATTTTTGCCTTTTAGGCTATAGCGAATGTGCCCACTCGGTCTTGGCATGTGTGCTCTATCTGACAGCTTGCAGATACAGCCCCTACACAATGAGATTATTATGGACACAAGATTGATAATTTTTATTTGACAAATGGCAGCCAAGCATCGATCATCATGTCACCAGAATAAGACCCTCGATATCTATTTGAAAGGAGCATCAAGCTCATCACCGTGCACTTTCACCAACCTGTGAAGTTCATCATAACTTAGTTCATCTGTAGGCTAATAAAGTCAGTGCTTACTTTGTAAATCGGGAGGTAGTGGAACAAAAAGTGAGCGTGAGAGGGGGGTCACCTGGGGAGCTCTGAGGTACCAGAACGCATGAGAAAAAAAAAGTTTACAATTAAGCATTGCATGCATATCATAGCATTTGCGTAGTGACAGAGCAGTGGAGTAGAGGCACTTAGAGAATTTGCACACATGGGTATTTTTTTTCGTAGCCTAGGGTCAGGGAAAATGTGGACTTTTATAAACGCATTTCATGCAATTCTACATCATTTTACATGACTGGAGACTTTGGTAGAATCTGTTTTAACACCGCAGAAATGATGGAAATGACAGGCTACATTGACACTGACAACCTGAGAGTGTAAGATCAATAAAAACAACATTGTGTGGAGACATATTGTAGGCTACAATATGAGGAGGAAATTATAGTCCCAAAAAATGCTTTCCAGTTTCACTGACTCACCCAATGATGTGCAGGTCAATCACTAGGTGATGTCTCATGCATTATCAATAGGTGATGGCACTAGGTGATAGGTGATGGTGATCATGCATTTTCTCTCTCTCTTGTTTTACTTTTGGAAAACAATATTTGGAAGTTGATCAAATATTTGGTAGCCTACAGCAGACAGATTAGAGTATTCTCTTTTCAGCTCTTTTCAGTCATTTGCTTTCCAACCTGTTTTCCCCAGGCTGGTCACCCTTGATACAAGTCAGAATTCGACATCCATCCATGTCTGAGGAGGTCAGGAGATTATGTGGTAGCCGGCCACTAGGGTCAACAGTGAGCACTTTTACCTTCAAGTAGGTTTCAGTTTAGCTAGGGTGTTGTGGATGGTGCATCTGATTCCAAAGGTTGCAAGTTCAAATAGTCAAATAAAGTGTTTTTGATATTTTTGTTTTAAGCCTATCCCCAACCTTAACCCTTACCTGAACTATTCAGAGTTAATGCCTAACCTTAACAATTCGGAGTTAATGCCTAAACTTAACCTTAACCTTAAAACATTTGGGGTTAAGGCCTAAACTTAACCTTAAACACGTTTGGAACAACTTCAAAATTAGAAATTTGAGAAACATGGATGAACGTCTAATTCTTATGTGAGACTGAGAGCTTGTAGCTTTTCCGCGATTGTATTTGAAATATTTGAAAGGCCGGTTTTGTCTGAATGCTGTTCACTGACAGATTTGCCTGTCGGGCCGGACTGTAGTCTATGCCTTGTTATTGTGTTACGCACAATCCACAGCTAGACTATTTTTTTAAAGAAGCTATTATTCCTCTGAGGCTAAATGAAAGTCATTCTCATGGTGTACTAGGCTATTCTGAAGTATTCCTTTCTTTCTGAATAGACAGCAGTAATTCTATAACTAGCAAATTTATTTCAATTTATCAGCGGTGCTGCAGATCCTACAGAACCCTTAGTGTGGCTATGATTCTATAAGGAAATAATTGATGAAGTGCAACACTGGAGAGATGAGAGTTGCAGGCTCATGTCTATCAGAGCAGAGAGAGGGAGAGATCATAGAAAGTGAATGTCATTCTAGTTCTGTGAGAGATACAGGCGCTCTCTCACACAGCCACTGCAACACTTTGGTCTCAAACATAGGTTATAATGTTGTACAAACCATAAGCCAGGGCCGGCCCAGCCAGAATCAACTCTTAGAATATCAGGCCTGGGATGAAAATCGACTTTTTCACATTACATTCTGCACTGAATAAACAGCATGCTTTCCAGAGTGGGAGTGGGAGGAACACACAACCTATCATCGCATGACTCCAAGTTAACTTCCATATGATGGTTATTATACACTGTATCAATATTTGCGCATAAAGGCGTTACCACCAGCATTTCTTACATAATACATTTTACCAACACAAAAAGACCCCACCTTGTCTTGCTAGCCTTATGTAAAAGTTCTCAAATCAAATCAAATCAAAGTTTATTTGTCACGTAGGCCGAATACAACAGGTTTAGACCTTACAATGAAATGCTTACTTACAGGCTCTAACCAATAGTGCGAAAAAAAAGGTGTGTGTGTGTGTGTGTGTGTGTGTGTGTGTGTGTGTGTGTGTGTGTGTGTGTGTGTGTGTGTGTGTGTGTGTGTGTGTGTGTGGTAAGTAAAGAAATAAAACAACAGTAAAAATACATTTGAAAATAAGAGTAGCAAGGCTATATACAGACACCGGTTAGTCAGGCTTATTGAGGTAGAATGTACATGTAGATATGGTTAAAGTGACTATGCATATATGATGAACAGAGAGTAGTAGTAGCGTAAAAGGAGGGGTTGGCAGGTGGTGGGACACAATGCAGATAGCCCAGTTAGCCAATGTGCGGTAGCAATGGTTGGTCGGGCCAATTGAGGTAGTATGTACATGAATGTATAGTTAAAGTGACTTTGCATATAAGATAAACAGAGAGTAGCAGCAGCGTAAAAGAGGGGTTGGGGGGGAACACAATGTAAATAGTCCGGTTAACCATTGGTTAACTGTTCAGAAGTCTTATGGCTTGGGGGTAAAAACTGTTGAGAAGCCTTTTGGTCCCAGACTTGGCACTCCGGTACCGCTTACCATGCGGTAGTAGAGAGAACAGTCTATGACTGGGGTGGCTGGGGTCTTTGACAATTTTTAGGGCCTTCCTCTGACACCGCCTGGTGTAGAGGTCCTGGATGGCAGGCAGCTTAGTTCCAGTGGTGTACTGGGCCGTACGCACTACCCTCTAGTGCCTTGCGGTCAGAGGCCGAGCAATTGCCGTACCAGGCAGTGATGCAACCAGTCAGGATGCTCTCGATGTTGCAGCTGATGAACCTTTTGAGGATCTCAGGACCCATACCAAATCTTTTAATTTCCTGAGCGGGAATAGGCTTTGTCGTGCCCTCTTCGCGACTGTCTTGGTGTCTTTGGACCATTCTGGTTTGTTGTTGATGTGGACACCAAGGAATTTGAAGCTCTCAAATTTGAAGCTCCATGTTTGTTTTAAAGGACGTTGTCAAGGAAGTTTATAGAGGATGTACCACCCCCACCTACCGTCAAGCTATGATGTCTATTATGTCAATGCGGAGATATACGGAGCTATGTGGACCCCTCTGCATTGTTGCAGCATTTGGGAGGAGCAAGGCATCGCCGTATGGGGCCTCCTCACCGCATTGCCAGATCAATCATAAGTCACATTTAGTGTATTCTTTTGTGGAACACTAACGAAGGATGTGTCATTCCTTCAGTCCAATAGTCCCAGTCAGTATGAACTAGAACGCTGGTTACACAATTGGCTCATAGCAAAAACTTCACCATTTTCAAATACAGTTTTCTTGTTGTCTGCTTGTTTTAGTCAATTACAAAACTACATTTAAGAAAAGTGCAACATGTCTAAAGATTACTTCAACATGCCTGCTCCCAAACATTCTCACTACTTCAAAATACATAATATCATAGGGCTTCCCTCAAGCCCCTTTTCATGATGGCTCTAGCAGCCACGTGAGTGAGTGTTCGCTAGTTACCAACCGGAACATTAAGCTAGCCAAGACAAATAACACAAACAAATGGACTATAAAGTTACAAGTAGTGAGTGGAGATACAAACTGACTTTACAAAACAAGTTAATTGTCTTACCTGTGATGAAATGTTTTCCACACTCATAGCTATGTGTATCCTCTTTGGACACCCGGTCCCCACAATTTCCCACTCTTTCAAACCGAATAGCCTGCACTTCAGCCACAGGGATCTTCTCACAGGCTCTATTTCCCTACGTGGGAGAATTGTGAATCGTAGGTCGAGATTTTTGACCTTACATTGAACATCACAGCAGCTTTTCAGCTTGTTTTGATATTTCTGTATGATGAAAAATCAACAACAAAAAGGGTAACAATGGGAAAGAATATTTGTTTTCACAAATTTAGGGGTATTCCTTCAAATAACATGAATACTAATTTGGAGTATGGGGTGTCATTATTAGACTGAATGATTTCATGAATCGCCAGCACAGTAGACTACACTAGACCACTATAGTAATGGCTGCTCACAGTAATGGTTGGAACGGAGTCAATGGAATGGTGTCAAACACATCACACATTTGGTTACCATGTGTTCGATGCCTTTCCATTCACTCCGTTTCAGCCGATGGAGGCTGCTCCGGAACAGAGCAAATGGAAAGGCATCAAACACATGGAAACCATTTTACCATTCCACCTATTCCAGTTATTATCACGAGCCCATTCTCCCCAGATAAGATGATACCAAACTCCTGTGATTTCAACTGTTATTATGAGCCAACCGCCCCCGCCAGACTCCTGTGGTAGGCTACTGTGAACCATTGCATCTTGGGAAGTGTTTTAGGACTTTGCTTTGGCGCCCACTGTAGACTTGCCTTGACAGCAGTTAAATAAATGCCTGCTTCAGCAGTTGATTTTTTGCAACTTTTTTTGTCTCACTCCATTTTTTCCCAAAACGACGGCATCACGGTGCTGGTCCCAAGGTGCGTTGCTTGCCGTTACCGACGCAAGCAGGTGGCTCCCGTGACGCTGAATGGTGCTGACAAACGGGACGCGGTAGCGGCAATGTGAGGAGCCTCCGAGCGCTCGCTCTCCTTCTCCCATCTGTTGAAAGTGCCTCTTCTTGTGTTCCTCCACATACGCACTGCATAATAACTATTTCCCTTTGTTTTTTAGCACATTCGTTGAATAATATAACGTAACACAAGACTTGCCTCAACCTCATTTATTCCATTCATAACGGCATTAGGCCTACATGCCATCTGTGTGGTAAATAGGGAGGCTTGAATATTATATCCTCTGTCTTGTATGAGGGATTGACGTGCTGTTCGTGTGCCTTGGTGTCCAGAGAAGAAAGCTGTAGGCCCTCCTTCACTACTACATGTGTGTGCACTAGGTTGTGTGTGTGTGTGTGTGTGTGTGTGTGTGTGTGTGTGTGTGTGTGTGTGTGTGTGTGTGTGTGTGTGTGTGTGTGTGTGTGTGTGTGTGTGTGTGTGTGTGTGTGTGTGTGTGTGTGGTGCATATGGTCCAGTGGCCATGCAACAGCTTGGTCTTCCCTGGATCAGTGCACCCTGGCCAGGCCACTGTTCCACCATCACCCCCCTCCTCTATCCATCTCCTGGCTCCTTCCACCCGTCCTTCACTCTCTTCTTTTCCTCCATCTCCCCATCCCTTAGTACTTCACCCCTCAATCTTCCTTACCCCCCTCCATTCAACTTTGAGCGAGGCTTAGTGTGTTGTCCACCCTCCGAACAAAGTTAATCCACTTGCTGACTAACCTAAAACTCAAAACTCCCATTATGCTCTGCGACCCAACTTTACCCAAGGCTCAACATTGCTTCAGGAAAGATTGCTTCCTAAAATACCAGTATGGCAGCAAATGTAGGTCATTTTAACTTCATAACGAATCAACCCAAAAATGTGCATTTAAAAGGAAATTGTTAGTTAATGTAGAGACAAACGATTATGTATATATTTTTTGTCATTACGTTGATTTGTGAAATTCGGTATTTAACAAGCTAGCTGAATAGCTAACAGCCAGCTGGCTATACATCTAGCATGCTGTGTGGGCATTTGACATTTGCATGAATTGTAATTTGTGTTCTTTAATGTTTTAGGGACTCCTGAACCAGCAAACCAGGCAGTCATCTTGTGAAACCCAGTGGATGTACAGAATCTAGTTAAAGGTAGACTCAGTGAAATGACGTAGCCAAGAGCAGCGCAGGAGATATTGAGATGAGCGAGATGCAACACTTCGCTATCACACCGTCACGCACAGTATCTGAGCATGTGCACGGATTCGCTTCACACTGTGTACTGCTTGGTAGCCAGGGAACCACAACATCGGAGAAGTTGAGCCTCGTGCTTCCACACTCTTAGTTGTTGCGGAAATTGCCTTGTCATTGTTCTTTATTGTAGTAACATTAATGCATATATTGTCATGCAATGCAGCTGAAGTAACATAGCAAACTATTTTCTTGATTATTTTGTAGTGGTACACTCTCAGAAAAAAAGGTGCCATCTAGAACCTATCAGGGTTCTTTGGCTGTCCCCATAGGTTAAATGACCCTTTTTGGTTCCAAGTAGAACCCAAAAGAGTTCTACTTGGAACCAAAAAGGGTTCTACCTTGAACCAAAAATGGTAATCCTATGGGCACAGCCGAAGAACCATTTTGGAATTATTGTTTCTAAGAGATGTGGCGCAGGATAAAATGACTTGTTTTTCTTAGGATTTGTAGCTATGTAGCTGATCTGTGTATCGAAGTATGGACCCTAAAACGTTTGGTATAAATATTAGTCCAGATAAGCCATTTCAATTGATCTACAATGCTTCCACTGGTTAATTATTTTGCAGAAAATCACTGAGTGAAGGAAATGGGACTGTTAAATGTCAGACTGCTACTTTAGTAGCTACTGCTACTATTATGGAATGAAAGTCCTGCTTCAGTAGCCTACTACTCCACATTGAACCATAGCCAGAGGATTGGTACATTATGATCACATAGTTGTTTTGCTGTTCTCATTTGTTGCTCATATGGTAAGTACGTATTTGTTGCATGAGAAATATAAGGAAAGCTATTACTTCCGCCAGCACAGGCAATGTTGTCAATGAATTGCGTGGTGGGCTATCTGTTGGCGGCTTCAGATGTGAGCGGCTGATGTAGTGATGTCCCATTCCCTAGGGTTATTTACCTCTCCCTACCACTAGTTGCTCTGATTTGAAGTGCCACTCGCCACCGAGGATCTCTTAAAAATAAGGAGGGCTAAGGGGGGGTATTGGGATTGGATGTCCCTCCTTTCTCCTTTCTCTGTCACTCCCTGACTGTGTTCAACATTGCGTGTGTGTGTGTGTGTGGTCATGTCTGAGCTCTCTCTCTGCTGTGTTAAGGCTGATATTTGAATTCTGTCTGGCCAGGGCTGTCAGGAGGGATCTGATTGGCTGGCTGGGTCCTACTGAGCAACACACACAGACCAACAGGCTTAACAGACTCATCATTGCATCTACAGGCTCCCCTGTCAGAACCCGTCTCATCAGAACACACACTACAGTATACCACATCCTCAGAGAGGGAGAGATGGGAGAGGGTGGGAGGGAGGGAAGGAGTGGGGGAGGGAGGGAGGGAGGGAGGGAGGAGAGATGAGAGGGAGAGAGAGAGAGAGAGGATGGCAGAAAGCTACGACCACAGTAGCATGACAGAGCTGTAAAGAGAACAGGATATGGAGAGACCAAAAAATTAGATGGATTGGGAGGGGGGGCAGAAACAGAGAGAGAGACAAATCAAAAAATATAGAGAGTGAGACAGAGAGGGAAAGAGAAAGTGATTGCGTATTCATCACATGAGGCTGCTGATGGGAGGACGACTCATAATACGGTCTGGAATGGAGTGAATTGAATATTATCAAACATGTGGAAACCATGGAAATTATGTGTTTCATGTGTTTCATACCATTCAATTTATTCCGTTCCAGCCATTACCATGAGCCCATCCTCCCAAATTAAAATGCCACCGGCTGCCTGTTGTATGCATGTGCTCGGCTCACTGACTCTCCTCTCTTCTATGTTTTACGTTACGTAATCATGGCGGAGAGGAGTCTCCCTCCGTTGCCATGCTGCATTTAGAGCCACAGATGCCTCTGTCGCCAGGGTGGTTTCCACTTGGCTCGTACCGGGGTGACTGTATCAATATTTGCTGTGGGTGCCATCTTGGTTTGGAGCGGTCTGTGAGCATGACTGTGCCAGAGTGGGGGTGAGGGCAGAGTGAAGCTAGCAGGAAGCACAACCAGAGCCCCAGACCTACTTCTGCAATTAATTATGCCTTTTGGCAATGCACTCAAAGGATGGGCCTCTTTGGGAATAGATAACGGGAAAAAACTAACAAAACAAATTGCCCAGAATGGCTAAGATAATGCACATCTCTGATTCCTATTGATGGCAAGGCAATTAGGAACTGCCACAACACAACCACAGAGAATAGTTAATTTGATGTATTTCTTGATGGCTCTCTCTCTCTCTAACCACAGCAAAGATAGTCTAGACCATGGTTGTCACGATGTGTGTGTGTGTGTGTGTGTGTGTCTGTCTGTCCATGGTTGCTTTATACTTAGCCTAGCAATGCATCTGTGAGTGTCTGAGTGTATCCTTTAGGCCCATTGCCTGTTCCTAACCCAGCTGTCTGTTCCTAACTCAGCTGTCTATAAGGCTCTATGTCTGAGTGGGTCATTTAGGCCCATTGCCTGTTCCTAACCCAGCTGTCTGTTCCAAACTCAGCTGTCTATAAGGCTCTATGTCTGAGTGGGTCATTTAGGCCCATTGCCTTTTCCTAACCCAGCTGTCTGTTCCTAACCCAGCTGTCTGTTCTTAACTCAGCTGTCTATAAGTCTCTATGTCTGAGTGGGTCATTTAGGCCCATTCCCTTTTCCTAACCCAGCTGTCTGTTCCTAACCCAGCTGTCTGTTCCTAACCCAGCTGTCTATAAGGCTCTATGTCTGAGTGGGTCATTTAGGCCCATTGCCTGTTCCTAACCCAGCTGTCTGTTCCTAACTCAGCTGTCTATAAGTCTCTATGTCTGAGTGGGTCATTTAGGCCCATTGCCTGTTCCTAACCCAGCTGTCTGTTCCTAACTCAGCTGTCTATAAGTCTCTATGTCTGAGTGGGTCATTTAGGCCCATTCTCTGTTCCTAACTCAGCTGTCTATAAGTCTCGATGTCTGAGTGGGTCATTTAGGCCCATTCCATGTTCCTAACCCAGCTGTCTGTTCTTAACTCAGCTGTCTATAAGTCTCTATGTCTGAGTGGGTCATTTAGGCCCATTCCATGTTCCTAACCCAGCTGTGTGTCTGATTGTGTGCTTATGTGTGTCCAATATTCCCTTGTTCCTAACCAGTTTATTGCCGTCACCTCCTGTCATCGTCCTCTGGTGTGTGTGTGTGTGTGTGTGTGTGTTTTTGTGTGTCGTTGTGTAGTTGACTGCGATGGTGTGTGTCTGGTCTCCCACTCTGTTATAACAGCGATATTTTGCGTTCATGTAATGTCTTTCATTATATCCAGCCCACAGAGAAAGGGGCAGAGTAAAACCTTAAAGGTGGTATTGATTCTCTGTGTGTAAGCGCTGGTATTATACCGTATTACAGAGGGACCCACGAGGATAGTCGCCTTTTTCATGATGACTTTTTCTGTGTCGGTTGATGTGTCTCAACTCTCAGGGCGACACACACACACACTGGCTTGAACTCACACACACACACACACACACACACACACACACACACACACACACACACACACACACACACACACACACACACACACACACACACACACACACACACACACACACACACACACACACACACACACTCACACACAAGCTCGAATGCACACAAATACATGGTTTCTTATGTACACAGACACAATCTCTCTCTTTCTCTCCGTCTCCTCTCTCTGCTTTGGTTTGACACTCATACATGTAATGTCATCTGATGTACTGACCAGACAAGCTTCATCTAATAACATTCCACAGTGGGATATCTATCAGACTGTTTTCTCATTCAGATCTGACATTTGAACTAAGGGCCGATCTTTATGGTGTTTTTTTGTTGTTGTTGCATTTCTGTGTGTGTTGTGTGTGTGTGTTGGTGCATTTATATATGTGTGTGTGTCTGTGTTTAAATGTACAGTACCAGTGAAAACTTTGAACACGCTTACTCATTCAAGGGTTTTTCTTTATTTTTACTATTTTCTACATTGTAGAATAATAGTGAAGACATCAACACTATGAAATAACACATATGGAATCATGTAGTAACGCAAAAGATAAGGATGGTATACAGAAGATAGCCCTATTTGGTTAAAGTCCAAGTCCATACCATGGCAAGAACAGCTCAAATAAGCAAAGAGAGACGACAGTCTATAATTTCTTTAAGACATGAATGTCAGTCAATGCGGAAAATTTCACAAACTTTTAAAGTTTCTTCAAGTGCAGTCGCAAAAACCATTAAGCGCTATGATGAAATTGCCTCTCATGAGGACCGCCACAGGGGAGGAAGACCCAGAGTTACCTCTGCTGCAGAGGATAAGTTCATTAGAGTTAACTGCACCTCAGATTGCTGCCCAAATAAATGCTTCACAGAGTTCAACTAACAGACACATCTCAACATCGACTGTTCAGAGGAGACTGTGTGAATCAGGCCTTCATGTTCAAATTGCTGCAACGAAACCACTAATAAAGGACACCAATAAGAAGAAGAGACTTGCTTGGGCCAAGAAACACGAGCAATGGACATTAGACCAGTGGAAATCTGTCCTTTGGTCTGATTAGTACAAATGTTAGATTTTTGGTTCCTTTTTTTTTTACTTTGTTCATTGGATTTAGAACACCAACGTTTATAAAATTATTGCACTTGTATGTTTTTTGTTAGAAAATATAAAACAACACATCAAATACAACAATACAGCAAACAAAGAGTGAGATAAACATACAAATAAAATAAATTATATATATTTTAATACAGTTGTTACAGGTCAACTAGCACGGATAATACTGTCCTTAACATCCGAGATGCCGTGTAAACACATACCAGGCCTCTTACATCACCAATATTTACATATACATCACTCTGGAACTGCAGGGAAATGTAGTCATTTAACATAAGAAAAGAAGGGATCCCACATTGAATAGAATTTGTCTATAGACACATTGAGTGTGTGTTTAATTTTTTCCAACTTCATGCAATTCAAAACGTATTTAATCCAAAGAGCATGAGAAGGGGGTGCAGAGGATTTCCATCTAAGTAAAATGAATTGTTAACAAAATGACAAAGGCAATTACATCCTTATTCATTTTGGTCAATTGTATTGTGTGTAAGGAAACCCCAAATAATGCAATAAAATGGTCGGCCTCGATCTGTGTGCCTCAATTCTGAGAGTGTGTTAGAAACAAACAAGAGATAGGCAATACCAAAACATGTCTACATGATTAGCAGGAGACTGGTTACATCGTACACAATTAGGGTTCACATCCTTGTAAATTTTGGATAATCTTGCTTTGGTCCAGTAGGCCCTATGAATGAGTTGGCATTGAATGAGACCGTGCCGAGCGCAAATAGAAGAGGTATGTACCCTTTTGAGTGCCCCTTCCCATAGTTCATCAGATATTTCCTCACCCAGTTCCTTCTCCCATGAGGATTTAATATTGTTTAATGAGGTGGTTTGTAGTGAGCAAATTTGACTAGATTTGATAGATTATTGACAAGGTGCCTTTCAGAGTCGGAAGTGGGATAAGAAATGTTGAACTGTGATTCGCCAGGAAGTGTGGGGAATCGGGGATTTATGCTGTTGACGTAACTCCGAACTTGTAAAAACCTAAAGAAATTATGTCTGGGGAGACCAAATTTTACTGATAATTGTTCAAACTAGAGGTCGACCAATTATGATTTTTCAACACCGATACCGATTATTGGAGGACCAAAAAAAGCTGATACCGATTAATCAGCCTATTTTTTAAATGTATTTGTAATAAGGACAATTACAACAATACTGAATAAACACTTATTTTAACTTAATATAATACATCAATAAAATCAATTTAGCCTCAAATAAATAATGAAACATGTTCAATTTGGTTTAAATAATGCAAAAACAAAGTGTTGGAGAAAAAGGAAAAGTGCAATATGTGCCATGTAAAAAAGCTAACATTTAAGTTCCTTGCTCAGAACATGAGAACATATGAAAGCTGGTGGTTCCTTTTAACATGAGTCTTCGATATTCCCAGGTAAGAAGTTTTAGGTTGTAGTTATTATAGGAATTATAGGACTATTTCTCTCTATACGATTTGTATTTCATATACCTTTGACTATTGGATGTTCTTATAGGCACTTTAGTATTGCCAGTGTAACAGTACAGCTTTCGTCCCTCTCCTCGCCCCTACCTGGGCTCGAACCAGGAACACATCGACAACAGCCCCCCCTCGAAGCATCGTTACCCATCGCTCCACAAAGCCACGGCCCTTGCAGAGCAAGGAGAACAACTACTTCAAGGTCTCAGAGCGAGTGACGTTACCGATTGAATCGCTAAAAGCGTGCACCCCGCTAACTAGCTAGCCATTTCACATCGGTTACACCAGACTAATCTCGGGAGTTGATAGGTTGAAGTCATAAACAGCGCAATGCTTGAAGCACAGCAAAGAGCTGCTGGCAAACGCACAAAAGTGCTGTTTGAATGAATGCTCACCAGCATGCTGCTGCCTACCATCGCTCAGTCAGACTGCTCTATCAAATCATAGACTTAATTATAACATAATAACACACAGAAATACGAGCCTTTGATCATTAATATGGTAGAATCCGGAAACTATCATTTAAAAAAAAATACTTTTATTCTTTCAGTGAAATACGGAACCCTTCCGTATTTTATCTAACGGGTGGCATCCCTAAGTCTAAATATTGCTGTAAAATTTACAACCTTCAATGTTATGTCATAATTTTATCCAATTCTGGCAAATTAATTACGGTCTTTGTTAGGAATAAATTGACTTCACACAGTTCGTAACGACCCAGGCGGCCCAAACTGCTGCATATACCCTGACTCTGCTTGCATGGAACGCAAGAGAAGTGGCACAATTTCCCTATTTATAAGAAATTCATGTTAGCAGGCAATATTAATGCAGGTTTAAAAATATATACTTGTGTATTGATTTTAAGAAAGGCATTGATGTTTATGGTTAGATACACATTGGTGCAACGACAGTGCTTTTTTCGTGAATGCGCTTGTTAAATCATCCCCCGTTTGGCGAAGTAGGCTGTGATTTGATGAGAAATTAACAGGCACCGCATTGATTATATGCAATGCAGGACACGCTAGATAAACTAGTAATATCATCAACCATGTGTAGTTAACTAGTGATTATGTTAAGATTGATTGTTTTTTATAAGATAAGTTTAATGCTAGCTAGCAACTTACCTTGGCTTCTTGCTGCCCTCGCATAACAGGTAGTCAGCCTGCCATGCAGGCTCCTCATGGAGTGCAATGTAAGGCAGGTGGTTAGAGCATTGGACTAGTAACCGGAAGGTTACAAAAATTAGCTGACAAGGTAAAAATCTGTCGTTCTGCCCCTGAACAAGGCAGTTAACCCACCGTTCCTAGGCCGTCATTGAAAATAATGACGTGTTCTTAACTCACTTGCCTAGTTAAATAAAGGTGTAAAAATACAAATTACCGATTGTTATGAAAACTTGATATCGGCCCTAATTAATTGGCCATTCCGATTAATTGGTCGACCTCTAGTTCAAACGTACTAAATGTATTGTTAATATAGAGATCTCTGAATCTTTTAATACCTAGACTAGACCATGTTGAGAAAGCACCATCAACCATAGATGGGGAAAAGCTGGGTTTGAGGCTACCGGAGCGAAAGAAGAGGTTATCTGAAACTCAAAGTGGCGCCAAAATTGATTGATTGCTGTTTTGACACATATATTTTTGGTGAAGGAGGAGTAAGGGCCTGTAACAGAGGAGTGAGCGAGGGAAGACAATGATGCCGGTATAGATGAAGAGGCCCCCATCTCTAGCCAAATTGGGGGTGGGAATATCTCTCTGTTCTGCAACCAGTACTAATGATCCTAAGGTTAGTGGCCCAATAATAGAATCTGAAATCCGGTGGTGCTAGACCGCTGTCCGGTTTTGGCCTCTTAGAAAGCTGTTTTCGTATCCTAGGGGGTTTCTTGTCCCAAATTAAAGGTTGAATTAGACCGTGGATCTTTTTGAAAAATGTTTTGGGAAGAAAAATGGGTAGGCACTGATAGAGATATAAGAATATAGGGAGAGTATTCATTTTAATATAATTAATTATTGTGACTAAGGAGAGGTGTAGCAAAGACCAGTGTTCCAAATCAAATCAAAGTTTTTTTGTCACGTGCGCCAAATACAACAGGTGTAGACCTTACAGTGAAATGCTTACTTACAGGCCCTAACCAACGGTGCAATTTTTAAGTAAAAAATAGGTATTAGGTGAACAATGGATGAGAAAATAAATAAAAACAACAGTAAAAACACAGTGAAAAATAACAGTAGCGAGGCTAAATACAGTAGCGAGGCTAAATACAGTAGCGAGACTATATACAGTAGCGAGACTATATACAGGCACCGGTTAGTCGGGCAAATTGAGGTACAGTTGAAGTCGAAAGTTTACAGTTTACATGCACCTTAGCCAAATACATTTAAACTCAGTTTTTCACAATTCCTGATATTTAATCCTAGTAAAAATTCCCTGTCTTAGATCAGTTAGGATCACCACTTTATTTTAAGAATGTGAAATGTCAGAAGAATAGTAGAGAGAATGATTTATTTCATATTTTATTTCTTTCATCACATTCCCAGTGGTTCAGAAGTTTACATACACTCAATTAGTATTTGGTAGCATTGCCGTTAAATTGTTTAACTTGGGTCAAACGTTTAGGTAGCCTTCCACAAGCTTGCCACAATAAGTTGGGTGAAATTTGGCCCATTCCTGCTGACAGAGCTGGTGTAACTGAGTCAGGTTTGTAGGCCTCCTTGCTCACCCACACTTTTTCAGTTCTGCCCACAAATTTTCGACAGGATTGACGTCAGAGCTTTGTGATGGTCACTCCAATACCTTGACTTGGTTGTCCTTAAGCTATTTTGCCACAACTTTGAAAGTGTGCTTGGGGTCATTGTCCATTTGGAAGACCTATTTGCAACCAAGCTTTAACTTCCTGACTGATGTCTTGAGATGTTACTTCAATATATCCACATAATTTTCCATCCTCGTGATGCCATCAATTTTGTGAAGTGCACTAGTCCCTCCTGCAGCAAAGCACCCCCACAACATGATGCTGCCACCCCCGTGCTTCATGGTTGGGATGGTGTTCTTCGGCTAGAAAACCATCTTCCTTTTTCCTCCAATAATAACAATGGTTCTATTTTTGTTTCATCAGACCAGAGGATATTTCTCCAAAAAGTATGATCTTTGTCCCCATGTGCAGTTGCAAACCGTAGTCTGGCTTTTTTAATGGCGGTTTTGGAGCAGTGGCTTCTTCCTTGCTGAGCGGCCTTTCATGTTATGTTAATATAGGACTCATTTAACTGTATATATAGATACTATTGTACCTGTTTCCTCCAGCATCTTCACAAGGTCCTTTGCTGTTGTTCTGGGATTGATTTGCACTTTTTGCGCCAGTGTACGTTCATCTCTAGGAGACAGAATGCATCTCCTTCCTGAGCGGTATGACGGCTGCGTGGTTCCATGGTGTTTATCCTTGCGTACTATTATTTGTTCAGATGAACGTGGTACCTTTAGGCGTTTGGAAATTGCTCCCGAGGATGAACCAGAGGTCAACAATTTTTTGGCTCAGCTGATTTTTTGATTTTCAAGATGTCAAGCAAAGAGGCACTGAGTTGGAAGGTAGGCCTTAAAATACTGATAATGGTGTTAATGTGAGCGATTACCAGCCTTTCAAAGCACTTCATGGCTACGAACGTGAGTGCTACGAGTCTGTAGTCATTTAGGCAGGTTGCCTTAGTGTTCTTGGGCAAAGTGACTATAGTGGTCTGCTTGTAACATATTGGTATTACAGACTCAATCAGGGACATGTTGAAAATGTCAGTGAAGACAACTGCCAGTTGGTCAGCACTTACCCGAAGCACACGTCCTGGTAATCCGTCTGGCCCCGTGGCCTTGTGAATGTTGACCTGTTTAAAGGTCTTACTCGCTTCGGCTATGGAGAGCGTGATCACACAGTCGTCCGGAACAGCTGATGCTCTCATGCATCCCTCAGTGTTGCTTGCCTCGAAGTGAGCATAGAAGTGAGTTAGCTCATCTAGTAGGCTTGTGTCACAGGGCAGGTCGCGTCTGTGCATCCCTTTGTAGTCTGTAATAGTTTGCAAGCCCTGCCACGTAAGACGAGCGTCGGAGCCGGTGTAGTACAATTCAATCTTAGCCCTGTATTGCCACTTTGCCTGTTTGATGGTTCGTCGGAGGGCATAGCAGGATTTCTTATAAGCTTCCGGGTTAGAGTCCCGCACCTTGAAAGCGCCAGCTCTAATGTTGCCTATAATCCAGTGACTGCGGGGACAAAGTCCTTGATGCACTTATTGATAAAGGCACTGACTGATGTGGTGTACTCCTCAATGCCATCGGAAGAATCCCGGAACATGTTCCAGTCTGTGCTAGCCAAACAGTCCTGTAGTTTAGAATCTGCTTCATCTGACCACTTTTTATAGACCGAGTCACTGGTGCTTCCTGCTTTAATTTTTGCTTGAAAGCAGGTTTCAGGAGGATAGAATTGGGGTCAGATTTAGAAATGGAGGGTGAGGGAGAGCTCTGTATGCGTCTCTGTGTGTGGAGTACAGGTTATCTAGAATTTTGCGCATTTAACTTATAAATTAGGTAAGACTGATTTAAGTTTCCCTGCATTAAAATCCCTGGCCACTAGGAGCGCTGCCTCTGGGTGAGCGGTTTCTTGTTCTGCTTATTTCCTTAAACAGCTGACTGAGTGCAGTCTTAGTGCCAGCATCCGTCTGTGGTGGTAAATTATCAGCCACAAAAAGTATGGATGAGAACTCTCTTGGCAAATAGTGTGGTCTACAGTTTATCATAAGATACTCTTCTTCAGGCGAGCAAAATCTAGAGACTTTCTTAGATTTCATGCACCAGCTGTTGTTTAGAAATATGCACAGACCCCCCCTCCCCCTCGTCTTGTGCTGTTCTTTCTTGTAGGTGCAGCGTATATCCCGCTAACTGAATATCCATGTCATCATTCAGCCACAATTCCATGAAACATAAGATGTTACAGTTTCTGTTGGTAGGATATTCGTGAACGTACCTTGTTTAATTTATTGACGGGAATGACAGCTTTCCCACTCGCCATCTGCGGACCCTTACGAGGCATCCCGCCCTGTGTACTCTGTACCTGCATCTTTTTCTCTTGCCAATGACGGGGCTGTTGGCCTTGTCGGGTGTTCGAAGTAAATCCTGCTTGTTGAAGAAAAAATCTTTGTCTAATCCGAGGTGAGTGATTGCTGACTTGATATCCAGAAGCTCTTTTTTGCCGGAATATATGGTGGCCGAAACATTATGTACAAAATAATTTACAAGTAACGCAAAAAACCACATAATGGCACAGTTGGTTAGGCGCCCGTAAAATTGCTGCCATTTCTTACGGCGCCATTTTATGAATCGTTCTTAGTACGGGTTAAAAGAGGAGCAAAGTTGCCTTGAAAAAGTTTTTCAAATCTGATGGTGACATGTTGAGGATTGAGCCGGATGTCATGAGCCGGATGTCATTGAGCCGGATGTCATGAAGCCGGCCCAACGCATATGGCCACCAGTGCGTCTCCTCGGGCCGGCTTACATGGCACCAGCCTTACGCATGGTGTCCCTGGTTCGCCTACATAGCCCGGTGCGGGTTATTCCACCTCCCCGCACTGGTCGGGCGACGGGGAGCATACAACCAGGTAAGGTTGGGCAGGCTCAGTGCTCAAGGGAGCCAGTACACCTGCACGGTCCGGTATTTCCGGCGCCACCTCCCTGCTCCAGCCCAGTACCACCAGTGCCTACACCACGCACCAGGCTTCCAGTGCGTCTCCAGAGCCCTGTTCCTCCTCCACGCACTCTCCATGTGGTGCGTGTCTCCAGCCCAGTGCCTCCAGTTCCGGGACCACGCATCAAGCCTCCTGTGCGTCTCCAGAGCCCTGTACGCACTGTTCCTTCTCCCCGTACTCGCCCTGATGTGCGTGCCCTCAGCCCGGTACCACCAGTGCCGGTACCACGCACCAGGCCTATAGTACGCCTTGAGAGTCCAGTGTGCCCTGTTGTTGTTCCCCGCACTAGCCTGATGGTGCGTGTCCTTAGCCCGGTACCTCCAGTTCCGGTACCACGCACCAGGCCTACAGTGCGTCTCAGCCGGCCAGAGTCTGCCGTCTGCCCATCGGCGCCTGAACTGCCCGTCTGCCCAGTGGCGCCTGAACTGCCCGTCTGCCCAGCGGCGCCTGAACTGCCAGTCTGCCCAACGGCGCCTGAACTGCCCGTCTGCCCAACGGCGCCTGAACTGCCCGTCTGCCCAACGCCGTCTGAACTGTCCGTCTGCCAAGCGCCGCATGAACTGCCCGTCTGTACTGAGCCTGCAAAGCCGCCCGTCTGCCATGAGCCCTCAGAGCCGTCCGCCAGACAGGAGCCGCTAGAGCCTACCGCCAGAAAGGAGCCGCTAGAGCCTTCCGTCAGACAGGAGCAGCCAGAGCCTTCCGCCAGACAGGAGCAGCCAGAGCCTTCTGCCAGACAGGAACAGCCAGAGCCTTCCGCCAGCCAGGATCAGCCAGAGCCGTCCGCCAGCCATGACCAGCCAGAGCCGTCCGCCAGCCATGACCAGCCAGAGCCGTTCGCCAGCCATGACCAGCCAGAGCCGTCCGCCAGCCATGACCAGCCAGAGCCGTCCGCCAGCCATGACCAGCCAGAGCCGTCCGTCAGCCATGACCAGCCAAAGCCGTCAGCCAGCCATGACCAACCAGAGCTGTCAGCCAGTCCGGAGTTGCCGTCCAGTCCGGTGCTGCCCCTTATCCTGGTGCTGCCCCTTATCCCGGTGATGCCCCTTAATTTAGGTGGGTTTATTTGGAGGGTGGTCATTGGGAGGGGGATACGGAAGCAGGGAGTGACTATGGTGGTGTGGGGACAGCGTCCGGAGCCGGAGCCGCCACCGTGGACAGATGCCCACCCAAACCCTCCCCTTGAGGTTGAGTTTTGCGGCCGGAATCCGCATCTTGGGGGGGGGGGGGGGGGGGGGGTAATGTCACGTTCCTGACCTTGTTTTTCTTTTGTATAGTTGTGTTTAGTGGGTCAGGACGTGAGCTGGGTGGGCAGTCTGTGTTGTTTGTTCTATGTTAAGTGTCAGTGTTAATTGACCTTGTATGGCTCTCAATCAGAGGCAGGTGGTTGTCGTTTTTCCTCTGATTGAGAACCATATATAGGTAGGTTGTTTCACATTGTTTGTTGTGGGTGGGTGTCTTCCGTGTCTGTGTATGTTGCACCACACGGGACTGTTTCGGTTTGTCGTTCGTGTTTGTAGTCTGTTCCTGTTCGTGCGTTCTTCGTATTTGTAAGTTCTCAAGTCCAGGTCTGTCTACATCGTTTATTTGTTTTGTAGGTTGTTGAAGTGTTTTCGTGTTTCGTCTTTCTTTAATAAACTTCATTATGTCATATAACAACGCTGCGCTTTGGTCCAATCCCTACTCCTCCTCTTCGGATGAAGAGGAGAAGGATGATCGTTACAGCCTGAGTGAGAGTCTGTTGGAGAGCATCATTTACAAATGCTTCATTGTACATTTCAATTAGAATAGGGGCTATTTTGGAGAGAAACTTTTCATAAAACTCTGCCGACTAGCTGTCAGGCCCTGAGCTTCTCCCTGATTTGAAGGGATTTTTTCAAATAAAATCCCGGCTGTCAGAAGGCACAGCAAGTGAGTGGAAGAAATCATCCAATTCCAATGTATCCGTTTTACTTTCAGTTGTATATAGAGACTGGTACAATCTCTTGAACTCATCACTGATCCCCCTAGGATCTAATGATATCCCAGATGATGTACACATTTTAGGACTCTGGTGTGATGATGATAGTTGACAAAACTTGTGAGCTAATAATTTACAAGCTTTATCTCCTTGTTCATAGTAAGTGCTCCTAGACTTGACAAGCAGTTCAGTAACATGGTCTGTTAATAATGTGCCACATTCTGCTCGCATATTTAAATGCTCCTTATAAATATCTGGAGATGGAGAAACGGCATAAATGTCATCTAATTGGGCAATACAGCTTGTTAAATAGATAGCCTATCCTTTTTCAGTTTTTTCTAATGTGCAGTGTAGGAAAAAATGTCACCTCTGATATAAGCTTTCAAAGTTTCCCAGAGAGTAGTCGCAGAGATGTTTGGGTTCTATTTGTACTCATGAAAAGTCGATTTGACCCTGAGATTTGTGTCCATTTAACCAGAGTAAAGCAAACATGCATAGATTGGTCCCCAGCAGAGTCTACGGAAAACTAACCTCGGTTAATTCTTATGGCTGCAGGGGCAGTATTGAGTAGCTTGGATGAAAGGGGCCCATTTCAAACGGCCTGCTCCTTAGTCATAGTTTCTAATATTTGCATATTATTAGTAGTATTGGATAGAAAACACTCCAAAGTTTCTAAAACTGTTTGAATTATGTCTGTGAGATTAACAGAACTCATATTGGCAGGCAAAATCCTGAGTTGAAATCAAAACCGGAAGTCAGAAATCTGAGCTAGTCTGTATTCACCAGAGTCCCTAAAGAAATCCAATTGACTTAGGACTGAGGTTGCACTGCCTAGGGGTTCCACTAGATGTCAGCAAATAATAGAAATTCCAATGAGACTTCTATGATGTTGTGGGAGAGAATGAGAGCAGAATCAGTCAGGTGTCCATCAAGCAGGCATGCGCTTATCATGACTTTTCCTCATGCAAACCACTGACGTTCCATTGCTAACGCAGACAAGAACGAATACTCCGGTTGGAACTTTATTGAAGCTATATGTTAAAAACATCCTAATGATTGATTCAGTACTTAGTTTGAAATGTTTCTTCGACCGGTAATATCACATTTTGAAGTTTTTGTCCGATATGAAGCTGACCAGAATTAGCGTTTGGACACGCGCTAACAATTGGACATAAATAACGGATTTTTTCGAACAAAACAAACATTTATTGTGGACCTGCGATTCCTGCTGTGCTTTCTGATCGAGACCAACAAAGGTAATGAAATATTTATAATGTATTTTATTGTTTATAGTGACGCTATCTTTGCAGCTGTGATATGCTACTTTGAGCGCCGTCTCAGATTATAGCGTGCAATTATTTTTCCTTAAAGTTTATTTGAAATCTGACATAGCGGTTGCATTAAGGAGAGGTATATCTATAATTCAATGTGTATAACTTGTATTATCATCTATATTTATGATGAGTATTCATGTTGAAACGATGGGCTATGCAAAGTCACTTGATGTTTTTACATTTACTGAATCTTGTAGCCTCAATGTAAACTCAGATTTTTTTATATAAATATGAATTTAATCAAACAAACACGCATGTATGTAACATGAAGTCCTATGAGTGTCATCTGATGAAAATAATCGAAGGTTAGTGATTCATTTTATCTCTATTCTGGTTTTTGTGAAGCTATATTTGGCTGGGAAAAATGGCTGTGATTATTTTTGGTTTTGTGGTGACCTAACATAATCGTTTGTAGTGCTTTCGCTTAAAAGCCTATTTGAAATCGGACACTTTGGTGGGATTAACAACAAGATTAACTTTAAAATGATATAAGACACATGTATGTTTGTATGTTGTATGTATGTATGTTTGAGGAATTTTAATTATGAGATTTCTGTTTTTTGAATTTGGCGCCCTGCACTTTCACTGGCTGTTGTCATATTGGTCCCGATATCGGGACTGCAGCCATAAGAATTAAGAGCAAGTGGTAAAACTGCGACTGAACCATGAAAACAGACAGATATTGGCATTAGAGGCGGCTTAGATCAAAATAAAATAGTAATGATACCAATAAAAAATTATAATATGAGTGGAATAAAGAGTATTTCTATATATATATATATATATATGCATATCTGCATTGTATCACATTATAGCGGGGAGTCAACTGTATGCTCACCAACATGGTTTGGAAATACATTTTTAAAAACGACATTCAAGTGTCAATGAACGCAGCAAAGTTGGCTTCACTAGCCAACCAGTCTGCCAGCCGGCCTACTAACTAGTCTGCTAAGAAGACCAGCTAACCAACCATTTGTTCCACACCATGCAGTACAACAGCTGCTTTCACGTTCTTGTTGATGAAATCGGCCCCCAAAGCCAGGTCCTCGAATCTGTGCGTGGAGCCATCCGGTAAAGTCAGTCTCAGACCTGCAGGGTAGATGAGGCCGAACTTCACGCCCGGGCAGGCGCGTAGCTGGCGCTTCACAGCTCCGAAGCTAGCCCGCTTCTTCGCCACAGTCATGGTGTAGTCCGCAAATATTGAGACTCTTTAACCCTTGTAGAGG